>NC_090931.1:909173996-909477026 GCF_040938575.1 Ambystoma mexicanum | reverse complement strand
CGCTTGGCTCTGTGAGCCACACATGACCCGAGACAGCAAAAGATCTGGTGTCCGACCCCCAACCTCCACAACATAGGACCATATATGGTCCAGTCACTCAGAACTAGCTGACAGAAATATGTGTCAATGTAAGGCTTTAAAGGGCTAAAGTAATATTCTGTTTTAGAAAGTACTTGAAAAGCACAAATCACCTGTTAAACCAACCTGCTAAATATATAATTCCCAATGTTGAGCCAAAGGCATTTGATAGTAAGTTTGTTTTGACCATCCTGGATTGATGTCTGCAAGTACCCAAATGAGACAGTGCTTTCAAGGCTTATACGCTGCTGTGTCTGCCAAAGAGCTTCCCAGTCAGATGTGCTACTGATAACAATGGGTCAGAAGCATGAAAATGGGTCGGCCTGTGAGCCTCCCACAAGGGATCTTTGTGCCGTGGGCAGGGCAGGGCATCAGGCAGGCGCCACCTGTGTCCAGCCTAGCAAGTCATTTTGTTTTTCAAATTACGGGTCAAGCAGGTGAGGCTCACCTTGGATTTTTGGTCGCAGGTGGCACAACCCTGGGATCGAGCTCGAGCAAGCCATTTCATATCGGTCATGCCTGGATCGCCAATAAAATGAGTACCATTTAGTTGGGTAATCATGTCTACTATTATTTACACTATAATGACTATACAACCGTAAGTACTCAAACGTCGGCCTCTTCATGGGAGCACAGCACACCAATGTAAACAGCTGAATTAACTATATCATCCTTAGTTTATGGCACCCCACTCCCCAGGCCCACCTAGGTACAGAGCAAACCCACCCTGTACTGAAATTATGGCTAATGATTTCATTTTTCAAATGAAAAATGAAGCTCGAAATTGTCATCTGTTGGTTTGACCGCCAGCGGCACTACACAGCTGTGTATACTTCATGACAAACACACACATGTAAAGCGGGAACTGTAGCTGTGCATCAGTGTGGTACAGAGAATGCATGCAGCACCACTACACGCGTACAGAGAGGCTTGCACACAAAACAAAACACTTTTCTGAAGGCGAGTCTTGGCGTGTGTGTTTTCATCACAAAAATCACGTGTGTTATTTTAAATTAATATTATTGACCACAAAATAAGGTGCACGCCAAAAGTGCCTGTATGCACGCGGATATTGTCACCTAGCTCAATTGTGCTGATGTTGTCGACCTTGGAAGGAGAAAAGGCAGAGTCAGTCTGCTGGGATCTGTGCCTGCGTTACTCCCCCACGCTATGTTACTGATATTCTCACTATCCTTGTTGTGTTCTATATTACCAGTATGTACACAAGGGAGGGGTGTGTGGGCGGGGCCTGAGGTTTCAGTAAGGGAGCTGTGAGCACAACAATACCCCCATTGAAGTCATTGGAAGTGGCCCACTCCCATGGGTGACACACGGCTTCCAAGAATATTTAGCGAGAATATGCTTGGTTTGAAATGGTCATGGCAGATATGTGAGTACAGGATGAGGGGGTGCTTTTCCCGAAATACACCTCCGCCTGCTCCTACATGGCCATTTCAGTACAGACCCCCAAGGGTTAAACGTAGACTTTCCTAGAAACTGAAGCCAGAAAAAAAAAAAAGAAATAGTCAGCAGATGGAAAAAGCCTCTCACAGCGCTCTGGAAAATGGTCAAGTCCCAAGAACATTACAGCAAGGCTGGAAACTCAAACTGTAAAACCTCACACAAGCTAGGCCAAAAAAGAGTCAAACGGCAGCCCAGGTTTATGTGAGTGGCCCAGCCTTCTTGCCAGGGCGGTGGCCGTGGCGCAGTAACAAACGTGAGTCACGGGCAGCCCACAAGAGGCCGCACCCAGAGCACAAAAACACCTTCAATTGCTGCCAAGCCACCTTCAGAAAAAGGACATCCCCGGTAGCAGGGACCCCCGCCCTTAAACATGGTAATGCAAGCCCGAGGTATACTTCCCTGTGGTTCACAGATGGGCCTCATTGTGAGTTTGCCTGTACATGGTAAAAGTGGCGGTAATATTGTTTATGTGCACTTTTACCGGACTGGTTAACTAAAACTTTGCCGGTAGGGGTTAAGGATTTACCGCCAGTTAAGAGCGGGAAGTAAATCTGACCCCTACCGGCCAAAAACTGCCGTAGCAAAATCCCCCATGAAGTTCTATGGGATGAGCATCAACTGCCCTTACCAGCACATGTAATCTGTCAATTATTCCGGCAGACCAAGTGCTGGTAACAGCAGTTCCGTTTGCCGGTATTCCCGCGGATATACTGCCGGAATACTGGTAAACTTGGAATGAGGCCCAATCCCGATGAAGGACCCAGAGGGTCCGAAATGCATTGGCCAGCACCGTTTGCAGAATGATTGTTGAAGAGGATGGAGCCATATTAAAATATGATGATGAATAATTAGACTAACTGATAGTCGTAATTTTTATTCAGTGTAATATTTAATACT
Organism: Ambystoma mexicanum; assembly: GCF_040938575.1. Taxonomy (NCBI): domain Eukaryota; kingdom Metazoa; phylum Chordata; class Amphibia; order Caudata; family Ambystomatidae; genus Ambystoma; species Ambystoma mexicanum. The sequence continues at coordinate 909,474,587 of NC_090931.1, read as the reverse complement.
AAGGAGCAATCAATACTGAGTATCATTTCTTCAGTCTTGCTCGATTTCCATAACCATTTGGGTGCAAAGGAGGTTTACTGACTTGCATTAAATAATATTGTTTTATTAAGTGTATTGATTTGAACCAAAAGGCAGTGCCCACTCCTTCCATTTACCTACCACCAAAAATGAGCCACCTATTTTCCACCAAAGAAAAGATGCCAACAGAGCATAAGACGCCTCGGCCTCAAAAGAAGGCACAGAACAAGCATCCTATCCCAAAAAGGGGGGGCAACCCTGGACTGAACCAATCATCAAGAGATGACAATGGTACGATCAGAACCTGCCCAAAAATCCTGAAAAGAGAGCCAAGCATACAATCCATACCAGCGGGGCATACTGGAGCGGAACCATTCAATTAGCCATGCAGGGAAAACATAACTAACCATCCAGTAAACCATAAAAGAAGGTGAAACACAAGCAGCACCAACCACAAAACCCACAACACACGGAACAGAACCGCACGCCTAACCTTCAGATGAAGGAAACTCCAAGAGCTAAACCCAGGTAATAACGCATGGATAAGAGAAGAAACTACACAAGCAGAATCAAACTCATAACCCCCAAGACACTGGACAGAACCACACGCTTAACCTTCAGATGAAGGAAACTCCAAGAGCTTGACCCAGGTAATAACCCATAGGATAAGAGACAAAACTACACAAGCAGAATCAAACTCATAGCCTCCAAGACACAGAACATAACCACACGCCTAACCTTCAGATGAAGGAAACTCCGAGAGCTAAACCCAGGTAAAAACCCATAGGATAAGAGAAGAAACTACACAAGCAGAATCAAACTCATAACCCCCAAGACACTGGACAGAACCACACGCTTAACCTTCAGATGAAGGAAACTCCAAGAGCTTGACCCAGGTAAAAACCCATTGGATAAGAGACAAAACTACACAAGCAGAATCAAACTCATAGCCTCCAAGACACAGAACATAACCACACGCCTAACCTTCAGATGAAGGAAACTCCGAGAGCTAAACCCAGGTAATAACGCATGGATAAGAGAAGAAACTACACAAGCAGAATCAAACTCATAACCCCCAAGACACTGGACAGAACCACACGCTTAACCTTCAGATGAAGGAAACTCCAAGAGCTTGACCCAGGTAAAAACCCATAGGATAAGAGAATAAACTACACAAGCAGAATCAAACTCATAGCCCCCAAGACACTGGACAAAACCACACGCCTAACCTTCAGATGAAGAAACTCCAACAGCTAGGCCCAGGTAAAAACCCATAGGATAAGAGAAGAAACTACACAAGCAGAATCAAACTCATAGCCCTCAAGAGGAGTCAACACACAGAACAGCACTCAACTCCTAACACCCACAAAAAGAAACCCCTCAAACTAAACCCATTTAATAACCCATGTGGCAGGAAACTACTAGAGCAGTACCAACTCCTAAGGAACGACAATGTTAGGAACAGAAAACAACTCACGCACACAAAATAGACACAACAAGCAGAACCTATTGCATAGTTTATAGTAGACAAAACCTACAATAGCACCAATCGCCTCTTACCATAGGGGAATTCAACTTCAAAACTGAACCCCTCTAGCAACCTTTCCAAAACTGAAGCTTGGTGGCTGTGGTTATGACTTAAGCATTCAGCCATCAGCCGTCAGTTTTGCCATCTAGTAACACATCTGGGAGGACACGACAGATGCAGAAGAAGCCATCCTACCCCAGTAGTAGAAAACGCTCAGCGCAGAACCCGTCTCCTAATGCCCCACAAGAAGAGAACTCCAAGAGTGGAACCTGCTTTTTAACCAGTAAAAGAAAAAAACAACACAAACAATACCAACCTGGGAGGACAAGAAAAGACACCAACAAAAACACAGGGGACTCCTAATCTCCAGGGGAAGACATTGCTAAAAAAAATTAAATCCCTCTAATAACCCCAACAGAAGACACTGGAGAACACTCAAAAAGTTCCAGCCCCAAATGAGAACACTTCGAACAGAACCTACATCTTCACCTACAAGACACACGACAGCAACATTATAGTTCACACTTTTTACAAAAAAGAGAGGAAGCAGAGCACTGTCATCATCCGAATGCCCTGAAAGAAGTTACTCTTTTCAGAGTGGAACTTACCTGCTAACCCACAAAAGCATTGTTGAAATATTAATAATTTTAACACATACGATTGAAATCAAATGAACCTCTAACAATTTCAGAACTCAGCTGGAAACCGGAAACCTTGAAGCTCTCTGTTATGGAAATGCATGGTTTTCAATTCTCGATATATCCAGACTCTATCCTGGGAAGTAATCCTTTTGCATACAAACGTGTTTCCCTGTGCTCATTTCACATGTGTAACTCATTTGACATATTATGGAAATGGAAAGTTAGCAGAAGTTTTTGTGCAAGTGGCTCTTTTGAGGTCACGTGATATGGACAGGCATGGAATGTGGCTTGAGGATGGAATCATGGAAAGAGACCCGCATCTGTAGTAGGGAAGATGGCGATTTTGGGGATCAATCGGCAGGAGCTTTCTAGAAGGAACCGGTCAGGTGATTTGTGTAAGGGACATCTGCGTCGACGACAGACTCGTTTGCTCATCTTTATAAACTGGACGGTGGAAGGAGACCTCCTCCCCTGATTGCAATATCTTAGTTTCTTTTCTGGAAGATTCTGGGGTGGTTTTGAATAGGTCACAAGGGTTTGACCGATAAAAAGGGGGTGGACTGGTGGGCGGGTCAGGTTGTTTTGGGTTTGTGTGAAGACGCTATTCTGGCCACTGTTTTGCAAGATAGTAAAGCTGTCTCTGACTCTGCTGCAATGCTCTGATTCCCGGTGCTTGGTTTCTCTGACAAATTGAAATATGGAACCACCACTTTGTCCTGATGATCTGATGGCGCAAGATTGGAACTTAGCAAAAGGAGAAGAGTGTTTGATAGAGAGCTCGTGCAGAGGCTTCAGTGATGATGTGAAGTAGTCTGACCTCCACAAGCAAGAAATAAGTTGTGTGGTTCTTTGACCTTTGTACCTTGAGCGTCATGTCAACAAGAAGGCCTGAGAGGATGGAACTGCATTGTCTAATCAAGATATTACTACTGCTAGGAATAGGGCAAATTCCTAGCGAGAGGTAAGAAAATTAGGACTTCTCATTGGTGGTGGAATGGATTTTGGGAAAAGGGTTTCAGATGACAGTGAATCCTGCCCTTTGTGTACAATAAAGAGCTCTTTGAATTGGATGTTAGCTTGGGTGACCAGACGTCCCGGTTTTCCCAGGACAGTCGTGGGAAATTGCCCTCTGTCCTGGGGTCCTGGGAGTTTTTTAATTTTATAAACACTGTCCCGAGTTTGCAAGGGTGGGTGGCTACGGTCACAGTTTTTGCTGGGACCCGATTTTGAAATCCCGAAATGGGGCACAGTGCGACTCTTCCTGCATGAATGGGGGCATGAAATGCTTTTCACGCCCCCATTGCTTTCCCCTTCCCCTCCCCGGTCGCTCTCCTCCAATGAGAGGAGTGTGTCTGTGAGCACACCCCCTCTGCACCCCCCACGCACAACAGGCCAGAGACATAGAAGTAGGACTGCAATTTTATTTGTGTTTACTTTATTCCTACCTCTATGTCTATGGCCTGTCCCGTTTTATTTATTTTTTATCTGGTCACCGTATATTAGCACACAGCACGGGGGTGTCAGCCAAAATGCTTTCCTGTGAATCAGGTCAAATCTGCCACTGTCTACCTGCATTCGAAGAAAGCTGAGTGCTGTTCCTTTGTACCTTTCCTGACAAGTGCCTCCTTTGCCACTGTATCGTCAGCTGTCACCAAACACTCCCACTCCCTTCTGCCCAGCCCCTAATTGCCTGAAACCCTCTTTCTTACCTTAAACAGCTTATGTCACTGTCTCCATCTTTCCCAGCTGCTTCATTCACCCATGCCCCACCATGGAAACTGAGGAAGGCCTCACATTTGCATGGCAGCCATCTTTCATTGGGCTTTTTTTTCCTTGGGTTAAAAGCAGTGTTGCCAATTTAGCGACTTTCTCGCTATATTTAGCGAGAAAGTACGCCCCCCTGGCGACTTTTTCATTGAAAAGCGGCTAGCGAGAAATCTAGCTACTTTTTTCAATTGGTTTTTTGGAGACTTGCTCATTTATGCAAGTTTCCAAAACAATTGAAAAAAGTGTGGTCATTCGCCCGTTTTCTAACGGGAGTAATGCAAAAACACACTGATTACTTAAAAGGGAGGTGTTAAAAGGGGAGGGGGCCACAGTAAAAGCCATAAATCTCAGGGGGAAAGTGGAGGTAATTATGCAAATTAGGCAGTGACGTCATCTAGCTACTTCTGGCGACTTCTAGGGGAGCCAATAGCTACTTTCTTCACTGAGGCGTTTGCAACACTGGTTAAAAGGCAGCCGCCTGTGTCTGCCCCTTCATTAAAGAGAACCCCTCTTTCTGGCATACGGCACACTATTAGAACCCTCTGTGAAATGATAGTTGATGATAAGTTTAAGTCTCACATATAGGGGTGTTCACGGCCAGTTACAGCCCTGACTCTTGGCAAAGGGGGCTCAGGCTGGTTGGCCATTAGCAGTCGTCAACTAGTGCAGATTCTAGGTCAGGAGAGCAATGTTCCCTTCTATTAATCCTCGATGGAAGCTACTTTGCATCATATTGGACCCACTGGAGTCTTTCCACAAAGGGGACTGAGATAAAAACTTGGAATCGTCCGAGAATGAGGAAAGTTGGGTGGTGGCAGATGGGACTCTATGAGAAAACGAGAAGAAAGGAATGATCACAATATGGAATTGAGGTGGAAAACACAAGTGACCACCACTGGAGTCCGGTGAAGGCAACGCTTATGTACAGCTGCAAACATAATTGCCTCTTGATCCATTGAAGCTGGCACGAGGAGCAAGGGTCACGTTGTTCCCAGGCACTTCTAGGCGGGGTGCTGATGGGATAGGAACAGTTGGCAGGTAGCTAACACAGCAACCATTTTGGAAAGGTAAGGCAGGTGACTGATGCAGTACCTGTTTATATGTTGGCAGTGAATGTATTCAGGTGGTTCTCCTGAAATGGCAGCTTGCATTTGGGTTAGAACAGGACGGTTTTGAGTTCTCTGCAGACTTACACCAGGGACTGCACAGATCTTAGGTGTGTCGGTTGGTTGTTACAGAGACCTTGCCTTAGCACAGAGGCCCATCCACCCACTCTGCTCTCACAGCTGGTGGAGAGGACGACTAGGAGCTAGGCGGAAGTAGGGCTGCTCCGGTTGGAAGGTATGGGTGTATTTTGCATTCAAGGCTAAGCATGCTTTTTAAAACTAGGCATCATATTTTGAACTTGACACTGCCCTTTCTGGGAGCCAGTGTACTCCTTTTTATTGGGTTCCAATATCAGGCAGCCAGTGGCGTTCTGGACCTTCCAAAGACATTGTATTTGGCATTGTATTTGGCATGTTCGGAGGACCGCATAGTGGCCATAGTCCAGTCCTGAGCCAACTAGGGTGCCAGCCCTTCAGTGATTTTCTTCGAGGACCTAGGAGAGAACCTTTAACTGGTTTTATTTTAAAAAAAACGAGATTAATTTACCAACAAAACAGGTTTGTAAAAGAGGTCATTAAAACAGATCTAAAGCTATGTTGCTATGAATGCTATGAAAACCAATGGCCTCCAATATCAAAGTGGAATTAATTTCCAAAGCCCCACAAGATGCAGCAGGGATACAGTCGATCATATCATGCTGCCGACAACTATATCAGTTTTAGACATCAATGTAGCTGAGCTTTCCCTGCTCTCGGTCTACGTCAGCAACTCACCTTTGACCTCGCCAGCTCAACTCTTCTATCGCCATGGGGCATTTACTCTTACCATCAAGTCCACATAACGCACAACTCAGGCCCATAAATATACTGTTCTGACTGTATCCACTGCCGGTTGACAGAAGTGACGCTAGCGGCGGTGTCTCGGACCACTGGAGTTTTGTGTCCATTGATGTACACGTGCTCCAGATAGAGTTGAGTATTATTGGGAACTACGCTCTCTTCTGGAGCTCCGGTACCATTCCCACTCAAGCGCCAGCTTGTGCAGCTCCATGACGGCCCTGTCCCGCTCAATGGTGACCTTGTTTTGCTGTTTCTGTTCCTCTAGCGCTAGTCTCCTCTCCTCGAGCAGGAGCTTTCTATCCGCTACCTCATTAACAACCGGAACAATTACTGGGTCCCCTGAGACTGTGCTGAGGCCTGGAACCTGTGGGATCCTGCTCTAGGCTTGTCCTCCCTGACACTCTCGAGTGTTGAGATACCACACTTGCCAACCGGCAGGATGATTTGTGAGAAACACTGCTCATGCGGTCGTCCTCGTCATTTACCCCCTCCGGGAGGTCTTGTTGTTCAGGTACACAGGGCCTAGCCCGTCACCCGGGGTTTTCTCTCCAACCGCCCTCACTTCTACTCAAGCTTGGATATGATAGATATGATAGGTCATTTATAACGCGCTTAATACCCAGAGGTTTCTAGCGCGGACCCTGTGATCAAACCTGTATTGCTCTGTGTCGTCTTGCTTCCAAGGCGAGCACATTGCCCCTGAGCTATCCTCCCGAATGTCTCAATATGGATTGGATGATTGGAGGCTGGTCAGCAACTCAGGTTTATTAACATTAGTGCTGTGGGGAAGTCCCTTCTGTTGACATAAGACATACAGGATATCCTTGGTCATGCCTTTTATAGTCTCCATGTCAAGCTCCATGACTATTACAATTACCTAGCAGTGACAATGTTGCCTGCAACAGTACTTATCATTGGGTGACTAAGCTCTGCGCTAGGCTACAACTGATCTGACCGCTTGCCACCAATGTGACGAGTCAACTTCCGGGGCACCAGTGGTCCAGGGATGAATATCGATTTCTAAACCATCAATTGGCCCCACACCTCCAGTACACCAGATGAGATCCGAACAGATTGGAATACAAGTGAATTATAAGACCTCCTTGTCCAATTTTTGGTAGCATGGACGGAATGGCAGGCTTATCGCTGCAAGGTCGTGAATTGTTGGTTAGTTGCAACACAGCGAAAATATAATTATTACCCAATGAAAAAAGGGACTGTCCAGTCAAGGTTGTTTACAAATATCTACTTTATTATTACTACAACAGACAGTTCTAGCACACTACAATTACAACCCACACTGTAAAGGAACACAGAGCACAGACAGTTTCACAAAGGAAAGGGATGAACTCTAGATACTGACAGGAGGGTAGTTGGTAAAGTAATCAGTTTTATAGCTCAAGATTATTTGGTCCCAGCACCAAAGGGGCAAAGGGTGGTAACTGTCTCTAGGGGGCTTCGGGGAAGGACCAGGGGGCCAGAACCACAATGTACCTGGCGCTGAAGAAGTTCTTGGTGCTCGACAGCGTCAAGGTGATTCCAGGGCGCTTTGTAGCCCTTGAGATAGAGTTAGAAGTGGGAGACCGGTGCAGGTAACAGGTGACAAGCGAGGCTGGACGGACGTCTGCAGGCTGTCTGGCACGGCGGCTCAGGGCCAAGAATCGTTGTCTCTGTTCTGGTTGGCGGATCTGGAATGCTGGTCGAGGTGTCTCGAACGGCTCTCGTGACTACGGCATGACAACAGTCAGCGGTGTAGCCAGATGCAGTTTGAGGACTCGACTGTCTCAATATTGTCCTTAAAAAGATGGACGCTGGATGATGCTTGTGTGGCACTCCTCCTAGCTTCTTCACAGGGCTCGTGTCCTTTCAAGGCGGATGGGCCAAAGCTCAGTAGGGTGTAAGCAGGGAACAGCCTTGTCCTTTGTCCAGACACTCTCTGGCACTTCCCACCTAGGAAGCTTGTTGTCAGAACCTAGCGGGGCATGCTGTCTGCTGGCTGGGTCCCGGTTCTGGAGCTGCTGGACGTGTCCTTTGAGTCCAGTATCTCCCTCTGTTCCCTGTGGGATGTTTAGGGGAGGGACCCTGCTTCCCTCATGGAACTCCTGATCTTCCTTCACTGGTGGAAGACGTTAGGTAGACTGTACCTTAAGCTTGGTCCAAATGAGTCCTTCTTCTTACTCCTTGCAAAGTCTTCACATGATCTGGTAAGAAATGTGCTCAGCTCTCTTTTAAAGCCAAACGGGGCCCAGGGATTGATGTATGCCAAGCCTAACTTAAGTGAGCCAATCCTGGGTCTCCGCCAGCAATTTTCAGTGATGCTTCAGGTCAGAACCAGGGCTCTTGGCAACAGACAGGAGAAGGATGACAACATTTACTTCTAAATCCCACCCATCTTCCTATTTGCTGTACATCAAATTGTCTCCCTAATTAACTGAGCCCTATGCTGCACTTGATCACAACATGGCCCTCCTTTGAAGTAGGGGGTTGCAGGCAGACCTTCGTCTCCTACAATGCACATACTTCCCTGCTCTGAAAGGAGTGGTTGCAGGCAGGACATTTACTGCCCTTTCATACCAAGGAGGGGTGTTAGTACCAAGCTGACACATTGCAATAAAAAGAGGTGCTGGCGTCTGTTCTCCATTGTCACTTCCTGCACCCAGGCCTTCCCTGAGGCCTGCTAATCAGCATTCTTCAATATTCACCCCCACCAGTAAGGTTGGACAATGGAGATGCAAATCCATGGGGCCTTGAAATTCTAATCAGGCTGCCCACGGCCAAAGGTTTTTGACGTACCCATGGCTGTCAGGTGTCAGCTATACATGACAGGGGAGGGTAACACTAGTAAGCTGTGTCCTTCCAGAGTACAAGACTATTATTCTGGTGTGCGGTGAGCGCTGAAAATATGTGCCGTAATGGCCCCACATGTTTTCAGAGGTTGTTCTCCCATCATTTATTCTTTTAAATAAACAAGAGCACACTCTCCCCGTGCAGATGGTCGAATTCCTCACAGCAGGTATGTTGTTTATAAAGGAAGGCATGTATGCAGGAACAGGAAATCCTAGTTGTGGTAGTTCCATTGACTCAATGTTTATTTTTACTTTACTGCCATTTAAGATATAATAACAAAGTGTTTTGCACATGACAGGAGGCCTTCGTGCCAGGGCATGGAATTCCATGTCAGTAATCAGGTACATATATATACTTAACTCCTTCTATCACCAAAACAGAAACAACATAATTACAAAACTGTTGGGAAAACATTTGAAATGAAAGGTCAACAACATCACGGTTAATTGGCTTAGGAGTTAAAACTCGTTCAAATTAAGAATGTGGTACATACGAGGCACCAGAGAAAGGGAAACAGGAACAGCTTTATATGGCAAAAGTATAGACAATAAATTGATATGGGATATCTGGAGAATAGAAAAATAGTACTAACAATGTATAATGAAACAGAAATGGTAGAAAACACTGAGCCAGGCAGAATGAAAATACATAAAAATGTTATGCAAGATGATCATTACCCGGCAAGGGCATATGCTCATATGAGTAACAAGGTTTATGCTTGCATGAAAACCTGCAATGTTGCACATACAAAGAACACATTCCTCCTAATATTGAAAATGGTTATTTTAAATGTAAAAAAAAAATAGATGTCATGTTTGGCATAATACAAATATACTATTATGTCCTGCTTCAGTAATTCCTACATGGGTGGCAAGAAACGGAACTGATAAAATAATGTAATAGTTATGGAGATTAATTTCATAATATGAAGGACTCCATTAATTGTGCACCATTTCAAAAATGTGTAGATATTATAAATGAAAATCTAGATCAAAAAAATTAATGGAAGCAGACCTTCAAAAAGACACCCCAAATTGCCTTGCCAATCTCATTTTTAATAATGTAGGCACTTCTTGTGAACACATTGTCCAAAATGAGGCAGCAATGGCCATGCATGATGCTGTGTCTGTAATGATTCAAGTGCAAGCAAACAATGAAAATACAGCATGATTTAATTTCAGACTGAAAAAATTATAAAAAGCATAGAACAGGAATCCTTACATGGCCATAAGGAATGTAACTGTGTACGTCATAAACTCCCTTTACTATTTATAAGTGGGGAACCGGGGACAGGTAAACATTGCGTAATAAAAGTATGTCTATGCTTTTGTTCACAAACTTTTTAACAGTTGTTTAGACAGCCCACTTTTAGTTCCAACTAGTGTAGCAGCACACTGCATTTGTAGGTACATCGCATATTCATGTTACTAGTTGACAACAACATTTTAGAGAATTCGAAATTGCATGCATGAGAAATCTCACGCATTCTGAAAAAGTTATGCTTGCTTTCATTTTCTTAAGATTTCAGAACATATTAAAAATAATGATACCGAACCTTTTTGGGGGAAACATATAACTGTATCTGTAGATGTACTACAGCCCACTCCTGTAAATTGTCAGGCAGTCCTTGACTTCCCCCAACATCACCTATTTTAATCAACAATGTCTTGACACTTTCCTTGTGTTGTTATTTTTCTATGCACTTCCATTTCTTGTTGCACCTATGTTGTCTGTTCTGTACTCCTTGTTGTACGATATAACCCATTATTTATTTTGCTCATCTATTATCAATGCCTTTAACTGGTCCGAATCTCTTTTGAGCATTGGAAATGTTTGGTTGTCCCGTTCCCCTTCCTCTTATCTTCATGGGGCTCCATGAACTGCCTTGATACAACTCGCGCTTAACAAATTACCAATAAATAAATAACCTGTTTTTGAAACAACTACTAAAGTCAGAAGTAAAAAAATTGAAATATTGATAATGTGAAATTGTAGAGTAATGTTTCATATTATGAATTAACGCACAATATGCGTCAAAGTAGTTATGAGGTATATTCCAATATGCTTAACTAAATCTGAATAAGCCAAATAAATCAGAAAACTAGTGACCTTTTTGTATACAAGATTTTTAAGTTATTCTTATAACTGAAATACTAGCGTTACATATATATATATTCAGTGAAAAAACTTTGTCAAAGGGACGTTATGGTTCCAAGTAAAACCGAAAAACCCTTGAAATTCGCCAGTTATGGTAAGCTAAGCAACCATAACTCGCGCCACCACCGTGCACTGCTAAGACTAACACCCAGGACATCAAAGATGACATCACAAATGTCATTGATGACATCACTGATGACATCACATGTCTGGCTCGCTCTTTTTTCTTTTGCTGACATGTCTAGGCCACATGGTTTTCTTCAGTAACAGTCAGAAACTAAAAATGTTATTTTATTTGTAGACGTATCCTTCAAGTAGGTTCTTACAGTAATTCCCTTAGAGTCCAGTCACATCATAGAACCGGCGTCCCGGTGCAGGGAAAGGGAAGGCAGGGTGTATAAAGAGAACACAACAGGGCATGAGCAGGGGGTGGGCGGGAGGGGATAGACACACACAGGGCATGAGCGGGGGGTGGGCGGGAGGGATAGAGACACACAGGGCATGAGCGGGGGGTGGGGGAAGGGGAGAGACACACGGGACTTGAGCGGGAGGTGGGTGGGAGGGATAGAGACACACGGGGCATGAGCAAGCGGTGGGTGGGAGATATAGAGACACACGGGGCATGAGCGGGGGGTGGGTGGGAGGGGAGAGACACACGGGGCATGAGCGGGGGGTGGGTGGGAGGGGAGAGACACACGGGGCGTTAGCAGGGGGTGGGAGGGGAGAGACACACGGGCATGAGCAGGGGGTGGGTGTGTTGGTTTAGAGACACACGGGGCATGAGCAGGGGGTGGGTGGGAGGGGAGAGACACACGGGGCATGAGCAGGGGGTGGGTGGGAGGGGAGAGACACACGGGGCATGAGCGGGGGGTGGGTGGGAGGGGAGAGACACACGGGGCGTGAGCGGGTGGTGGGTGGGACTGGAGACACACACGGGGAATGAGCGGGGGGTGGGTAGGAAGGGAGAGACAAACGGGGCATGAGCGGGGGTGGGTGGGAGGGGAGAGACACACGGGGCATTAGCGGGGGGTGGGTGGAAGGGCTAGAGACACACGGGGCATGAGCGGGGGGTGGGTGGGAGGGCTAGAGACACACGGGGCATGAGCGGGGGGTGGGTGGGAGGGCTAGAGACACACAGGGCATGAGCGGTGGGTGGGTGGGAGGGCTAGAGACACACCGGGCATGAGAGGGGGGTGGGTGGGAGGTCTAGAGACACACGGGGCATGAGCGGGGGTGGGGGGAGGGAGAGAGACACACGAGGCATGAGCGGGGGTGAGCGGGAGGGAGAGAGACACACGGGGCATGAGCGGTGGGTGGGTGGGAGGGATATAGACACACAGGGAATGAGCGGGGGGTGGGTGGGAGGTCCAGGGGAATGAGCGGGGGGTGGGTGGGAGGGCTAGAGACACACAGGGCATGAGCGGGGGGTGGGTGGGACGGGAGACACACACGGGGCATGAGCGGGGGGTGGGTAGGAAGGGAGAGACAAACGGGGCATGAGCGGGGGTGGGTGGGAGGGGAGAGACACACGGGGCATTAGCAGGGGGTGGGAGGGGAGAGACACACGGGCATGAGCAGGGGGTGGGTGTGTTGGTTTAGAGACACACGGGGCGTGAGCAGGTGGTGGGTGGGACGGGAGACACACACGGGGCATGAGCGGGGGGTGGGTAGGAAGGGAGAGACAAACGGGGCATGAGCGGGGGTGGGTGGGAGGGGAGAGACACACGGGGCATTAGCGGGGGGTGGGTGGAAGGGCTAGAGACACACGGGGCATGAGCGGGGGGTGGGTGGGAGGGCTAGAGACACACGGGGCATGAGCGGGGGGTGGGTGGGAGGGCTAGAGACACACAGGGCATGAGCGGGGGTGGGTGGGAGGGCTAGAGACACATAGGGCATGAGCGGGGGGTGGGTGGGAGGTCTAGAGACACACGGGGCATGAGCGGGGGTGGGGGGAGGGAGAGAGACACACGAGGCATGAGCGGGGGTGAGCGGGAGGGAGAGAGACACACGGGGCATGAGCGGGCATGGGGGGAGGGAGAGACACACACTGGGCATGAGCAGGGGTGGGGGGAAGGGAGAGAGACATACGGGGCATGAGCGGGGGGTGGGGGGAGGGAGAGAGACACACGGGGCATGAGCATGAGCGGGGGATGGGTGGGAGGGATAGAGACACACGGGGCATGAGCAGGGGTGGGGTGGGAGGGATAGAGACACACGGGGCATGAGCGGGGGGTGGGTGGGAGGGATAGAGACACACGGGGCATGAGCAGGGGGTGGGTGGGAGGGATAGAGACACACGGGGCATGAGCGGGGGGTGGGTGGGAGGGATAGAGACACACGGGGCATGAGCAGGGGGTGGGTGGGAGGGGAGAGACAAACGGGGCATGAGCAGGGGGTCGGTGGGAGGTCTAGGGGCATGAGCGGGGGGTGGGTGGGAGGACTAGAGACACACAGGGCATGAGTAGGGGGTGAGGGGAGAGACACACGGGGCATGAGCAGGGGGTGGAGCGGAGGGATAGAGACGCACGGGGCGTGAGCGGGGGGTGGGTGGTCGGGATAGAGACACACGGGGCATGAGCGGTGGGTGGGTGGGAGGGATATAGACACGGGGAATGAGCGGTGGGTTGGTGGTAGGTCCAGGGGAATGAGCGGGGGGTGGGTGGGAGGGCTAGAGACACACGGGGCATGAGTAGGGGGTGGGGGGAGGGAGAGACACACGGGGCATGAGCGGGGGGTGGGCAGGAGGGATAGAGACACACAGGGCATGAGAGGGGGTGGGGGGAGAGACACACGGGGCATGAGCGGGGGTGGGTGGGAGGGATAGAGACACACGGGGCATGAGCGGGGGGTGGGAGGGCTAGAGACACACGGGGCATGAGCGGGGGGTGGGTGGGAGGGCTAGAGACACACGGGGCATGAGCAGGGGTGGGGGGGAGGGAGAGACACACACAGGGCATGAGCGGGGGTGGGGGGAAGGGAGAGAGACACACGGGGCATGAGCGGGGGTGGGGGAGGGAGAGAGACACACGGGGCATGAGCGGGGGGTGGGTGGGAGGGATAGAGACACACGGGGCATGAGCGGGGGTGGGGGGGAGGGAGAGAGACACACGGGGCATGAGCGGGGGGTGGGTGGGAGGGATAGAGACACACGGGGCATGAGCGGGGGGTGGGTGGGAAGGATAGAGACACACGGGGCATGAGCAGGGGTGGGTGGGAGGGATAGAGACACACGGGGCATGAGCGGTGGGTCGGTGGGAGGGATAGAGACACACGGGGCCTGAGCGGAGGGTGGGTGGGAGGGATAGAGACTCACGGGGCATGAGCGGGGGGTGGGTGGGAGGGGAGAGAAACGGGGCATGAGCGGGGGTGGGTGGGAGGGCTAGGGGCATGAGCGGGGGGTGGGTGGGAGGGCTAGGGGCATGAGCGGGGGGTGGGTGGGAGGGCTAGAGACACATAGGGCATGAGTAGGGGGTGAGGGGAGAGACACACGGGGCATGAGCAGGGGGTGGGGGGGACGGAGAGACACGGGGCATGAGCGGGGGGTGGGTGGGAGGGATAGAGACACACGGGGCATGAGCGGGGGTGGGTGGGAGGGATAGAGACACAGGGGGCATGAGCGGTGGGTATGAGCGAGGGATAGAGACACACGGGGCATGAGCGGGGGGGTGGGTGGGAGGGATAGAGACACACGGGGAATGAGCGGGGGGTGGGTGGGAGGGCCAGGGGAATGAGCGGGGGGTGGGTGGGAGGGCTAGAGACACACGGGGCATGAGTAGGGTGTGAGGGGAGAGACACACGGGGCATGAGCAGGGGGTGGGGAGGAGGGAGAGACACACACGGGGCATGAGCGGGGGGTGGGCGCGAGGGATAGAGACACACGGGGCATGAGAGGGGGTGGGGGAGAGACACACGGGGCATGAGCGGGGGGTGGGTGGGAGGGATAGAGACACACGGGACATGAGCAGGGGGTGGGTGGGAGGGATAGAGACACACGGGGCATGAGCGGGGGGTGGGTGGGAGTGATAGAGACACACGGGGCATGAGTGGGGGGTGGGTGGGAGGGATAGAGACAAACGGGGCATGAGCGGGGGGTGGGTGGGAGGGCTAGGGGCATGAGCGGGGGGTGGGTGGGAGGGCTAGAGAAACACGGGGCATGAGTAGGGGGTGAGGGGAGAGACGCACGGGGCATGAGCGGGGGTGGGGGGAGGGAGAGACACACGGGGCATGAGTGGGGGTGGGGGGAAGGAGAGACACACACGGGGCATGAGCAGGGGGTGGGCGGGAGGGATAGAGACACACGAGGCATGAGCAGGGGGTGGGCGGGAAGGATAGGGGCACACGGGGCATGAGCGGGGGGTGGGCGGGAGCGATAGAGAAACACGGGGCGGGAGCGGGGGTGGGCGGAGGGATAGAGACACACAGGGCATGAGCGGGGGTGGGCGGGAGGGATAGAGACACACGGGGCATGAGCGGGGGTGGGTGGGAGGGATAGAGACACATGCCCTGTGTGTCTCTAGCCCTCCCACCCACCCCCCGCTCATGCCCCTAGCCCTCCCACCCTCCCCCGCTCATGCCCCGTTTCTCTCCCCTCCCACCCACCCCCCGCTCATGCCCCGTGTGTCTCTATCCCTCCCACCCACCCTCCGCTCAGGCCCTGTGTGTCTCTATCCCTCCCACCGACCCCCGCTCATGCCCCGTGTGTCTCTATCCCTCCCACCCACCCCCTGCTCATGCCCCGTGTGTCTCTATCCTTCCCACCCACCCCCCGCTCATGCCCCGTGTGTCTCTATCCCTCCCACCCACCCCCCGCTCATGCCCCGTGTCTCTCCCTCCCCCCCACCCCCTGCTCATGCCCCGTGGGCGGGAGGGATAGAGACACACGGGGCATGAGCGGGGGGTGGGTGGGAGGGATAGAGACACACGGGGCATGAGCGGGGGGTGGGTGGGAAGGATAGAGACACACGGGGCATGAGCAGGGGGTGGGTGGGAGGGATAGAGACACACGGGGCATGAGCGGGGGTCGGTGGGAATGATAGAGACACACGGGGAATGAGCGGGGGGTGGATGGGAGGGCCAGAGGAATGAGCGGGGGGTGGGTGGGAGGGCTAGAGACACACGGGGCATGAGTAGGGTGTGAGGGGAGAGACACACGGGGCATGAGAGGGGGTGGGGGAGAGACACACGGGGCATGAGCGGGGGGTGGGTGGGAGGGATAGAGACACACAGGACATGAGCGGGGGTGGGTGGGAGGGATAGAGACACACGGGGCATGAGCGGGGGGTGGGTGGGAGTGATAGAGACACACGGGGCATGAGTGGGGGGTGGGTGGGAGGGATAGAGACAAACGGGGCATGAGCGGGGGGGTGGGTGGGAGGGCTAGGGGCATGAGCGGGGGGTGGGTGGGAGGGCTAGAGAAACATGGGGCATGAGTAGGGGGTGAGGGGAGAGACACACGGGGCATGAGCGGGGGTGGGGGGAGAGACACACACGGGGCATGAGTGGGGGTGGGGGGAGGGAGGGACACACACGGGGCATGAGCAGGGGGTGGGCGGGAGGGATAGAAACACACAGGGCATGAGCGGGGGGTGGGCAGGAGGGATAGGGGCACACGGGGCATGAGCGGGGGGTGGGGGGATTGATAGAGACACATGGGGCATGAGCAGGGGGTGGGTGGGAGGGTCGAGACAAACGGGGCATGAGCGGGGGGTGGGTGGGAGGGCTAGAGACACACGGGGCATGAGTAGGGGGTGAGGGGAGAGACACACGGGGCATGAGCGGGGGTTGGGTGGGAGGGAGAGACACACACGGGGCATGAGCGGGGGGTGGGTGGGAGGGATAGAGACACACGGGGCATGAGCGGGGGTGGGGGGGATTGATAGAGACACATGGGGTATGAGCGGGGGGTGGGTGGGAGGGGAGAGACAAACGGGGCATGAGCGGGGGTGGGTGGGAGGGCTAGAGACACACAGGGCATGAGTAGGGGGTGAGGGGAGAGACACACGGGGCATGAGCGGGGGTGGGTGGGAGGGATAGAGACACACGGGGCATGAGCGGGGGGTGGGAGGGCTAGAGACACACGGGGCATGAGCGGGGGGTGGGTGGGAGGGCTAGAGGCACACGGGGCATGAGCAGGGGTGGGGGGAGGGAGAGAGACACACGAGGCATGAGCTGGGGAGTGAGCGGGAGGGAGAGAGACACACGGGCCTGAGCGGGCGTGGGGGGGGAGGGATAGAGACACACGGGGCATGAGCGGGGGTGGGGGGAAGGGAGAGAGACACACGGGGCATGAGCGGGGGTTGGGGGGAGGGAGAGAGACACACGGGGCATGAGCGGGGGGTGGGTGGGAGGGATAGAGACACACGGGGCATGAGCGGGGGTGGGGGGAGGGAGAGAGACACACGGGGCATGAGCGGGGGGTGGGAGGGATAGAGACACACGGGGCATGAGCGGGGGGTGGGTGGGAAGGATAGAGACACACGGGGCATGAGCAGGGGGTGTGTGGGAGGGATAGAGACACACGGGGCATGAGCGGGGGGGTTGGTGGGAGGGATAGAGACACACGGGGCCTGAGCGGGGGGTGGATGGGAGGGATAGAGACACACGGGACATGAGCGGGGGGTGGGTGGGAGGGCCAGGGGAATGAGCGGGGGGTGGGTGGGATTTCTAGAGACACACGGGGCATGAGTAGGGTGTGAGGGGAGAGACACACGGGGCATGAGAGGGGGTGGGGGAGAGACACACGGGGCATGAGCGGGGGGTGGGTGGGAGGGAGAGAGACACACAGGACATGAGCGGGGGTGGGTGGGAGGGATAGAGACACATGGGGCATGAGCGGGGGGTGGGTGGGAGTGATAGAGACACACGGGGCATGAGTGGGGGGTGGGTGGGAGGGATAGAGACAAACGGGGCATGAGCGGGGGGTGGGTGGGAGGGCTAGGGGCATGAGCGGGGGGTGGGTGGGAGGGCTAGAGAAACATGGGGCATGAGTAGGGGGTGAGGGGAGAGACACACGGGGCATGAGCGGGGGTGGGGGGGAGAGACACACGGGGCATGAGTGGGGGTGGGGGGTGGGGGGAGGGAGAGGCACACACGGGGCATGAGCAGGGGGTGGGCGGGAGGGATAGAGACACACGGGGCATGAGCGGGGGGTGGGCGGGAGGGATAGGGGCACACGGGGCATGAGCGGGGGGTGGGCGGGAGCGATAGAGACACACGGGGCATGAGCGGGGGTGGGCGGAGGGATAGAGACACACAGGGCATGAGCGGGGGTGGGCGGGAGGGATAGAGACACACGGGGCATGAGCGGGGGGTGGGCGGGAGATATAGAGACACACGGGGCATGAGCAGGGGGTGGGCGGGAGGGATAGAGACACACGGGACATGAGCGGGGGGTGGGCGGGAGTGATAAAGACACACGGGGCATGAGCGGGGGGTGGGCGGGAGGGATAGAGACACACGGGGCATGAGCGGGGGTGGGGGGAGGGAGAGAGACACATGGGGCATGAGTGGGGGGTGGGTGGGAGGGATAGAGACACACGGGGCATGAGCGGGGGGTGGGTGGGAGCGATAGAGACACACGGGGCATGATCGGGGGTGGGTGGGAGGGATAGAGACACACGGGGCATGAGTGGGGGGTGGGGGGGATTGATAGAGACACATGGGGCATGAGCGGGGGTGGGTGGGAGGGGAGAGACAAACGGGGCATGAGCGGGGGGTGGGTGGGAGGGATAGAGACACACGGGGCATGAGCGGGGGGTGGGCGGGAGATATAGAGACACACGGGGCATGAGCAGGGGGTGGGCGGGAGGGATAGAGACACACGGGACATGAGCGGGGGGTGGGTGGGAGCGATAGAGACACACGGGGCATGATCGGGGGTGGGTGGGAGGGATAGAGACACACGGGGCATGAGCGGGGGGTGGGGGGGATTGATAGAGACACATGGGGCATGAGCGGGGGTGGGTGGGAGGGGAGAGACAAACGGGGCATGAGCGGGGGTGGGCGGGAGGGATAGAGACACACGGGGCATGAGCGGGGGGTGGGCGGGAGATATAGAGACACACGGGGCATGAGCAGGGGGTGGGCGGGAGGGATAGAGACACACGGGACATGAGCGGGGGGTGGGCGGGAGTGATAAAGACACACGGGGCATGAGCGGGGGGTGGGCGGGAGGGATAGAGACACACGGGGCATGAGCGGGGGTGGGGGGAGGGAGAGAGACACATGGGGCATGAGTGGGGGGTGGGTGGGAGGGATAGAGACACACGGGGCATGAGCGGGGGGTGGGTGGGAGCGATAGAGACACACGGGGCATGATCGGGGGTGGGTGGGAGGGATAGAGACACACGGGGCATGAGCGGGGGGTGGGGGGGATTGATAGAGACACATGGGGCATGAGCGGGGGTGGGTGGGAGGGGAGAGACAAACGGGGCATGAGCGGGGGGTGGGTGGGAGGGATAGAGACACACGGGGCATGAGCGGGGGGTGGGTGGGAGGGCTAGGGGCATGAGCGGGGGGTGGGTGGGAGGGCTTATAGACACACGGGGCATGAGTAGGGGGTGACGGGAGAGACACACGGGGCATGAGCGGGGGGTGGGTGGGAGGGATAGAGACACACGGGGCATGAGCGGGGGGTGGGTGGGAGGGATAGAGACACATGGGGCATGAGCGGGGGGTGGGTGGGAGGGCTAAGGGCATGAGCAGGGGTGGGTGGGAGGGCTAGAGACACACGGGACATGAGTAGGGGGTGAGGGGAGAGACACACAGGGCATGAGCAGGGGGTGGGGGGAGGGAGAGACACACACGGGGCATGAGCGGGGGGTGGGGGGATTGATAGAGACACATGGGGCATGAGCGGGGGGTGGGTGGGAGGGGAGAGACAAACGGGGCATGAGCGGGGGGTGGGTGGGAGGGCTAGAGACACACGGGGCATGATCGGGGGGTGGGTGGTAGGGATAGAGACACACAGGGCATGAGCGGGGGTGGGGGGGATTCATAGAGACACATGGGGCATGAGCGGGGGGTGGGTGGGAGGGGAGAGACAAACAGGGCATGAGCGGGGGGTGGGCGGGAGATATAGAGACACACGGGGCATGAGCAGGGGGTGGGCGGGAGGGATAGAGACACACGGGACATGAGCGGGGGGTGGGCGGGAGTGATAAAGACACACGGGGCATGAGCGGGGGGTGGGCGGGAGGGATAGAGACACACGGGGCATGAGCGGGGGTGGGGGGAGGGAGAGAGACACATGGGGCATGAGTGGGGGTGGGTGGGAGGGATAGAGACACACGGGGCATGAGCGGGGGGTGGGTGGGAGCGATAGAGACACACGGGGCATGATCGGGGGTGGGTGGGAGGGATAGAGACACACGGGGCATGAGCGTGGGGTGGGGGGATTGATAGAGACACATGGGGCATGAGCGGGGGGTGGGTGGGAGGGGAGAGACAAACGGGGCATGAGCGGGGGGTGGGTGGGAGGGATAGAGACACACGGGGCATGAGCGGGGGGTGGGTGGGAGGGCTAGGGGCATGAGCGGGGGGGTGGGTGGGAGGGCTTATAGACACACGGGGCATGAGTAGGGGGTGACGGGAGAGACACACGGGGCATGAGCGGGGGGTGGGTGGGAGGGATAGAGACACACGGGGCATGAGCGGGGGGTGGGTGGGAGGGATAGAGACACATGGGGCATGAGCGGGAGGTGGGTGGGAGGGCTAAGGGCATGAGCAGGGGTGGGTGGGAGGGCTAGAGACACACGGGACATGAGTAGGGGGTGAGGGGAGAGACACACAGGGCATGAGCAGGGGGTGGGGGGAGGGAGAGACACACACGGGGCATGAGCGGGGGGTGGGGGGATTGATAGAGACACATGGGGCATGAGCGGGGGGTGGGTGGGAGGGGAGAGACAAACGGGGCATGAGCGGGGGGTGGGTGGGAGGGAGAGACACACACGGGGCATGATCGGGGGTGGGTGGTAGGGATAGAGACACACAGGGCATGAGCGGGGGTGGGGGGGATTCATAGAGACACATGGGGCATGAGCGGGGGGTGGGTGGGAGGGGAGAGACAAACAGGGCATGAGCGGTGGTGGGTGGGAGGGCTAGAGACACACGGGGCATGAGCGGGGGGTGGGTGGGAGGGCTAGAGACACACGGGGCATGAACAGGGGTGGGTGGGAGGGCTAGAGACAGACGGGGCATGAACAGGGGTGGGGGAGGGAGAGAGACACACGAGGCATGAGCGGGGGAGTGAGCGGGAGGGAGAGAGACACACGGGGCGTGAGCGGGGGGTGGGTGGGAGGGATAGAGACACACGGGGCATGAGCGGGGGGTGGGAGGGCTAGAGACACACGGGGCATGAGCGGGGGGTGGGTGGGAGGGCTAGAGACACACGGGGCATGAACAGGGGTGGGGGAGGGAGAGAGACACACGAGGCATGAGCGGGGGAGTTAGCGGGAGGGAGAGAGACACACGGGGCGTGAGCGGGCGTGGGGGGGAGGGTGAGACACACACGGGGCATGAGCGGGGGTGGGGGGAAGGGAGAGAGACACACGGGGCATGAGCGGGGGTGGGGGGAGGGAGAGAGACACACGGGGCATGAGCGGGGGGTGGGTGGGAGGGATAGAGACACACGGGGCATGAGCGGGGGTAGGGGGTAGGGAGAGAGATACATGGGGCATGAGCGGGGGGTGGGTGGGAGGGATAGAGACACACGGGGCATGAGCGGGGGTGGGTGGGAAGGATAGAGACACACGGGGCATGAGCAGGGGGTGGGTGGGAGGGATAGAGACACACAGGGCATGAGCGGGGGTCGGTGAGAGGGATAAAGACACACGGGGCCTGAGGGGGGGGGGGTGGGTGGGAGGGATAGAGACACACGGGGCATGAGCGGGGGTGGGTGGGTGGTTCTAGGGGCATGAGAGGGGGTGGGTGGGAGGGCTAGAGACACACAGGGCATGAGTAGGAGGTGAGAGGAGAGACACACGGAGCCTGAGCAGGGGGTGGGGGGGAGGGAGAGACACGGGACATGAGCGGGGGGTGGGTGGGAGGGATAGAGACACACTGGGCGTGAGTGGGGGGTGGGTGGGAGGGATAGAGACACACGGGGCATGAGCGGTGGGTATGAGCGAGGGATAGAGACACACGGGGCATGAGCGGGGGGGTGGGTGGGAGGGATAGAGACACACGGGGAATGAGCGGGGGGTGGGTGGGAGGGCCAAGTTAATGCGCGGGGGGTGGGTGGGAGGGCTAGAGACACACGGGGCATGAGTAGGGTGTGAGGGGAGAGACACACGGGGCATGAGCAGGGGGTGGGGAGGAGGCAGAGACACACACGGGGCATGAGCGGGGGGAGGGCGCGAGGGATAGAGACACACGGGGCATGAGAGGGGGTCGGGGGAGAGACACACGGGGCATGAGCGGGGGGTGGGTGGGAGGGATAGAGACACACGGGGCATGAGCGGGGGGTGGGTGGGAGGGCTAGGGGCATGAGCAGGGGGTGGGTGGGAGGGCTAGAGAAACACGGGGCATGAGTAGGGGTGAGGAGAGAGACACACGGGGCATGAGCGGGGGTGGGGGGAGGGATAGAGACACACGGGGCATGAGCGGGGGGTGGGCGGGAGTGATAAAGACACACGGGGCATGAGCGGGGGGTGGGCGGGAGGGATAGAGACACACGGGGCATGAGCGGGGGTGGGGGAGGGAGAGAGACACACGGGGCATGAGTGGGGGGTGGGTGGTAGGGATAGAGACACACCGGGCATGAGCGGGGGGTGGGTGGGAGGGATAGAGACACATGGGGCATGATCGGGGGGTGGGTGGGAGGGATAGAGAAACCCGGGGCATGAGCGGGGGGTGGACGGGATTGACAGAGACACATGGGGCATGAGCGGGGGGTGGGTGGGAGGGGAGAGACAAATGGGGCATGAGCGGGAGGTGGGTGGGAGGGCTAGACACACACGGGGCATGAGTAGGGAGTGAGGGGAAAGACACGCGGGGCATGAACGGGGGGTGGGTGGGAGGGATAGAGACACACGGGGCATGAGCGGGGGGTGGTTGGGAGGGCTAGGGGCATGAGCGGGGGGTGGGTGGGAGGGCTTATTGACACACGCGGCATGAGTAGGGGGTGAGGGGAGAGACACACGGGGCATGAGCGGGGGGTGGGTGGGAGGGATAGAGACACACGGGCATGAGCGGGGGGTGGGTGGGAGGGATAGAGACACATGGGGCATGAGCGGGGGGTGGGTGGGAGGGCTAGGGGCATGAGCCGGGGTGGGTTGGAGGGCTAGAGACACACGGGGCATGAGTAGGGGGTGAGGGGAGAGACACAGGGCATGAGCAGGAGGTGGGGGGAGGGAGAGACACACACGGGGCATGAGCGGAGGGTGGGTGGGAGGTCTAGAGACACACGGGGCATGAGCGGGGGGTGGGCGGGAGGGATAGAGACACACGGGGCATGAGCGGGGGGTGGGCGGGAGGGATAGAGACACACGGGGCATGAGCGGGGGGGTGGGCGGGAGGGATAGAGACACACGGGGCATGAGCGAGGGGTGGGCGGGAGGGATAGAGACACACGGGGCATGAGCGGGGGGTGGGGCGGACAAACAAAACACGGACATGCCGCACGGACATGAGTTCTTGCGGCAGATCCCGCTCCTCGGGCCTCTGCTGGCCACCGACATGGGGCATGAGCGGGGATGGGGGGGAGGGAGAGAGACACACGGGGCATGAGCGGGGGTGGGTTGGAGGGATAGAGACACGCGGGGCCTGAGCGGGGGGTGGGTGGGAGGGATAGAGACACACGGGGCATGAGCAGGGGGTGAGTGAGAGGTGAGATACAAACGGGGCATGAGTGGGGGGTTGGTGGGAGGGCTAGGGGCATGAGCGGGGGGTGGGTGGGAGGGCTAGAGACACACAGGGCATGAGTAGGGGGTGAGGGGAGAGACACACGGGGCATGATCAGGGGGTGGGGGGGAGGGATAGAGACACATGGGGCATGAGCGGGGGTGGGTGGGAGGGATAAAGACACATGGGGCATGAGCGGTGTGTATGAGCGAGGGATAGAGACACACGGGGCATAAGCGGGGGGTGGGTGGGAGGGATATAGACACACGGGAATGCGCGGGGGGTGGGTGGGAGGGCCAGGGGAATGAGCGGGGGGTGGGTGGGAGGGCTAGAGACACACGGGGCATGAGTAGGGGGTGAGGGGAGAGACACATGGGGCATGAGCAGGGGGTGGGGGGAGGGAGATACACACGGGGCATGAGCGGGGGGTGGGCGGGAGGGATAGACACACACAGGGCATGAGAGGGGTTGGGGGAGAGACACACGGGGCATGAGCGGGGTTAGGTGGAAGGGATAGAGACACACGGGGCATGAGCGGGGGGTGGGTGGGAGGGCTAGAGACAAACGGGGCATGAGCAGGGGTGGGGGGAGGGAGAGAGACACACGAGGCGGGAGGGAGAGAGACACACGGGGCATAGCGGCCGTGGGGGGGAGGGAGAGAGACACACGGGGCATGAGCGGGGGTAGGGGGAAGGGAGAGAGACACACGGGGCATGAGCAGGGGTGGGGGGGAGGGAGAGAGACACACGGGGCTTGAGCGGGGGGTGGGTGGGAGGGATAGAGACACACGGGGCATGAGCGGGGGTAGGGGAAGGGAGAGAGACACACGGGGCATGAGCGGGGGGTGGGTGGGAGGGATAGAGACACACGGGGCATGAGCGGGGGGTGGGTGGGAAGGATAGAGACACACGTGTCATGAGCAGGGTGTGGGTGGGAGGGATAGAGACACAAGGGGCATGAGCGGGGGGTCGGTGGGAGGGATAGAGACACACGGGGCCTGAGCGGGGGGTGGGTGGGAGGGATAGAGACACACGGGGCATGAGCGGGGGGTGGGTGGGAGGGGAGAGAAACGGGGCATGAGCGGGGTGGGTGGGAGGGCTAGGGGCATGAGCGGGGGGTGGGTGGGAGGGCTAGAGACACACAGGGCATGAGTATGGGGTGAGGGGAGAGACACACGGGGCATGAGCAGGGGGTGGGGGGGAGGGAGAGACACGGGGCATGAGCGGGGGGTGGGTGGGAGGGATAGAGACACACGGGGCATGAGCGGGGGGTGGGTGGGAGGGATAGAGACACACGGGGCATGAGCGGTGGGTATGAGCGAGGGATAGAGACACACGGGGCATGAGCGGGGGTGTGGGTGGTGGGAGGGATAGAGACACACGGGGAATGAGCGGGGGTGGGTGGGAGGGCCAGGGGAATGAGCGGGGGGTGGGTGGAAGTTCTAGAGACACAGGGGGCATGAGTAGGGTGTGAGGGGAGAGACACACCGGGCATGAGCAGGGGGTGGGGAGGAGGGAGAGGCACACAGAGGGCATGAGCGGGGGGTGGGCGCGAGGGATAGAGACACACGGGGCATGAGCGGGGAGTGGGTGGGAGGGATAGAGACACATGGGGCATGAGCGGGGGGTGGGTTGGAGGGCTAAGGGCATGAGCGGGGGGTGGGTGGGAGGGCTAGAGACACACGGGACATGAGTAGGGGGTGAGGGGAGAGACACACAGGGCATGAGCAGGGGGTGGGGGGAGGGAGAGACACACACGGGGCATGAGCGGGGGGTGGGGGGATTGATAGAGACACATGGGGCATGAGCGGGGGGTGGGAGGGAGGGGAGAGACAAACGGGGCATGAGCGGGGGGTGGGTGGGAGGGCTAGAGACACACGGGGCATGAGTAGGGGGTGAGGGGAGAGACATACGGGGCATGAGCGGGGGGTGGGTGGGAGGGAGAGACACACACGGGGCATGATCGGGGGGTGGGTGGGAGGGATAGAGACACACGGGGCATGAGCGGGGGTGGGGGGGATTCATAGAGACACATGGGGCATGAGCGGGGGGTGGGTGGGAGGGGAGAGACAAACAGGGCATGAGCGGGGGTGGGTGGGAGGGCTAGAGACACACGGGGCATGAGTAGGGGGTGAGGGGAGAGACACACGGGTCATGAGCGGGGGGTGGGTGGGAGGGATAGAGACACACGGGGCATGAGCGGGGGGTGGGAGGGCTAGAGACACACGGGGCATGAGCGGGGGGTGGGTGGGAGGGCTAGAGACACACGGGGCATGAGCAGGGGTGGGGGAGGGAGAGAGACACACGAGGCATGAGCGGGGGAGTGAGCGGGAGGGAGAGAGACACACGGGGCGTGAGCGGGCGTGGGGGGGAGGGTGAGACACACACGGGGCATGAGCGGGGTTGGGGGGAAGGGAGAGAGACACACGGGGCATGAGCGGGGGTGGGGGGAGGGAGAGAGACACACGGGGCATGAGCGGGGGGTGGGTGGGAGGGATAGAGACACACGGGGCATGAGCGGGGGTGGGGGTAGGGAGAGAGATACACGGGGCATGAGCGGGGGGTGGGTGGGAGGGATAGAGACACACGGGGCATGAGCGGGGGTGGGTGGGAAGGATAGAGACACACGGGGCATGAGCAGGGGGTGGGTGGGAGGGATAGAGACACACGGGGCATGAGCGGGGGTCGGTGAGAGGGATAAAGACACACAGGGCCTGAGCGGGGGGGGTGGGTGGGAGGGATAGAGACACACGGGGCATGAGCGGGGGTGGGTGGGTGGTTCTAGGGGCATGAGAGGGGGGTGGGTGGGAGGGCTAGAGACACACAGGGCATGAGTAGGGGGTGAGGGGAGAGACACACGGAGCCTGAGCAGGGGGTGGGGGGGAGGGAGAGACACGGGACATGAGCGGGGGGTGGGTGGGAGGGATAGAGACACACTGGGCGTGAGTGGGGGGTGGGTGGGAGGGATAGAGACACACGGGGCATGAGCGGTGGGTATGAGCGAGGGATAGAGACACACGGGGCATGAGCGGGGGGGTGGGTGGGAGGGATAGAGACACACGGGGAATGAGCGGGGGGTGGGTGGGAGGGCCAAGTTAATGCGCGGGGGGTGGGTGGGAGGGCTAGAGACACACGGGGCATGAGTAGGGTGTGAGGGGAGAGACACAAGGGCATGAGCAGGGGGTGGGGAGGAGGCAGAGACACACACAGGGCATGAGCGGGGGGAGGGCGCGAGGGATAGAGACACACGGGGCATGAGAGGGGGTCGGGGGAGAGACACACGGGGCATGAGCGGGGGGTGGGTGGGAGGGATAGAGACACACGGGGCATGAGCGGGGGGTGGGTGGGAGGGATAGAGACACACGGGGCATGAGCGGGGGGTGGGTGGGAGTGATAGAGACACTCGGGGCATGAGTGGGGGGTGGGTGGGACGGATAGAGACAAACGGGGCATGAGCGGGGGGTGGGTGGGAGGGCTAGGGGCATGAGCAGGGGGTGGGTGGGAGGGCTAGAGAAACACGGGGCATGAGTAGGGGGTGAGGAGAGAGACACACGGGGCATGAGCGGGGGTGGGGGGAGGGAGAGACACACACACGGGGCATGAGTGGGGGTGGGGGGAGGGAGAGACACACACGAGGTATGAGCAGGGGGTGGGCGGGAGGGATAGAGACACACGGGGCATGAGCGGGGGGTGGGCGGGAGGGATAGAGGCACACGGGGCTTGAGCGGGGAGTGGGCGGGAGCGATAGAGACAAACGGGGCAGGAGCGGGGGTGGGCGGAGGGATAGAGACACACAGGGCATGAGCGGGGGTGGGCGGGAGGGATAGAGACACACGGGGCATGAGCGGGGGGTGGGCGGGAGGGATAGAGACACACGGGGCATGAGCGGGGGGTGGGCGGGAGGGATAGAGACACACGGGGCATGAGCGGGGGGTGGGCGGGAGTGATAAAGACACACAGGGCATGAGCGGGGGGTGGGCGGGAGGGATAGAGGCACACGGGGCATGAGCGGGGGTGGGCGGAGGGATAGAGACACACAGGGCATGAGCGGGGGTGGGCGGGAGGGATAGAGACACACGGGGCATGAGCGGGGGGTGGGCGGGAGGGATAGAGACACACGGGGCATGAGCGGGGGGTGGGCGGGAGGGATAGAGACACACGGGGCATGAGCGGGGGGTGGGCGGGAGTGATAAAGACACACAGGGCATGAGCGGGGGGTGGGCGGGAGCGATAGAGACAAACGGGGCAGGAGCGGGGGTGGGCGGAGGGATAGAGACACACAGGGCATGAGCGGGGGTGGGCGGGAGGGATAGAGACACACGGGGCATGAGCGGGGGGTGGGCGGGAGGGATAGAGACACACGGGGCATGAGCGGGGGGTGGGCGGGAGGGATAGAGACACACAGGGCATGAGCGGGGGGTGGGCGGGAGGGATAGAGACACACGGGGCATGAGCGGGGGGTGGGCGGGAGTGATAAAGACACACAGGGCATGAGCGGGGGGTGGGCGGGAGGGATAGAGGCACACGGGGCATGAGCGGGGGTGGGGGGAGGGAGAGAGACACACGGGGCATGAGTGGGGGTTGGGTGGGAGGGATAGAGACACACAGGGCATGAGCGGGGGGTGGGTGGGAGGGATAGAGACACACGGGGCATGATCGGGGGGTGGGTGGGAGGGATAGAGAAACCCGGGGCATGAGCGGGGGGTGGAGGGGATTGACAGAGACACATGGGGCATGAGCGGGGGGTGGGTGGGAGGGGAGAGACAAATGGGGCATGAGCGGGGGGTGGGTGGGAGGGCTAGACACACACGGGGCATGAGTAGGGAGTGAGGGGAGAGACACGCGGGGCATGAGCGGGGGGGTGGGTGGGAGGGATAGAGACACACGGGGCATGAGCGGGGGGTGGGTGGGAGGGATAGAGACACACGGGGCATGAGCGGGGGGGTGGTTGGGAGGGCTAGGGGCATGAGCGGGGGGTGGGTGGGAGGGCTTATTGACACACGCGGCATGAGTAGGGGGTGAGGGGAGAGACACACGGGGCATGAGCGGGGGGTGGGTGGGAGGGATAGAGACACACGGGCATGAGCGGGGGGTGGGTGGGAGGGATAGAGACACATGGGGCATGAGCGGGGGGGTGGGTGGGAGGGCTAGGGGCATGAGCCGGGGTGGGTTGGAGGGCTAGAGACACACGGGGCATGAGTAGGGGGTGAGGGGAGAGACACAGGGCATGAGCAGGAGGTGGGGGGAGGGAGAGACACACACGGGGCATGAGCGGGGGGTGGGTGGGAGGGCTAGAGACACACGGGGCATGAGCGGGGGGTGGGCGGGAGGGATAGAGACACACGGGGCATGAGCGGGGGGTGGGCGGGAGGGATAGAGACACACGGGGCATGAGCGGGGGGTGGGCGGGAGGGATAGAGACACACGGGGCATGAGCGAGGGGTGGGCGGGAGGGATAGAGACACACGGGGCATGAGCGGGGGGTGGGGCGGACAAACAAAACACGGACATGCCGCACGGACATGAGTTCTTGCGGCAGATCCCGCTCCTCGGGCCTCTGCTGGCCACCGACATGGGGCATGAGCGGGGATGGGGGGGAGGGAGAGAGACACACGGGGCATGAGCGGGGGTGGGTTGGAGGGATAGAGACACGCGGGGCCTGAGCGGGGGGTGGGTGGGAGGGATAGAGACACACGGGGCATGAGCAGGGGGTGAGTGAGAGGTGAGATACAAACGGGGCATGAGCGGGGGGTTGGTGGGAGGGCTAGGGGCATGAGCGGGGGGTGGGTGGGAGGGCTAGAGGCACACAGGGCATGAGTAGGGGGTGAGGGGAGAGACACACGGGGCATGATCAGGGGGTGGGGGGGAGGGATAGAGACACATGGGGCATGAGCGGGGGGTGGGTGGGAGGGATAAAGACACATGGGGCATGAGCGGTGTGTATGAGCGAGGGATAGAGACACACGGGGCATGAGCGGGGGGTGGGTGGGAGGGATATAGACACACGGGGAATGCGCGGGGGGTGGGTGGGAGGGCCAGGGGAATGAGCGGGTACTAGAGACACACGGGGCATGAGTAGGGGGTGAGGGGAGAGACACATGGGGCATGAGCAGGGGGTGGGGGGAGGGAGATACACACGGGGCATGAGCGGGGGGTGGGCGGGAGGGATAGACACACACAGGGCATGAGAGGGGTTGGGGGGAGAGACACACGGGGCATGAGCGGGGTTAGGTGGAAGGGATAGAGACACACGGGGCATGAGCGGGGGGTGGGAGGGCTAGAGACACACGGGGCATGAGCGGGGGGTGGGTGGGAGGGCTAGAGACACACGGGGCATGAGCAGGGGTGGGGGGAGGGAGAGAGACACACGAGGCGTGAGCGGGAGGGAGAGAGACACACGGGGCATGAGCGGCCGTGGGGGGGAGGGAGAGAGACACACGGGGCATGAGCGGGGGTGGGGGGAAGGGAGAGAGACACACGGGGCATGAGCGGGGGTGGGGGGAGGGAGAGAGACACACGGGGCTTGAGCGGGGGGTGGGTGGGAGGGATAGAGACACACGGGGCATGAGCGGGGATAGGGGAAGGGAGAGAGACACACGGGGCATGAGCGGGGGGTGGGTGGGAGGGATAGAGACACACGGGGCATGAGCGGGGGGTGGGTGGGAAGGATAGAGACACACGTGTCATGAGCAGGGTGTGGGTGGGAGGGATAGAGACACAAGGGGCATGAGCGGGGGGTCGGTGGGAGGGATAGAGACACACGGGGCCTGAGAGGGGGGTGGGTGGGAGGGATAGAGACACACAGGGCATGAGCGGGGGGTGGGTGGGAGGGGAGAGAAACGGGGCATGAGCGGGGTGGGTGGGAGGGCTAGGGGCATGAGCGGGGGGTGGGTGGGAGGGCTAGAGACACACAGGGCATGAGTAGGGGGTGAGGGGAGAGACACACGGGGCATGAGCAGGGGGTGGGGGGGAGGGAGAGACACGGGGCATGAGCGGGGGGTGGGTGGGAGGGATAGAGACACACGGGGCATGAGCGAGGGGTGGGTGGGAGGGATAGAGACACACGGGGCATGAGCGGTGGGTATGAGCGAGGGATAGAGACACACGGGGCATGAGCGGGGGTGTGGGTGGTGGGAGGGATAGAGACACACGGGGAATGAGCGGGGGGTGGGTGGGAATGCCAGGGGAATGAGCGGGGGGTGGGTGGGAGTTCTAGAGACACAGGGGGCATGAGTAGGGTGTGAGGGGAGAGACACACCGGGCATGAGCAGGGGGTGGGGAGGAGGGAGAGACACACACGGGGCATGAGCAGGGGGTGGGCGCGAGGGATAGAGACACACGGGGCATGAGAGGGGGTGGGGGGAGAGACACACGGGGCATGAGCGGGGGGTGGGTGGGAGGGATAGAGACACACAGGGCATGAGCGGGGGTGGGTGGGAGGGCTAGGGGCATGAGCGGGGGGTGGGTGGGAGGGCTAGAGACACACGGGGCATGAGTAGGGGGTGAGGGGAGAGACACACAGGGCATGATCAGGGGGTGGGGGGAGGGAGAGACACACACGGGGCATGAGCGGGGGGTGGGTGGGAGGGCTAGAGACACACGGGGCATGAGCGGGGGGTGGGCGGGAGTGATAGAGACACACGGGGCATGAGCGAGGGGTGGGCGGGAGGGATAGAGACACACGGGGCATGAGCAGGGGGTGGGCGGGAGGGATAGAGACACACGGGGCATGAGCGGGGGGTGGGCGGGAGGGATAGAGACACACGGGGCATGAGCGGGGGGTGGGGCGGACAAACAAAAACACGGACATGCCGCACGGACATGAGTTCTTGCGGCAGATCCCGCTCCTCGGCCCTCTGCTGGCCACCGACATGGGGCATGAGCGGGGGTGGGGGGGAGGGAGAGAGACACACGGGGCATGAGCGGGGGTGGGGGGGAGGGAGAGAGACACATGGGGCATGAGCGGGGGTGGGGGGGAGGGAGAGAGACACATGGGGCATGAGCGGGGGTGGGGGGGAGGGAGAGAGACACACGGGGCATGAGCGGGGGTGGGCGGGAGGGATAGAGACACACGGGGCATGAGTGGGGGTGGGGGGGAGGGAGAGACACACACGGGACATGAGCGGGGGGTGGGCGGGAGGGATAGAGACACACGGGGCATGAGCGGGGCGTGGGGGGGACAAACAAAAACATGGACATGCCGCACGGACATGAGTTTGTGCGCAGATCCCGCTCCTCGGCCCTCCGCTGGCCACCGTGTGCGATGGCGTGAGCGGGGGGCTGGAGGAACAGGGGACACACGGAGCATGAGTGGGGTTGGGGGGGACAGGAAGGACACACGGGGCATGAGCGGGGTGGGGGGGACAGAAAGGACACACGGGGCATGAGCGGGGGGTGGGGCAGACACGGGCATGAGCGGGGTTGGGAGGAACAAGAGACAGACACGCTCCTGCTGACCTGACAAAGCCTCTCATGCGGCAAAGAAAGATGGCGGGCGTCTCTGAAGCCAGACGCACTGCATGCTTTCACCGCATCCAATGAGAGAGCACGTCAGATGTCCCCGGACATCACGCAAGCTGCTGGCCCAATCACCGTCCTGTCCGCGGAGTGAACAGGGAAGTGTGTCCAAGAAGCGAACACAAATATCACTAATTTTTTTTTACCTACTGTTTGGTAATTTTTTAAAAAAACTACTGGACGGATTTTCACCAAATTTGCAAAAGCACGCTTTTGGGACCAAGCCGCTGCTCCTGGTCCAAATTTGGTGAAAATCCGTCCAGCGGTTTGGGCTGTAGACGCGAGTAAAAAATGTTTCCCATTCAGTCTATGGGAAAAAAAAAGTTTTGGGACCCCCCCTATAACTTTGCCCTCCCTGGACGAATCCTCACCAAACTCTGCAAAAAAATTCAGAGTGACCCAAATACTTTTTTTGCAAAGTTTGGTGAGGATTCGTCCAGGGAGAGCGAAGTTATCAGCCGCCCAAAAAGTGCTCTTCCTATGGAAACAGCAACTTAACCATAACTACATGGCCACTAAAGTGGCCATGTAATGTATATATATTAACTTTTAAAACATGAAAAAGGCCTATCTGTTTAATGTCAACAATAGCTTCTTGCAAATCATTTTAAACTTCAATGATTCCTCAAGAAAATCAAACTGCAATTCAAATTGAATCCTTTGACAAAATTCAACAGCATAACTTAACTAGCAAAATGAATGACCAGGCATGAAAAAGATGAAAAGATTTTTAAGGCTCTGTTTTTCAAAATGCTGGTCTAGAAAGCACTGTACACCCCTGTAACCAAACTACAGTTATCTTTTGGAGAAAACTAAATGTTTAGAGCGGGTCAGTAAATGGAAAAATGGGATAAATAGTAGCTTTTCTAAATCATATCTGTTTCTTATTTATTGACAGCATCGAAGTTAAGTTTGAAATCATTGAGGATGTTCAAAAAATATGAGCACCGGTATGTTTTCAATTATTTAAAGACATATATGTTTCTAGAAAACAATCCTCAATCACAATAGAATATGATGTAACAATACATAACATCCACAGATTAAATTTAGATAAAGCCAAGGTAGATATATTTGATAAAGAGTTTACTGGCAGCATGAGTTTTGCAGCCCTTTCCATACTGCATACATCTGTAGGGTTATATATCTTAACTTAAATCCTGCTAAAATGACTGCCTATTTTACATGTATTAAAAATGTAACAGATTGTGTTTTCTATACCCACCTTACGCACCTCAAATTGACATCCATACAAACATAACTAAATAAAAGAAAAGTTAAAATCCTCCACATGACAAAAACATGGCAGCAAAACAACTTCTTCAAAAGAATATACAACTTAATACATTGAAAGTCATCAACAGCGCTCCAGCTTTCTCTAACAATACAGTGTAATGTAACAGCATATGAATTGTTTCCAATAACTCTTTGATAAACTGTCTTCAATGCATCTTGTAAATTTAGCATGTATTGGAAATAACATTGCTAGTTATGCATCTAATGTTAAAAATAGCCAATTATGATATACAGCTAATTGCTGTACTGAACTACTTTGAACTACTTTGGACACTTGAAGATTAGATTAGAGAAAACACTGTATGTTTTTTCTTTAAAATGAGTACCAAGAGCCTTATGAGTGGTAACTGGCAATCATTCAACAGTTGGAATTACCAACAGCTAATATGCATTAAATAATTGTGATTAACTATGCATAAGTTAAAAAATGTGAAGTTTGTAAACCAATCCAGTAACATCAAATTCATAAACCTAATATACCATAAATATACATTGTAAAAAACATCTTATAAATGTATTTAGTCACAAAATATGTGAACAATACAGCAATCCATTAAAAGAGAGCAACCAATAAAAATATTTCTGGAAATTGCTTAAGATTCATTTTTCTCAGATACAAACTAAAGGGATTTAAGCTACAATCATTAATTACTAATCATACTCACAATCAAGTGTCTATTTCGGGAAAAATCTATAACATGCTAGCAATTGGATACAATCATGGATACACAGTTATCTGTGGCCTTCACACTGTGCATCATCAAAGAAACGCTTTATGGTATGAATGTAATGGTGATACGATAATTATCAAAGGAAATCTTTGGGGGAACATAAGAAATGCTTATGTAATATTCTTAAAAAGTGTCATTGCAGTTTAGGACGCATGTTACATAAAAATAATATGGTGAAACAAAAACAAATGTTCTCCCTTAAAGCCTAAAATGTTTTCTACGTTAGATGATAAAAAGTATAAACTATTACAGGAAGGTTATTCCCATGTGGTAATCCTCTAAAAATATTACAAGCATCTCAAAAAATTCTAGACAGTGTCATTATTGTTCAATCCCCATTCTAAAATTACTGTAATAATGTAATCCATAAAATCAAAAAATATCAACATAAAAAAACTCATTTTCTTTAAAACGAATAAAAATATAGTTATGAGGAGGTTATGCTCATTATTACTGCCTATAAACCTGAAAATAACAAATGTAAACAATTTTTTCCAAATTTAAAAAAGTTTGCTAAGTGGAAAATATCAAAATAATATATTGTATTAATAAATATATAAAATATCATTGTATAAAGGGAATGCACCTTTTAGCATTATCTTATGAAAAATAGGTGGTGACACTTGTCTAACCTTTACAGTTAACTCTCAAAGTTGTATACATTTGTTTTTTCTGACTTGTACTTCTGGCATATGGCACTGGGTATGGCCAAGGATATATGCACACGGTTACACTGAGTAATACGTATCAAACAATATGCACTCAGGAACAAAGAAACATGCATGCTAACATGGAACATAAAGCATGATACAAATATATGAAAAGGCATGTGGTGTAAGCACGTAGAAGCTCATTATCGTTACAAAGAATGTCAGAAGCTCCTCACCTACAGTTGCTGTTACAGGTACTGTCAGCACTAAGCCAACATATAGGACAAGCAGTGACAAGAACTGTGAGCTAACACCTGTGATGATATTGTATAAAGCAGTTTAAAGACAATACTCGAAAGGACGATAAACACCACCTGGAATGTCAGTGAAGCCAACTAACCCTGCTGATCAAACAGTGGCCCAGAAAGGCTATAACAGCAATGGGATGATAACTTAATACATAAGACTCATGACAAAGGACAAGTGGGAATAGTGCATACAGAAAAGTGAGGAAAACATAGGCATTCACACAGGAGCTGAATACAATAGCACACCCTACCGAACTACCAATAAGTAACCAAGTGAGAAAACTAGGGAAAACCAGCAACTGACTCCAAGAGAAGGTAAAGGAACAAGAACAGGGAAAACAAAAAATTGCAAGTGCAAACCCCTTCCTCCCCACCCAGGGAAGGAAAGGAAAGGAAAAGGGTACAAAATAGGAAATCTCTCAATGAGCGGTATCGAAGGGCTCAAGGTTGTAATTGGTTATTTATAACACGCTTAATACCCACAGTTTTCTAAGCCAGTACCCAGGGATCAAACCTGTATTGCACCACATCATCTTGCTTCCAAGGCAAGAGTGTTGCCTCTGAGCTATCTTCCTGAAACTGTGGTTACAATGCAGAACAGGGCAAAGTCAAAGGAATAAAGGACACAGGCAAACTGGGCTGCACAGGAAAAGGAAAGCACCTACTGCAAAACATAGGAAGACAGAAAGGGAATCCCGAAAGCATAAAATGCTTATAAACACATTAAATTCGAAATCCACGGATCTGGGAACAAGAAATAGGAAACTAGGAACAAGTCACCAAGCATAAGAACAATGAACAAGGGACCGGTCACAAACAGTAACATTACAACAATGACCTGAGCTGGACTGAAGCAAACATAGGCTTTTAAAGCTGGCACGAGCAGACATCACAAGTGTGCTGTTTGCTAGCAACTTCCAGCCACAGGTGTTCTTTATCCTCCACCCAACCTTGCCCTGCAAGGGTAGAGATGAATTAATGAGCCAGGCAATTTTGGAAGCATAATCTTTTGATTAAAGCAGCATACTGGCTGCCAAAAATGTGGAATTGATCCGTAAGGGAAGTGAAACAGAAAATGTGAATTTAGAGCTTCCAAATCACCATAGCACTGTCTAGTAAGGTTCAGAAGGAAAGTCCAATAGGGAATACACTCCAAATCAGGCCCTCAACTAATGGGAAAGAGTGTGAAGGGAGAGAATTGTGAGAACTCCATGCAGCACTTACACCTTGAAACCATTGGGGAAAAAACAAAATCAACTATGTGGATACATGTTTCAATGCAAAAATCTATTGGGTTCCGTAGGTCTTCATGGTCGCTGAAGAATCCCACCTCATCACATTACAGAGGCTTATTGAAGGAGGCAATGTCTTTGCTCCCCTATGCCTTAAGTACCCACCTGATCCATTTCCAGAGAGCCACATCTATGCACTATTATCAGGGACTGCAAGCAGCATGGACCTTTCTGATGTGTCTCCAAGTAAAGTGGCAGACTGTATGTATTTATTCCTTTTTAAAAGACTTCTCCAATTAGGGCATTGCGAAGGTGGGACATGCCCAAGGTTTGGGCACCTGAAACTTGGCCCCAGATAAAGGGCTTCACTTTGCAAAGGTTTGCAAGCTGTTACCAGGCTGCCTGGTCTGATCGGTGATGTGTCTTTTGAATGAGAGGTCACAGTCATGGTGAAGCTGAAAGATGTTGCACTGGATTAGAGTTGAAGCTTGAATTCGCTGAGATTAATTTCTGACAGCATGGTTCTTGCCATGGGCATGCTAGGTGGGGTTTCCGAAAATAATGATATTGCCCTTTGTTAGGTTAGGATTGAAATTGTTGCTTGACATCCAGGCTTGGATTAGGACAGGCACTGCTAGAGTCAATGAATGTTAATGATGGAATTGATCTTGAAGTTTAAGATGCATGCCATCCGTGCATTGGTTTATCTTGACATCGTGAGGAGTTCCCTTAGGGGTACCATGTAAAGGTTGAACGTGATGATAGGGAAAGGGGTGGAGCCTTGTGGAAAGCTGCAGATGAATGATTGGCACCTTGATCTGTATGGATCCATCCTTGTGAGTTGGTGTCAATTGGAGCGGTATGAGAAAAACCACTGCAGGACTGGTCCATTAAACTCCCTGTGCATTGCAAGGATGCTGAGGAGGTCTTCATGGTTAACCGTATCAGAGGTCACATATGAGTAGACAGGGGCCCCCTTTGTCCAGGATGTGGACAGTGTCATTGATAACTTGGATGACTGCTGTCTCTGTGTCCCATCATGGGCATAATATGGATTGGTAGTGTTGTAGGAGATTATGTTGAGTGATCTTTCATGCAGCTAATTGGCAATGGTCTTCTCGAGCACTTTGCCAAAGAAAGGGAGATGCATGATGAGATGATAGAGCTCCAGGTCAAGTATGGTTTCTTCATCAAGGGAAGTGTCTGTCAAGTTTTCAATGCATCTGGGAAGGTGTCTTTCAAGGGGGATGTGTTGATGATTTTAATTAGTAGTGTGGGGGAGCTTCTCCTTTGATGACCATCACAGTGCAGGAGGTGGAACATTGTATTTAAAGTTGGTGGGTTTGAGGGCTGTAAAAGCGCTGGTCATGTCTTCTGAAGGAATTGTCCTGAATGTGGTCCCTCTTGGTATGTTGTTGGCTAGTATGGGCAGTGTGTCTGATGTTTGTTTGCAGCTGTGACTGTGTTGCCTTATCTTGACTATGTTGTCTGTGAAGAAGCTGGTGCATTTGTCTGTGGATTGTGATATTGAAGGCTCTGGCAAAGGGATGATGCACTGCTTATTGGCTTGAAAGAGGACCCTGCTGTTGTTGGATCCTTCCATGATAGTTCTTGTGTAGTTGTTTGCTTTGGTAGCATTGAAGAGTCTCCTACATGCTGAATGGAGGGTTCTCAGGTGACGAGATCTTCTTTTTGTTCTGTCTTTCTCCAGAAACGTTCTTGTTTTTCTCCAGAATATTTCTTCTCGGTGGATGGCATACTTGCTGTCATTGAGTTCCTGTTTGTTCCAAGGTGTGGAGGGCTATTTACTTTAAGTTGAAATATCAGCCGTGATGGTGATCTCACTTAGGGTGTGGTTGAGTGCACAGGGCTGGGCGTTTACATTATTTGAGCAGTCAGATGTGATGGCTTATGTGATGAGGTATCCTTCAAATACAGTCAAGGGTAAGATCTTGAAGGAGGGTTCGAGTGTCTTGGTTGATTTTTGTTTACTACCAAAAACAGAGCGAAGAAGAAGCCACAGTGATGGAGAAAACATCAGAACATATAAGACAAAAGTATAATTCTACAACTTTACTGGTGCCAGTAGAGTTTAACAATCAGAGAGTGCAAAGCCATTCAATATTTAATGGCAGAGAGAGTTGGAAATTTTGATACAGAGATCAGATGAGATTTCAGGAAAAAAGAAGAAGATTTGGGTGCTGTCCTCAAAGAGTTAGTACGAGAAACCAATGGACGATATTAGTGCCCCAAAAGTAGAGGTGTAGAGTGTAAAGAGGAGCGGACCCAAGACAGAGGGCCTCATTACACGGTAGGCGGTAAAAAACGGAATTTACCGGCATGGCGCTATTAGCGTGTCCGCCCTCGCAGGCGACCGTTAATAGCGCCCCATTCCGAGTACGCGGACACGCGCATAGTGCCATGCCGGTAAATGACCCTACCACCATGCCGCAAAAGTCCCCCAAGATCACCTTACCGGCTTTGACCAAAGTGCTGATAGCACCTCCGCCCTCACGTACATGGAAATAGCGGTAACCGCTATTAGCGCTTACCGCTATTAGCGCTTACCGCCATTAGCGGTCACCGCTATTAGCGGTCACCGTAAAAAAGCGGAACCGGAAATAGCGACATCGCACAAGAACGGGAAAGAGCTCGCCGGCTATCTTTAAAAACACAATCCATTGCCATCCTCTGCACCCAGGACCTGCAGCAACAACACAGCTGGAAAAACTTCTTCCCACGACATCAAAGAATGCCCAAGGCCCTAAAGAAAGGTGATGCGCGCCAGCGCAAACAACGCTTCTCCGATGAGGAGTTGACAATGCTAGCAGACACACTAGCTGAAAACGCAGCTGTAGTGTTTGCAAGCGACATGCGGCGTCCCGCACTGCTGAGAAAAAAGGAGATCTGGGCAGAGGTGGCGCGGAAAGTCAGTGCGGTGGGCACCACCCCCCGCACCGTAAAGGACGTGCGCAAGCGGTGGGACGATCTGCGCCTCCGTGTACGCAGTATACTATCGGCCAACAGGAGTCTGGCCATGGGCACAGGAGGCGGAGGAGGATCCCCGATGAAGATGCAGGAGTGGGAGGAGACATGTGCCAGCATCATTGGCATTGAATGCATCGAGGGAGTGGGCCAAATGGAGCGCGGTGTGGCAACAACGTCAGATGGAGGTGAGTGTCCACGCAAAACACTGCAATGCAAAGCATGAGGTCCTCCCCCAAATGTGACATGGGAATTATCTAATGGATGGGGGCATCACACACACATGTATAGAACCCTGCACATATGCCGTGCACATCCCCACACAACCACATGCATGCAGCACCTCACACACGTGTCACCCCAACTCATGTCTGGATGACCCACCCATCTGGCCAACAACTGCATGTCCAAACTAGATGTCCAAATCCATAGAACTGCAGCAACAACAACATATGCATGATGCACGTTGACCCATCACTGATGCTATCCCTGTCTTGCTCCCCCACAGGCTCACAATCTGACAGTGAGGAGCTGGACTCTGCAACGCAGGCCCCACCACCCAAAAAGCAGGCCAAGGGCAAGGATGCAGGCACCAGGCCAAGTACATCGAGGGGCACTGGGAAATCTGGAGTGGCCCAGCGGTCCAAAGCCACACATGCACCGACTACACCAAGGGTTGATATCCCATCCGACACTGTGATAGCACCCACACCACCCACCCCCACCACTCAGGAGCCAGTGGCAGAATGCACGCTGTCCGCAGCCAATAGCTCCGTCAGGGAAGCAGCTACCACGGCACCCATGAGTGATGTGGAGGACCCATGTCCGACACCGGAAGTGCAGCGTACACCCAGTCCCCAGCTGTCTTCACACCACAGCCCATGCAACACACCAAATGGCAGCATCCATGAGGTGTATGTCGCAGAATCACTGGCAGGGTTATTGAGTCCCGTGGCGAGCTCACCTGATGGCAGCCACATGCAGCAAGCTGCGCCGAGGAGATACAAGGGCAGGTCCACAGACGAGAGCATAAGCCTAATACGACAGCGCCAGGAGGAGCTCAATGCCCTGGTTGGCCGGCAAGTGAGCGAGGCTGCCTTGTCCAGGGAGGAGATTCGGGAGTTTTCAAGGGACATGAAAGCCGCCATGGACAGCAACACGACGCGCTTATGTAATGAGATGGCCGCTGTGAGGCAGGTCCTAACCCGCATTGCTGAGGCGATGGAGAGCATGCGTCACACACAGGGACCTGATCAACCAGGCACCTCCTCGTCTGCCAGCTCCGACCAAACAAGCATCCTGCGCAGGTCCAGCCGGTCCTTGCGGCGGCCAGACTCACAACCCCACAATGGTGGTAGTGGAGGAGGGAAATAGGGCCAGCCTGTCACTGTTGACACTTGCAGACTAATGCAGGACTGATGTGCACACCATGTTTGTGGGAGTTGTGGAGGAGGGGGGTGAGGGTGTTTGGGGGAGTTGTGGGGGGAGGGGGGTGAGGGTGTTTGGGGGAGTTATGGGGGAGGGGGGTGAGGGTGTTTAGGGGAGTTATGGGGGAGGGGGGTGAGGGTGTTTGGGGGAATTATGGGGGGAGGGGGGTGAGGGTGTTTGGGGGAGTTGTGGGGGGAGAGGGGGAGGGAGAGGATGTTTGGGGTGGAGGGTACATGCACTTTTGATTCACATAATGCTCAATACACACGTTATGGCATGGATAATCACATGACTGGACATTGATTATTGTGTATGTGTGCTTTATTGGTGAAGGGTGCACAGTGTCAATGTCCTCCCAATACCCAGTGCCCTGAGCTTCATATCAATTGCACCCTCCTAATCCATGTGTATCAGAAACAATGGTCTATCAGGTGCTGGCGCACAGCACGTCCCTCCTGGGCATCGCCACCTGCATGACCTGCAGCCCCCTCTCCTCCACCCTCATCCCCGTCATCATCCTCAGCAGGTGGTTGCAGTTCAATGTCAGGGGGCATTGGCACATTCCGTCTGATACACATATTGTGCAGCATGACACATGCCATGGTGATCTTGGCCACCTTCTCATGCCCGTACAGGAGTGCCCCCCCCCGACATGCTGAGGCACCGGAAGCGTGCCTTCAAAAGGCCAAATGTCTGCTCAATTACCACGCGGGTACGGGTATGTGCACGATTGTAGTCCTCTTCGTGCCTGTTCTGTGGGTTCCGTACAGGGGTAAGGAGCCACCTCTTCAGGGGATAACCGGCATCACCTGCATGGGTGCAACAATGGGTATGTGTAAGTGTTTACATCAAGTGGAACCTGTACATATCACACAAACAATCATAGCATTGTGAATGACATCCACTGATCCAAGCACGCATGGCAATCAAGGTAACTGCAATGTGGGAAGGTGAGGTAGTCCTTGCAAGTGGACATGCACCATGCATGCATATGGCAGATATTGCCATGTCCTGGCTGAGTTTAAGTCATTCATGTTTCCCGGCCCTGGCAACGTTTGTACCACACTGCTTGTATACTGCCATTCCTCATTTGAAGTCACCATGCTGTTTAATGGCAATTCAGTAGTGGTGTACGGGTGTGGCTCACTTCAATGGCTACAGGAGATCCATTTGTATGCACTCATGGGCGCGGATCATTTCTGATGTTGTTCAGCGTACATTTCTGATGTGATTTTTCCATGCATGTTGCTGATTTGTGTTATGGGGCAAATGGTGTGTTGTGCGGTGTGCATGTGGTTGGAAATGGCATGTTTGGCGTAATGGATTGATATCTTTGTCCGGCAAATCACAACTTGCATGTGGTTTTGTGTCTGGTCCATTGTGGGCTGCCTCACTGGACAGTGATGCTAATATGTATGTCCATTCTTCTCCTGACACCAGTTCACACCCAGTTGGAGTATGCACCCCCCCACTCACACCTAGTTGGAGTATGCATCTCCCCCCCCCACTCACACCCAGTTGGAGTATGCATCTCCCCCCCACTCACACCCAGTTGGAGTATGCATCTCCCCCCCACTCACACCCAGTTGGAGTATGCATCTCCCCCCCCCACTCACACCCAGTTGGAGTATGCATCTCCCCCCCCACTCACCCAGTTGGAATATGCATCTCCCCCCCACTCACACCCAGTTGGAGTATGCATCTCCCCCCCCGCACACACCCAGTTGGAGTATGAACCCCCCCACACTCACAATCCACATCACACTGCCATGTGGTTGGCCTGCTACTCACCAAGTAGCCACGAACGTTGTCCAGCATGTCGCTCCATGTATCGTGGTATTGTCAAGTTCCGCAGGACCATTGAATCATGGGTTGATCCGGGATATCGGGCACAACAATGTGTGATGATCTTGTTGGAGTCACATACCATTTGGACG
Source organism: Ambystoma mexicanum (assembly GCF_040938575.1). Taxonomy (NCBI): domain Eukaryota; kingdom Metazoa; phylum Chordata; class Amphibia; order Caudata; family Ambystomatidae; genus Ambystoma; species Ambystoma mexicanum. Next base: position 909,431,760 of record NC_090931.1, on the reverse strand, counting down.
TTGATGGAGTGGTATTGCTTTCTGTTACGGTAGACTACCTCATTGGCATGTGGGACCACCAGTTCAACATGGGTACAGTCGATGGCCCCGATGCAACTTGGGATGCCTGCCAGTGAATGGAAGCCAACTTTGGTGTTGGAGATCTCCTGGGCAGTCCGTGGCATGGCTATGTGTTGACTTGTGTGCTTCAGGAGGGCATCGAGCATCTGGTTCAGCGTGCGTGAGAATACTGGTTGTGATATGCCATGCATCTGACCTACCGTATGCTGGTAGGTGCCTGTGGCCAAGAAGTGGAGCACAGTTACCACCTTCAGTAGAGGGGGGATGGCAGTACGGATGTCTATGAGACTCACAATGTCGTCGTATATCATGTCTACAATGGTGGTGATGGTATCCCGGTCCAGACGGTACAGGGTGTGTATCTGCTCAGGGGTTAGGTTGAATGGACTGGCTCTGATCCTGGGAATTGGTGGCTGCCTCTGTGGTATCACTAGGTGCACTGGTGGTGCTTGCTGCGCCTATCTTGCCCTCCTCCTCCTCTGTGCCGCCTGTTGTTGTAGCTGCTGCACTGCAATCATGTCCTCCAGCCCATGTAATGCTGCTAGTATTGCATCCATCTTGGTGTGGAAATGGGTGTGGGAAGGGGTGTGGTGTGCTCTTTTGTGCTGCCAGTCTCCATTGCCTCCACCTGTGCTGATTTTGTCAACCTGTGGCAGGTGGGAACACTGCTTAGGTCTTTTAACGGGTGGTTCGCGTTGCCGGTATTAGCGCCTTGCCGGTAAGGGGTTTTTGGGTCTTCGCCATGCCGGTATTGACATGTCCGCATGGCTTGTGATGGCGTGCTATTAGCGCTATGGCGCTATTTCCGGACTGAGGGGTCGCGCGCCCACGGACTTGCCGCTAATAGTGCCACAGTACTTAGCAGTGCCGCTAATAGCGGTTTGTTCGGGTCTTAATTGAGGAGGGGATTTAACGATACCGGTAATCCTTTACCGGTACCGGTAAATCCCTACCGCCTACTGTGTAATGAGGCCCAGAGCCTTGTGGAATACCAGTAGTTAGGCGAATGCGTTGAGAGGTTTTGTTGCTCCAGGAGATGGAAAATTAGTGAGGTGCAAGAAATAATTCAATCCAGGCAAGGTCTCAATCACGAATCCCAAGAAGAAAGAGAGTGTTAAGGAGATTGCAGTGATCAACAGTGTTAAAGGCTGCAGACAGTTCAAGGAGAATTGGGATAGAGGATAGGTTGGAGTGCTTAGCAGAGGCGATTAAGGTGGACACATTCATGAGAGCAGTTTCTGTGGAGTGATAGGAGCGGAAACCTGCTTTTAGGGGGTCTCAAAGTTCGTGGATGTCTAGGAAATAGGTAAAACAGTTGAACACAACCCTTTTGAGCACTTTAGAGTAGTGAGGAAGGAGAGAAACAGGGCCAACATTAGCCGGTGGGTTCAGGTCAGCCCATTACATGTTTAGGAGAGGGATGATGTGGCTGTTTTGAAAACAGAGCAGAGTTGAAGGACAGATTGAAGAGTTCAGCAGGGTGAGATGTTGACTTGACTCTCTGAGGAGCAAGGGGGTCTGGAGGGGCACAAGAGGGGTTATCCTTCATCAGTTTAGATAAGACGTCGTCAGTATTAGTGTGAGTAAAGTGGGCGATAGAGGCAGAGGTTGATGGTAGCATGGGCAGAGTATAAAATGTAGGAGGAGAGAGTGTGAGGAAGGTCAGGAGAGAGTCTCTAATTTTGGAAATTCTTGCAGCGAAGTATTCATTTAGGTCATTAGCTGTAAGAGTGGAGTTGTTAGTCATAGACTTAGGAGGAGTAAGGAGTGAGTTTAGGGAGCCCTGTTGCATACACGAATGGTGAGAGTGAGAGTCAATGAGGGTTAGGTATAATTCCCTTTTTGCTCTATCAAGAGTGAACCTGAGAGAGTTCAGGTCAGAGAGGTAGAGTTAGAAGAGAAAAGGCCCTCCTGTTGCGCTTCTCAAAAAATCAATTACACAAGTAATGAATTTCAAAGTCTGGTTAAATTTATTTTGAAATTTTCAATGTGGCAAAAGTTAGCACATATAAATTCAAAAGAAAAAGATTTTTTCTAGAAAAAAGGGAGGAAGTTGAAAAAGATGTCAAAATTTACTGCATATAGATCAATATGTAATCATTAGTTGTTATCACTAAGATATAATCCTTGTGGAAAGAGTCTATAGTTGTTCTCACTAAATTAAGATCCTTATGAGATGAAAAAATCCTTAGTTAGATTCACTAGGTTTAGTCCTTATAGAATGAAAAGTTTAAGGTTGTTCTTACTGAGTTTTAATCCTTATAGATTGAAGAAGATCCTTAGTTGAGTTCACTAGGTCTTGTAAAATAGATCCTTGTTGATTTGAAGTCCTTAGTTGATTCACTAGGTCTTGAGGGTTTTAGGAACTCCTTTTGGATTGTAGAGCCCTTGTCAAGGTTCTGTGAGCAATTGCGGGCAATTATTCAGTTGAAGTATATTTTTGAGATCTGGTAGTATGGAGAGCACGTTCCTCAACTTAGAGGTGTGTGGAGATTCAGTTCCTCAACACGTGTTTCCCCCGCCGCATGGTCGCGGCGGTTCTTCAGGAGGAATAATAGATGTAATAATAAAGGTGTCTGAGAGGAAGAAGAAGAGGAAAGGTAGAGTTAGCATAAGCATATGGTCGTGTGCTATAAAGTGTGCAAATATAATTGGGTAGTTACATCACAGGTTTATACTTACAGGTTTCAGTCAAGTCAAAGAAGAAAATGGTGTTGATTAGCTTGGTCTGTATAATAAGGGTAGGCTCTGTAAAATCTGGTCTGTAAGAATAGGATACAGTAAATTATGGATGTTCTCATTATGATGTGAACAAAAAGTAAAATGCTAACTGTAGTTCGTTGTTAAGTTGGCTGGGAGTGCTGCATCAGTATTCATAATGGGATACAGGTAAGGATATCTTTAATGGTGTTTTAAAGACAAGTGTCAAGGGTAGAGCCTTGGTTTCAGTGACAGCAAGATGGTAGGGCAGGAGAGCTGGAGGGAAAGACGTCAGTGGAAAGGAGGTTTTGTTGCATACAGACTGAGCATTCCAGAGTGCGATGTTCAGCTGATGAGGTAAGGAAGAGTAGAGAAGTTCAGCCTCAGTGGAAGAGTGGTGAGGTGGATAGGTGTAAGGGGAGGTGTGGTTATCTCATTGGCTTTGTTTGTTGGAAGGAGGTGGAAGAGAGATGGAGTAATGGGAGTTTTGAGTTTTATAATAGGGATAAGAACGGAGGACGTTGTAGCCTGATTGCAGAAAACATAGGGAGAGGTGAGTCAGAGGAGCAGCAGGTGGAGCAGGACTGAATGCAATATAGGTGAGTAGCACAGTGTGGAGACACAGTACAGTAATTAAAGGAAGTTTGGTGTACTCACAAGTGCAACAGAGAGAAAGGTAAAAGCAAAGGATCAAAGGCTAAGAAGGAAAGAGGTTGGTGAGCAGCTCGTCTTCACCTTTGACTGTTCCGCCCTTAACTGGTATGCCCCTGGCTGGACGCCCCTATGGAGTTCAGGAGAGATGACACACGTTCTTGCCACCTGATCACCTAGTCCATCACTGATTGGTTGCTCTGATATTGTCGCCGGTGTTGCTGGGATGAGAACATTTCTTCCTGATTGGAGTTCGCAGAGTAGCCTCTTATGACCTTTAGCTGGAGATGATCCCTATGACCATTTGCACCCAGTTGATACCCCTCCACAACCAAAACACTGCCTCATGGGAACTCTTTGAGCTTGATTTAATCAATATTTACTATCAAACGTTGCACTCAAAGTGCCTGCCAGTGTTTTGTTCAAAGCAGTATTCTGAGAGTTAATGGGGTTATTACAGATTTGGCGGTGCAGGAAAAGTGCCAGTAAAAGTGGCGGTAAATCTGTTATTCATCAGAACAAAAACATGTTTATTTTTCCAAGGGATCCCCATATCACAGCCACTACATGCACATGTTTCGATCTGTTAAGATTATCCTCAAGTGGCGTGCAAACTAATGAATGCTCCAACTTCGATCGCTGTGTTACAAAGTCAGACTTTCCAATGCCCATAATGACCCCACATGACTTAATTGGAGTTGTAAACCGCACTGCTAGTGTAATAAAAATGTCTAATAATGGTCGGCCTTCAGCCACTCGATTTATAAGCACTATGCTTGTCCTTCACCGAAGTTGTGTTCTAATTAAGCATTGGCAAAGCCAACAGCTTTGGCTTGTGTATAAGTATTAGGCATTTGCCAGTCACTGCTATTAGATGCCCAGGCACTCACACCATTTTGCACCTGCTACCACCAATGGGCAGTTAATACCACTATGGTAGTGCCTGGCATGTGCCTTTCCCATGCCTACACAAAAGTCCAAACTGTTGGCATTGCCAATGCTTGTTGTACTTGGCATCAAGGGTAAAAGTAAACATAGGTGTGATTGCGTGGTACACTGGCCTTAGTTGGTATCGTCAGTCTGGATATCCTTTCTGTGGCATGACATGTTTTTTTTTTAAACTTTGGTTTTATTCACATTTTCTTATTGTTACAAACGGATTCAGTGCAGATTTGAAGTGTATACAATCAACTAGCCCATTAACCCCATACCCCTCCTCCCCCATCCCTGCCCCAACACCGACCCTCCCCCCAATCCCCGCGCCCAAAAAGAACTTTGATCTTGGGAGACTCTGAATGTTCTACTCGAATCCTGTACTTAGGAGATGATGTGATTGGTGACCATATTGCCGATAGAGTTGAAGCTGCTGTCCCCCGGGGCGTGGGCACCCGGTTTGTTTACTGCACATCTCTGACCCCGTCCCCCCCCTCTCATGCCAGGGTCTCGCCTTGGTCTCAGTGAACATCCCATCCTCAGGTCTGCTGCACCCCATACCAGTTTTCTAGGAATTAACCAGAATCGTTGTTCACCATTGCAGTCAGTTTGTCCATCCGGAACATGTACTTCACTTTTTTCAGCCAGTCTTCCTTGGAGGGGGTCTCCGGGCTCTTCCACTTCTGCCCCAAGGCCACCCTGCCCGCCCTCAACATTGTTTCCCACATCCTTGGGTACCAATGAATTTCCGTTTCCTCCGGGGGGAGCCCCAGCAGCATCGTCAGAGGGTTTAGTGGGAGAAGATCGTCTGATACCTCGCAATCCAGTTCCTCACCTTCCCCCAGAAGTCTTGGACTTTTGGGCAGTGCCACCACATGTGGCTCCTGGTGCCCACCTGGCCACATCCCCTTGGGCATTTTGGTGACACCCCTGGGAATATCTTTGACAGTTTCACTGGATCTCTATGCCACCCCTGCAGAATCTTAAAATTATGCTCCATGTACGAGGTGAATAAGTTCCCATGGAATGCTATTTTGAATATCCTTGACCAAGCGTCCTCTGAAATATCCTCTCCTGCCAGATCGTTCCAGAATGAGCGGAAACTCCTCCTTCCCGGAAGGTTGTTGGTGTTCAAGATTTTGTACATACTAGATACAGTCCCCTTCCTTGAAGTCACCGTGTCGAGGAGCTTCTCGAAGGGGGTCAACTGTCCCCTCAGGTTTTGACCCCATGACTGGTCGCAGAGGATGCCGTTGAGGCGGAGGTATTCAGAGATAGAAAGAGACTCATGTCCGAGAGCGTCCCTCAGTTCCTTTTATGTTTGAAATTCGCCCTCTCTGAACATCTGCCCCGCCCATTCCATTCCCATGTCTGACCAGGTCTGGGAGTTCCGGAACCCCCTACTACCTAGTTTGAGAGGGTGGCCCCAGAGAGAGGTCATCGGGTACAGCCATGAAGTAAGGTAAGCAGTCTGAGGGCCCTCTTTCCAGATTTCCCAAAGAACTCCTAAGGTCGGGTGGGTTTTCAGGTTTCTCGGGATTGTCTTGCGCGGGGCCCACAGGAGGTCGCAAACCTTTAGACGGTGGGCATCCATGTCCTCTAAATATGACCAGTATGTCCTCATCCCTTCTTTCATATGTTCCAGGAGGACGCACGGCTGGGCGGCACGGAAATAAAGCTGAAAATCCGGTAACCTAAAACCTTCCTCCTCCCTTGGTAGAGTTAGGATGGTCCTCCCGGTCCTCAGAATTTTCCCTTTCCATATGAAGTCTCGTGCTGCGTTCTGTAGATCCCTAAAGGTTTGGTCGGGGACACTGTTTGGGAGTGCCGTAAAGAGGTACAGGAGCCGTGGCAGTACATTCATCTTTACCGCCGTCATCCGGCCATACCAGGACAGAATCATCTTGCCCCATCTCCTCAGGTCTGATGTGATCCCTACCATTATGGGGTCATAGTTGGTGGTGGCGAGTTTCGACAGGTCCCTGGTAAGAAGGACACCCAGGTATCGTATAGAGTGCTTCCCCACTGCGATCCCATTGAACCTATCCAGGGAGTCTAGCTTCGGGTCTCGTGCTCTCATTGGGAGTAATACTGATTTCGTTGTGTTGCTTTTCAGCCCCAAGAAGCACCCAAACGAGGCCACCAAGGACAAGAAGGGGGGGAGTGAGGAGCCGGGTTCTAGCAGGTAGGCTAGGATGTCATCCGCAAACAGGGAAAGCTTACATTTTACCTCACCTCTTCTAATCCCCCTGATATCCGGGTGTGCTCTGACCACTATGGCTAGTGGTTCCATCGCAAGAACGTATATCAAGGGAGAGAGTGGGCAGCCCTGCCTTGTCCCTCGGGAGAGGGGGAATGACTCTGACAACTTCCCGTTCACTTGGACCCTTGCTGTGGGGGCTCTGTAAAGTGCGGATACCCAGTTTCTAATGCGTGCCCTGAAGCCCATTTTTTGGAGGAGGAGTTCCATGTATCTCCATTCGACCCTGCCGAAGGCTTTCTCTGAATCTAAGGAGAGGACACAAGCATCGAGCTCAGATTCTTGAGCGTGATGAAACAGATCTATTGTTTTACGAATGTTGTCCGACCCCTGCCTTCCCCTTATGAAACCCATCTGATCCCCATGGACCAGCTTCGGCATTATCCCTTCCATCCGCCTCCCCACCACCTTGGCCAAGATCTTTACATCTATGTTTAACAATGATATGGGGCGGTAGGAAGAACATTCTGAGGGGTCCTTACCCTCATTGGGCAGCACTGCTATTATGGCTCCCATCATGAATTCGGGGCGAATGCCCCCCTCCAGCACGGAATTGAAAACCCTCACCAGGTGCGGGGCTAGGGTAGAGCGGAACCTTTTGTAGAAGTACACCGTGAAGCCCTCTTCCCCAGGGGAAGTTCCCACCTTCATCCCACTAATCACCTTATCTACCTCCTCCTTGGTAACCGGGCCCTCCAACCCCTCCGCCATCTCCCTCGTCAGGGCTGGGACTTGGATGGCCCTCAGGAAGTCTTCTATCTGAGCTTCGCCCCCGTCATATTCTGATGAATATAATTGTTCGTAATATTGGCGGAAGGCCTCTCCTATGTGGGGAGTATCGTAACCTATCGACCCCTGGGAATTCCTCACCGCCTTCACCATTGTACTTCTCTGGACCTCCCTCAGCTTCCAGGCTAGGATCCTGTCCGTTTTGTCCTCTTTATCGTAATATTTTTGCTTGACAAGCTGGAGACTCCTCTCTGTTTTGTGTAGGAGGAGGTCCTTTAGCTGGAGCCTGTAGTCCTCCAGGGTGGCCACCCGGTCGCGCTCGAGGGGCTGATCCGGGGGACCCGCCGGCTGGAGTTGGGCTATTTTTTCTCTCAAGGTCTTCTCCTGGGCCACCCTCTCCCTTTTTTTCTGGGCTCCTATTTTGATTGGAACTCCTCGTAGGGTTGCCTTGAAGGCGTCCCACAATGTGTGTGTGCCAACCTCCCTGTTGTCATTTAGCTCAAAGAATTCCGTTATAGCATCTAACACTTCCTGAGCATGGACCTCGTCCTTTAACAGGGCATCGTTACATTTCCAGCGTACTCTGCTGTCTTTACGCCATCCCTCCACTATGGTGTCGCGGACCATGTCGTGGTCCGACCAGGGGACAGGGTCGACCCTATGGCCAGTGATATATGGGCGGAGGGTCTCGTCCACTAGGATTCTGGAATACGAGGTATGGCTGGCAGAATAGTATGTAAATTAGGGGTCGTCCGTCCTGGGGGTCGGGATTGTATCCACCAGGCCCAGTTCCGAGTTAACCCTCTGGAAGTTTCGTGCCATGGCTTCGTCTGTGGACCTAATCCTTTGGGGACCTACCCGCTTTCTATCTGTGGTCGGGTCTAGAACCATGTTGAAGTCCCCCCCACCACCACCGTGCCCTGCACAAATAGCTTGAGTCTGTCTCTCACTTCTTCCCAGAATTGAGCTTGGCCTTCATTCGGGCTGTATACTACTGCAAGAGTTAGGGGGGTGCCTAGTGGGGAGCCCCTTACCAACAAATAGCGGCCCTCGGGGTCCTTCAGTATGGCCTCCTTCTCGAAGCCTACGTCCCTTGCTAATACGATGGCCACCCCCCTTTTCTTTGTCTTGTGGGATGCGCAGAGAACCTCTCCAATTCCTCCCCCCCCGCATTTTGGGTTCCTTCCCCCATGCCCAATGTGTCTCTTGCAAGAAAAGTAGGTCCAGTTTCGCCCTCCTGAATTCTCTACAAACCAGAGACCTCTTAGTGGGGGTGTTCAGACCCCGCACATTCAGGGTACTCACTCCCAGGGCCGGCAGATTATCAGCCATAATCTAGGTTTCCCTCTCTCTTGGTCAACTTCATCACATCGCTGCTCCCTTCCCGCTCCCTTTGTCTCGCCTCTTGATTTCTTTTGTTCCCCTTTTCATCCCCCTGGGTGGGCCTTAAACTTTCCCCTAACTGCCCCCGGTCCCTATCCCTAAAAGAACAACCCCAACTAACTTGTGACCCCCTCCCCCCTTCCCGGCGTCCAGCCAGTTAGTTCCGCCATTGCTGGCATTTGGCCGGACCACCAGCCTGCCCTCCTCAGCCAGGCATTCAGGGCAATGCTTGTTTCTTTGAGCGCCCCCCCCCCCCACTGCTTCATCCCTTCGGTAGCCCCTGCTATACTTGCTGTTCAAGGGGACTCAGCTTTCGGTGAAAACTCTAGAACTTTCATTCTCGATCTGCCGCTGGTCGGGTCACCCCACTTGTCAGCCCTCCGAGTCGTTGCGCTCTCCTTCCATTGCGGGTGGCGGGGTGTTCAATTTTTTTAATTTCCTTGTGCTGGTTTTCCTTCTCCTGGCACCCGACTGGCCAGAAACGCCCACACCAACCGCCGCTGAGCCAAATGGGCCCCTCCGGAGGGTCGGCTCCGTCACATAGTCCTGGATGGCTCCCCTTATGTCCTCTTCCGTGACCAGCATTGTTCGTTGGCCCATATATTCCAAGGCCAGGGAGAAGGGGTACCCCCACCTGTAACGTACACCCTTCTCCTTTAGTAGCTGCGTTAGGGGGTGGCACATTCTGCGTTTGGCCAAAGTGTAGGCGGAAAGGTCTTGGAAAATTGTGATATGAGCGTTGTTGTAGGTCATCTCCCCCACCTTCCTCGCTTTTTCCAGCACCTTTGCCTTTTCCGTGTAGTAGTGGAACCGGGCCAGGACCAACCGAGGGTTCCCCGCCCTGTGCACCCGGTCGAACATGAGTTCTGTGGTCATCTCTTCTGCGAACAGGAGGGTAATAATGTCTCTCACCACTCTGATTATGTCTCTCTCCGTTTCTCCCTCCGTTTCAGGGACCCCGAAAAATCTGAGGTTGTTCCTCCTTTCCCTGTTTTCATAGTCACCCATCTGCCTGGCCCTTTCCTCGTCCCTCTTCTCCAGGGCTGCTAGCCTCATACCAATTTGAACCTCCTGGGTTGCTGATGTCGACTGGTTGGTTTCCACTTGTAGAAGCCTGTCCTCGACTTTGTCCACCCTTTGGTCCATTTGGTAAATTTCTGAGCGATGTCTGATTGCATTTCCCTGATTTCCTGTAGGATAGAGGTGAAGCCCGTTTCCATCGCTGTCGTGGACTGCGTCGAGGCCTCTGGCTGGGCCATGTCCCCAGTGCAGGTAGGGTCGCTGATATTGCTCCCTGTCTCCTTATAGCGGTATGCCTGTTGGGCCTCCTGCCAGTTAATTCGGTCCTCCGGTGTGCCCACTGCCCCACCCAGCGGTATCGGGACTGTGGTGTCTTGGGGGCGCCCATGGGGGGTGGGCGCCCCTCTGCGGGAAGGCAGCTTCCAGGCGGGCACACGCCCCACCAGCACCAGGTGGGGGCTTCACACCTGAGTCTCTCCCCGAGGTTGGCAGTATTTTCTTTTATGTCCCCAGGGGAGGGAGGAATTTATTTATTTAATTTTTTTTCCCGGGGTTCGTGTGGACAAGCCACTGGGGTCACTCACTCAGGGCTGGGCGGACCGCCGGCGCCGTTCCACCGCCTCCGTCTGATGCCTCCTTTCCCCTCCTGGATGATGTCAAGCGAGCACACGCCCCGGGGATGGGCCCGGGGGCCACCATCTGCTTGAGTCTTGCGCAACTGGTCTCTGTCCCTCCGCCTGCCCTCCCTGTGTATGCAGGCCGCAAAACCCCTGGGACCCCTCGGGGGAGGGCGCTCCTTCCCCAGGAACTGTAGTGCTGTGGGCCCAACTGCACTGTGAGGGCCTTCCTCAGGCTTGCGTGGCTTTTGTTGGACCCGCTGTGGGGGTTGGGCCGCGGCTGCAAGGGGGCGGTGGACGCGGCCTCCCTTGGTCTGCTGCGTGGTGTGTCGGGGGGGGGCTCCGTTCCCGGGCCCGCCCCGCCGCAGCCCGAACGTTCCAGTAGGCTGCGGGGGGTGCTGGGCCCCGAAACCTCTGCTTCCAGGTCCTGGATGCCGGGTCCGGACTACGTGCACTCTCAGTTCCGCCGGGCCAACTCCTCAGGGAACACACTCCGACGCGGGAGGGGAGGCAGTGAGAGCCCGTGTCCCGCTCCGGGGCCGTCGTCCCGCGATCGTGCACTCCCCCTGCGGGTGCAGGGAGCGGATCGGCGAAGGGGGCGGGCTCCCCAGCGAGACTCCCCCGCTTCGGTGAGCCGTGCCTCCTCCTCCGGCGCTGCGGCTGATGGATCCTTTTTTCGCCGCTCTACCTTCGCGGGCCGCAAGGCCCGTACTCTGTCTCTCCGGGGTCCCCGAACTTCACTCTTTCGAGCAGGGGAGGCCCGGGGGGGTCACCAACTCGATCCGGTCAAGTGAATCCGCCTGGGGGATCCGGGGGGGCTCAATCCCCTTAATCGGCCAGCCTCAGCGGGAGCACTGCGTTCAGGCAGCCATTACCTGTGCGCCCCCTGGTGGCCTCCGCCATGACATGTTTTACTGGCTATTAGTCCTTATATGGTAATACTGCCATATATTGGTGCAACCTGCATGGGCATGCATAGGCACAACCAGAATGAAAATGTTTAACTAGTGGCATATTTTGTGGGCAACAGCATCATGAAAATGCACTGGAAAATACACATATGCACTGTTGGTGACTTGGAGCAATTGGATTTTGTCATGCACTACCATACAAAACAGAATGCAAACTTTGTGGCTTTTAACCCATTAATTAACTCCCCTAACCTCTTGCCCCTGCCATTACCCCTTTGTTTGCTCGGGCTCCCTCTCCGCCTTCCGTCACTCCCGCATATTGGGTGCATATATTTACACCCAATCCGCCGCTGGATAACAATGAGAAAGGATGTAAACAATGCCTAAGCATGGACACTGCTCCCTTCAATACTGTGCAAGTGATAGGCAATGCCCATTGCTGGCATAGGTAGATTGTGTCTGCAGCTTCATGCAAGTGAGTTCAAATACTTTACTGGTGTTGACAGGATTTTTTTTACTGGATTTTTTCATATGTTACCCTAGAGAACCAATTGTAAATTAAATGATATTTTACCAAAATTCTTTTTTTTTAAATGTCTTTAAACTGCCCCATTGCAACCATTTTTTTTTTCTTGGCAGGAAAGCGTCCGAACCTCCTAAATGATGTTGGTATCCCTCTCTGCACTGGGTCGTTCACACCAATTTGGCGATATAGTTAGGCTCCAACAATGACTGATTGTGAGCCATTTAGGATCCCGCTGCCCCCTCAGACGCTGGCCGTTCCCCACCGCCCGACACCCAAACCTACCTCAGTCCGCCACTGACTGGAAGGGGTGGCGAAGTGAAACTGGACATGTAATTGCTCTCAAATGATTCACTTTGGCAAAATTTGAAAGTAGCAAAAAAGTTATTTCGAGAACAGGCTCGTCCCTGGTCTCACGCCCTTCCCCTGCCCCGAGGAAGACCCTGGGTGGGAAAAGCTGGGCTGGAAAGTGATTTACACTCTGCTTCTCGTTATGAAGTTTCTTTTAAGTACTTTTGTTTAGCTCTGGCTCAGAGTTCGAGTCTGGCTCAGTCTTCAGGATAAAGGGGTTCTCTCACTCTGCCTCCACTGTTCCCTTTATCTCTTCCCCTGCATCAGTCTCCCGCCTGCTTCTTGCAACGCTCCATGCAAGCCTCAACCCTCCTCTCCTTGCATGTCTCCCTTTGCACTTCCATCCTCTTGAACCGCCCTGCCCCCTTCTCACTGGATGTCTCAAGCAGCATGCATGTGTGTCTCTCCCTTTATGTACCTCTGCTGGCATCTCTCTCCCTCTCTTCTTAATCTTCATAACTTCCTGCATCCATGTTCTTCCCACATCTCTCTTACCGGTCCCGGACCCCTCTTTCTATTCACATCTCACACTTTTTTGCAGCACCCCTTTGGTTGGTTGGTGGGGAATATGGTGCTTTGTGATGATTGGGTGGGAGAACATCTTTAGGGCTTGTTGGGTTCCCACATGGATGTGGGCAGCCTGTGTTGTTTTTTAAACATTGTGGCAGGATTTCGTGCTCTTCTCTTGCACCTCAAACGCTTATGTTGTTATAGACTTTCTGTGCGCTGCCATAAGCTGCGTCATCGCGCCTAACACCAGAGCTAGGTCTAGGATTTGCTAAATCCTTGTTGTGACTGGACCTGCGGTCATGCACGCCTGTCGATCCATCGTTGCGGCACCCAGCACACACGTTGCCATCATTGTTGCGGGCCGGCTCATGGGCACATGAGCCAGCTCGTGGAGTGGTGGGGGCACCGGGCTATTCCAAGTCCGGCGGCTGGGAAGTCAGGCGGCAGTAATTTTGTAATTCTCCATTCCCATTGAGTACATCAATGGGAATGGGGAACACGGAAGCAACGGCACCGTTAATAACGGTGCCGGTGCTTTCGTGAAACTCTGCGGGCAGGTACCGTTCCGCCCCCCAGGTCTGACCCTAGCGAGCGGGATGGCACCCGCCCGCGGAGTTGTAGTGTGCCGGTCCGGAAACCATGGTTCTGGTACCGGCACCGTTGTTTCCAGACCACCACACTCGTAATGAGGCCCATAGTCTGAAATGGATGCTTGTTGTACTCTAAATGCTTTTTGAAAGTTTGTGTCTACACTGTGAATTTGAGGTGTTTAAGAACAGACTAAATCAGTGACCCACCACCTGAAGTGTGTCTGAAATAAACCTTTAATTAGTTTAGCAATTATGGTATACAATTCCAGAAAGAGACATTATTTGTTATTCCTGTTTTTTCTTATTTAGGGTCACCGCTCACATTTGTGGAACCCCTGTTTTTTTAACAGGCCTGTGCAAGAAAGCCAGCCACTCCAGAAACAAAGAGCCACATGGCACTGGCCACAGGCCAGGAGCTTACAATAAAAATGTTTTTCATTTTTTTCTAAAAAGAGTTTTTTAGGGGTAGCAAGGGTGACCACAGGGGTAGCAAGGGAGACTTTAGGGGTCACAGATGCGACCCTTGATGACCCTCAAATGACGTCCCTGACTCATCATTAATGGCGGTTACCAATAACGCCAAATTTCCTTTTTTTTGTGACCAGGGATCCTTTTTTGGTACATGGCATTCTTACCTGGTGTATATAGAATACATTATAACAACAAGAACTGACAGTCAGTGCTAGGGTGGGACAACATAAGAAATGAGGTCAAGGTTTCTATGCTGCAATACGTTTTATACTGAGATTGTATTGTTAGCTCTTCTTACGATTGTATTATATTTTTAGGTTTGTCTTATTAGTTGAAGCTAATTGCACTGGAGAACATCTGGGAGAGAGATGGCATGTAAGACGGGCACAAAGCTTGTAGGTGCTGTTTGGTTATTTACTCACCCAAAGACTGCCCACAGCCATTACATTCCCTATGGCAATTACCACTCATTTCCTACCTCTCCCAGCCCAAAACACATCCTTGTGGAATCTCTTTGAGCTATCTTTACACGCTGTACAATCAAACTGTCTCTTCACAGTGCCTGCCAGTGTTATTTTAAAATATGAACAAGGGCTCCTGGAGGAACAACCCTATTCTGCCTAGGAGGGCTCAATGGTTATAAGATACAAGTGAATGGGTCAAAGTAAAAAGCATGCCCCCTTACCGTTCATTCAAAGTTCACACAGAGATACAAATACCACACCTACATTTTAACAAAACTTATTTTTATAGTTTTTTAGCATTTACTTGCTTTATGTTTTAGGTATAGTGCTGAACATCATTGATTACAAATTCAAGCAATCACAATTTGCACAATAAAACAAGGGCAAGTTGAATTTCTTGCACATAGATCTATACAGTAAACATAATACAGTTTCTACTGTCGACACATAGTATACAATACATATATTAGTGCGAGACAGTAAACATTTGTGACACGGTGACAAGGTGTTTCGGCCCTATATGGGGGCTGTATGAGCCAATTTCTTCCTAGGGCCTTCATAAGGACAGGGCAGACTATGTTGTCAGGATGTTCAGATGGTGCTGAAAGATGAATGAGGTACAGTAAGGTGAGTGCTAAGGACATTGGGCCTCATTACACGGTAGGTGGTAAGGGTTTACCGGTACCAGTAAGGGCACCGGTACCGGTAAACCCTTACCACCTTACTACAAGGTCCCTTTGCGGGACCCGACCTTAACGGCTGGTGTAGACCAGCCGTTAAAGTTGGGACCCGCAAAGGGACCTTGGTGCTAATTACAGTACCGCAATTTGCGGTACCGTAATTAGCTCCTTCCCCATTCCCATTGAGCCCTATGGGGCAAAAATGGGAATGGGGAAGGGCCATGGAGAAAGGGGGAATTACCGCCCCACCAACCTTGGAATGGGGTGGTAATTCCCCTTTCCTCCATGGTGGTACTGGTATGGTACCGGCAGCAACCATGGTGCTTATAGCACCATGGTTTACCGCATTCAGTGTAATGAAGCCCATAGTTTTAAAACACGTGATCAAATCACTTAGTGTCCTCAGTGGAGTAGGTGGACATTGCTTACCTGTGGGACGTAAGTAAAACCACAAGCGTAGAGACAGGGGATGGACCTGCAATGTCCCTTGGATCATGGTCACAGTGGACACCTATGTTTATGAAAATAGGAGAGCTTAGTGTGTTGTCCTATTCTGATTTGAAAAGAACTATACTACTTTGTACAATTAACAACACAAAGTGAGGGGGCTTACCTAAACTTAGGTAGCCGCGAGGTAGACTTAATTGTATAATTCAGCAGGATTCCAAAACGTGCCCTAGACAAAGTACAAAGACACAGCGTCAGAAGGCGGGCTGCTATGACTGCAGTCATCAGCTTGTGTCTAAAGTCTGCTGATATCAATGTGGGGAGACAGAGATTAAATACCTAATTGTGGCGCTCGTCTGTGTGCCCATGTTGGGAGCGTGGATGGATTGAAGCTTTCCCCAGGGATCCTGTTGAGATTCAAGACGCGCAGATGCGGACACCGTTGCTAGGTCACGCTGCTACATATAGCGGCAGCCATCTTGGAATGGTGTAAGCGGCTCGCTAAGCCAAACGTGATGTAAATGCATCTTAAGTTCGATTCAATAGATGCAAATTAATTATTGTGAGAACTGCGGTCAGATATGTTAATGTGGTGGAATTAGAATGGGTGTTTACGCCGGTTGCCATGGTAACGAGGCAGCGCAAAATAGCAAAAAAGTCACATGTAGAAGGACAGTGTAAATGTCGTGATATGGATCCCTGTGGTTCTGGGGCAGATGGGTAAACAATCACATGTGAAAAATGAGGGAATCGCAGAGTCATGATCGGGATCTGGACGTGCGCTCGTGTTGTTAGAATGTGAGGTCAGCAGATCCAGCTGTGACCTTGATGATGTGCACTGGACAACGCATACCAACATAACTGTAACACTGCCAATGTGGGCATGTGTTCAAAAGGAGTCACTCCGGGCATGGCAATGTTTTAAAATGCCAAAGCCCAGAATGTGAGGGGAGGGGACGGGCATAATTGCTGTGTGGTGCCCTAGTTCCCAAATGATGTAGATAAGGTGCTAACCTATTAGTTGTACAATCCAAATGTTGGTTCACAACACATGCATGCGGTGAACATCCCTCAAGATAATCACAAAGTAGTACAGGCTTTTACGCCATGCAAGGTCGCAGTCAGAAAAACAGAGGAAGCACTAGAAAAACACAAGTGTTATGACACACCCACAAAATACTCTATGCTGTTAAATTGTCAGATATCTATGGGCAAAAAACTAATTTGTGCAGTATGATCTTGAAACTTTCTATAAATAGGATCATACAAAGGATGTCCACTCTACAGATATGTTGAGGCCTAATTGTACAGTGTCTAGTCTATGGACCTATCTCTGTTCTACTTGGGTCAAGGCCTTGTTGGAATCCCCTCCTCTCACAGTGGGTGCTAGTTTTTGAATGACAAACCATCTCAGGTCCGTATCCCTGTGATTCTTCTGGCTGAAATGGTCCACTAGGAGTTTGTCAGGGATTTTATTTCTGATGCAAGACCTATGCTCTGATATGCGCAGCTTAATGGGGCGAATGGTTTTGCCTACATAGAGCAGGCAGCAGGGGCATTCAATGATGTAGATCATGCCTTTAGTATTGCAATTGGTGTGATCCTTCATTGTCCACTTCACATTCTTGTGTTCAAAGACTTTTTTCTGTAGGGTGAGGGCACATGCCACGCACTTCCCACATTTGTAATGTCCTACAACGGGGGGAAGGTTCCACAATGTGTTGTCGACATGTGGGGCTGGTTCCAGAAAAGTGTGAACTAGAGAGTCTTTCAGATTCTTATTCTTCTTGAACACAAAACAGGGGAATTTGCTCAGTGTCCCTGTTTGTTTCACCAAATGCCAATTTTTCTTGACGGTTTTCTGTATAATGTCACTCAATGGACTGAATGTCGTCACGCAAACAAGTCTATCTAGTTTAAGCTCTCCTATTTTCATTAAAATAAGTGTCCACTGTGACCACGATCCAAGGGACATTGCAAGTCCCTGGACCATCCCCTATCTCTACGCTTGTGGTTTTACTTACGTCCCACAGGTAAGCAATGTCCACCTACTCCACGGAGGACACTAAGTGATTTGATCACGTGTTTTAAAACTATGTCCTTAGCACTCCCCCTACTGTACCTCATTCTGTCAGGGATGGCACTCTATTAAGAGTGGCACAGGACACCCAGAAAGGGTTTGGGTGGTTGTGCCAAATAAAGTGGACAGACAAGAACACACACAGCGGAAAGGAAAGAGAACGAAGAGTAGGCAAGAGTAGCAAGGGAAAAGATACAGAATGAATACCCTCTTGGGGTGTATGCAGATATAGGAAAAGAGTATTCCACGAACCTTGGAAATACTCTAGCCTTCTGCACAGTTTGCTATAACAGAGGCCCACGCTGTTTGCTCATGACTTGGAACAGCAGCTATGGGTGTCTGTAATGTAGAAACGAGACAAGGGAAGGGGCAGAGGTTGACTGATGGGAACCAACAGTCAAGCTCTGTACAAAAGGGTCTACAAACAGTACAAGAGAAGATACTACAGACAAATCCAGGGAAGGAGGTGATAGCAAACTAGCAGAAGGAAATGAAGGGAAAGTCGTGTAACAGGATAGGATAGGAGAGAACAGTAAGGAACAAGGTTGAGAGCTCAGAGGAGCAGGAAAGCAATGAGTAAGCCCACAGGAGTGGGACTGTAAGGTAGAAAGCCCAGAGGAAAAGGGCTTAGGGCAGCAGAGTAAAGCAGACTGCACGGCAAGGATCCCGAAAGGGCCGGGCAGTAAGAAGTGAACCCTGAGGGACAGGGCCGCTGAACGTAGAAGGTAGCAGAGGACTGTAGAGAGCTGCTAGGCCGAGAACCCAGCGGAAAAGGTAGAGAGTAGGCAGCGGAGCGTGATAAGCTGCAAAGTAGGAAGGCCCAGAGGACAAGGGCTGTAGGTAGCCAGAGAGAGGTAGGCTGCAGAGCAGGGAGCCCCAGGGGACAAGGGCTAAGGCAGCCGGAGTGAGGCAGGCTGCAGGGCAGGGAGCCCAGAGGACAAGGGCTGAGGAAGGAAAGCAGCAGAGCGTGATCAGCTGCAATGTAGAGGGTCCGCAGGGCAAGGACGGAGGCTGGAAGGCAGCAGAGCGTGATCGGCTGCAATGTGGAGAGCCCGGCAGGGCAAGGGCGGAGGCTGGAAGGCAGCAGAGCGTGATCGGCTGCAATGTGGAGAGCCCGGCAGGGCAAGGGCGAAGGCTGGAAGGCAGCAGAGCGTGATCAGCTGCAGTGTGGAGAGCCCAGAGGAGCAGGGCTGTGAGGCAGGGAGCCTGGAAGGCTATGGCTGGAGGCAGCAGGGTGGAGCAAGCAACAAGGCAGGGTCCAAGCAAGAGTGAAGGTAAGCAGCATACAAGATCCGTAGGAAGATGCAAAAGGTGGAGGAAGGACTCTCAGTTGCAAGAGGCTGAGCCACTGCAGGCAGCAGCCTTTATACTGCCTAGCCCAGCACAGAGGCAGGCTAATTGGTTGCACCTGGCTAAACACACCTGCAGGCAATCGGCCACCTCCCTTTCTGTTCCTGGGCTGGTGGAAGCAGGGCCAGTCTCTAGGGCTTCTGGGGGGTGTAGTTCCATTGATAACCAATAGGAACAGCCAGGAATCAATGCTTGTAGCCAGGTGCATTATGGTATGCGTAGTTTGTTGGAAATAATAATTAAGCAGCAAAGTCTCGCAAATGGGAAATAAAGTTTCCAAAGTAAATATAGATAGATCCAAGAGTCTGTTGTAAATAAATGATAAACATATAGTCCAAATTGAGCGTAAATGGATGCGCCCATGGCGCAGGCATGACAGTATGCCCCTCTCCAGGCCCCTCTCCAGGCCCCTCTCCAGATTTCCTGAAGACCGACCTATAGGAAGAATGTCTGTCACACCGTACAAGAGTCTTACTCCAAAAAGGCAAAACATGAAGCACCAAAAACGGGTTGCAAGGTGAGAGTCTTGAATGGCTGTAGAGAGTATCAAGGCGGTAGCAACTGGGTGTGTGGGTGTCATGAGAGAGCCAGCGGGCTGGAACGCACCTGAGACTGGTAGAGTAGAGTCTGGCAGTCTTAGTGCTATAGATACACCAGCAGAAACAACTGGAGCAGTAGTCTTAACAGGGAAACCCTTCGCTGACCCTGCAACAGTTAGCATGGCGGATGTAGGATCAGGAAGAGAAGGTGCTGAGGGATCAGGTTGTGTAGCAGAGGATTCTGCTGCAGCGAGCACAGCTGCGAAGGAAGTAGAAATCTGGGCATCGGGAGCATCAGAATTAGCAGTAGCTTCAGGAATCACAGTAGCTATAGCAACCTCAAGATTTGCAGCAGAGACTTGAGGAGTCTCAAATGTGGCAGGGAGTTTAGGAACCACAGCAGCAGGAAGATCATGGATTGCAGTTGGAAGTTCGGGTGCTGTAGCAGCTACAGATAGTTCAGGTGTTGCAACTACTGGTAGATCGGGTACCACAACCACTGGCGATTCAGGGGGTATCGAAGAAACTGAAGATGTTGATTGCTCAAGAGTGTTGTCTGATAGCACAGCCACACTTTGGCTAGCCCCGCTTGCCAACTCAGCATGCTCGGTGTGAACTGCGCCAGTCTCTTCAGCTGCCATTGTCATTTCAGAAGAGGTTGTAAGTGTGAGTACTGGACAATAGGCAAGGGTGAGGGCGGAACCATCCTTTGACTCAGAGGGATTTCCAATCAGAAGACCACCCTTGTTTTGCGGTGTAATGGCTGTGTGCGTGATTTGACCCACCGGAGGAGTTAATTCTTTTCTGTCAGTACAACAACCTGAGTTTCTGTGGCTGGAAGGTGAAAGAGCTGTGTCAGTCTTTAGAAGGGATACATATGCTATGTTTAGGTCTTCCATCTGCTTGGTATAAGTCTGTATACTTTTCTGTATGGCAATTCCAGGCCTTATCATGTCGATCTCTAAAGATAAGATGTCAGGTGTTGGACATAGTGTCAGATGGTCTGGTGACTTGTGTCCCTTCATAAGATTCTTATAATGCAAATAAACAAAGTCATCATAGAGGTCTTCGGTCTTTCTTTTAAGGCGTAGGAGTTGTTCGTGTAGCAGGTAAGTATCATTAGTTTGATCTAAAGCTTTAGAAGCTGGTGTGGTAGAAAATTCGGTTGTAGCAATGGGAAGACTGAGCTTAGGGTTATTGTGTTTAGTAGATACTGTAGAAGCATTAAGACAACCGATGGTTAGTATAGGTCTTTTGTACCCAGAACCAGATGCACAAACCTCAGGATAATGACTGCCTTGTCCTGTCAAATAAGGGTTTCCAGCATTCTGGGGAGCTTGCCAAGCTGATCTTGCGCATATCACTCTGGCAACAGCGTATTCTGGTTTAGAGTCTCCCACAATGAGTGCTATATCCTTGGCTGTTGCGGTGTTAGAAGGCTTGTCAGAAGGCGCAGGAGTGTTTTTCACTGTTTGGTTTAACAAGATCTGTAAGAATTCATTATCTTGCTGTAGCTCTGCAACAGATAAGGACTGCGGGTCATAGTCGCAGATGTCATAATAATTGTACATGGAAGGAGGGTCAGCTAGCCAGTGAGTATAGTACCGTGTTTGTAAATCTTTGTTTACTGAGGCGAGACTGTCCTTTAGACTAAGGTTCTTGTTTGCTGTCTTTAGGGAAACCATAGGTTTATGCAAAGGTTTCTTTACCCGAAAGGAAAGCATCTTTGTTCTGTGTGTGCCTTTCCGGCCTATGGAACAAGAAATTTTTTGCTCTTGCATTCTGTCAGGGATGGCACTCTATTAAGAGTGGCACAGGACACCCAGAAAGGGTTTGGGTGGTTGTGCCAAATAAAGTGGACAGACAAGAACACACACAGCGGAAAGGAAAGAGAACGAAGAGTAGGCAAGAGTAGCAAGGGAAAAGATACAGAATGAATACCCTCTTGGGGTGTATGCAGATATAGGAAAAGAGTATTCCACGAACCTTGGAAATACTCTAGCCTTCTGCACAGTTTGCTATAACAGAGGCCCACGCTGTTTGCTCATGACTTGGAACAGCAGCTATGGGTGTCTGTAATGTAGAAACGAGACAAGGGAAGGGGCAGAGGTTGACTGATGGGAACCAACAGTCAAGCTCTGTACAAAAGGGTCTACAAACAGTACAAGAGAAGATACTACAGACAAATCCAGGGAAGGAGGTGATAGCAAACTAGCAGAAGGAAATGAAGGGAAAGTCGTGTAACAGGATAGGATAGCAGAGAACAGTAAGGAACAAGGTTGAGAGCTCAGAGGAGCAGGAAAGCAATGAGTAAGCCCACAGGAGTGGGACTGTAAGGTAGAAAGCCCAGAGGAAAAGGGCTTAGGGCAGCAGAGTAAAGCAGACTGCACGGCAAGGATCCCGAAAGGGCCGGGCAGTAAGAAGTGAACCCTGAGGGACAGGGCCGCTAAACGTAGAAGGTAGCAGAGGACTGTAGAGAGCTGCTAGGCCGAGAACCCAGCGGAAAAGGTAGATAGTAGGCAGCGGAGCGTGATAAGCTGCAAAGTAGGAAGGCCCAGAGGACAAGGGCTGTAGGTAGCCAGAGAGAGGTAGGCTGCAGAGCAGGGAGCCCCAGGGGACAAGGGCTAAGGCAGCCGGAGTGAGGCAGGCTGCAGGGCAGGGAGCCCAGAGGACAAGGGCTGAGGAAGGAAAGCAGCAGAGCGTGATCAGCTGCAATGTAGAGGGTCCGCAGGGCAAGGGCGGAGGCTGGAAGGCAGCAGAGCGTGATCGGCTGCAATGTGGAGAGCCCGGCAGGGCAAGGGCGGAGGCTGGAAGGCAGCAGAGCGTGATCGGCTGCAATGTGGAGAGCCCGGCAGGGCAAGGGCGAAGGCTGGAAGGCAGCAGAGCGTGATCAGCTGCAGTGTGGAGAGCCCAGAGGAGCAGGGCTGTGAGGCAGGGAGCCTGGAAGGCTATGGCTGGAGGCAGCAGGGTGGAGCAAGCAACAAGGCAGGGTCCAAGCAGGAGTGAAGGTAAGCAGCATACAAGATCCGTAGGAAGATGCAAAAGGTGGAGGAAGGACTCTCAGTTGCAAGAGGCTGAGTCACTGCAGGCAGCAGCCTTTATACTGCCTAGCCCAGCACAGAGGCAGGCTAATTGGTCGCACCTGGCTAAACACACCTTCAGGCAATTGGCCACCTCCCTTTCTGTTCCTGGGCTGGTGGAAGCAGGGCCAGTCTCTAGGGCTTCTGGGGGGTGTAGTTCCATTGATAACCTATAGGAACAGCCAGGAATCAATGCTTGTAGCCAGATGAATTATGGTATGCGTAGTTTGTTGGAAATAATAATTAAGCAGCAAAGTCTCGCAAATGGGAAATAAAGTTTCCAAAGTAAATATAGATAGATCCAAGAGTCTGTTGTAAATAAATGATAAACATATAGTCCAAATTGAGCGTAAATGGATGCGCCCATGGCGCAGGCATGACACATTCATCTTTCAGCACCATCTGAACATCCTGACAACATAGTCTGCCCTGTCCTGATGAAGGCCCTAGGAAGAAATGGTCTCATACAGCCCCCATATAGGGCCGAAACACCTAGTATAGACACATTTTCCCTTCAAACACAGTGTCACAAATGTTTACTGTCTTGCACTAATATATGTATTGTATACTTGTTCCACTTTTCATGTGATATGACCCCTGTCGTTCCTTCTATGTATCGACGGTAGAAACTGTATTATGTTTACTGTATAGACTTATGTGCAAGAAATTCAACTTGCCCTTGTTTTATTGTGCACATTTTGATTGCTTGATTTTGTAATCAATGATGTACAGCACTATACCTAAACCATGAAGCAAGTAAATGCTAAAAAAACTATAAAAATAAGTTTTGTTGAAATTTAGGTGTGGTATTTGTATCTCTGTGTGAACTTTGAATGAACAGTAAGGGGGCAAGCTTTTTACTTAGTGTTATTTTAAAGCAGTCTTTTGGGAGTCAATGGCTTGTTAATTGTTGCTGGAAACGGGCTACTGGTAAATTAAAAACGTCTTAACCTTGTGTGCGTGTGCTTCACCGTCCTCTTAAAAACAAGCATTGGTAAAACCAACAGTTTTAGATTCTGTATTGGTATTAGATAGGCATTAGACAGACACTGCTTTTATATGCCCAGGTACTTGCATAATCTTGCAGCTGCTATCATTAATGACAAGTTAGTACCATTACGGCAGTGCTTGGCCTTTCCCATGCCTACACAAAAGTCCAAACCGCTGGCATTACCAGTGCTTGTTTTGTATTGTATTCAATTTATTGTAGTTTGATGGATTTCTGTGTACTTCATATTAGCTTATTGAAACACGCATGGGAAGTATGTTGAAAAATTCTTCCTGTGTCATATCTGGGTCGGAACACATTCTAGGACAATTATAATTTTGAAACAACTGTTATTTTTGCCATTCACCGCTGCTATCACTGAAATCATTGCTTTTCATAATGGTCCTTTAAATAATATGTTCCATTATCTAAGCGGAGGGACTTGCCTACATAAGCCATTACAAATTGATTAGAAT
Source organism: Ambystoma mexicanum (assembly GCF_040938575.1). Classification (NCBI taxonomy): domain Eukaryota; kingdom Metazoa; phylum Chordata; class Amphibia; order Caudata; family Ambystomatidae; genus Ambystoma; species Ambystoma mexicanum. The sequence continues at coordinate 909,407,947 of NC_090931.1, read as the reverse complement.
GATCGATACATGTCTATGTGCTCTCTGTGGTAGGTCAGAAGAAGGATGCAGACTCTGATTATTCATTATACTGAATTCTTTATTAAAGAAAAAGACACAGGTCTGACTTTCCCTACACTATGATGTGTCCCTACAAACAAACTAACTCTAAGGTGCTCATGAGTCGTCAGCGAATAGTCTTAAATGAATCTGTGCAAACAAACCCTCTTTGACCCTACCACTAATCTAATAACTAAGGCGAACAAGAGACTCCCTTCTCCTGTTATGTTTGCTGCTTGCGTACTTCGATATAATATTTAATCTTCAAATAGTCTCTGGTGATTACTTGTATCAATTCACACAGTTCATTCAGTACTTTCTGAGCTTTTCTTGGGCTGTTTTTCCTACCAATGATATTGTTCCCTTTTTCCCCTGGAAGGGTTGTCCAATATTGACACATTTCTTCCTTTATACTTTCACTGTTTCGTTATTTCTCTTCTTTTCATAGTCTCTCCTGATTGACCGGAGTATGAACATTACAACACTGTTTCTCCTTATCTCTTCTGGATGTTAACTGGATATTTATCTCTCTTTCAGTGGGACGAGTATGAGTGTTCCAGTAACGATTCCCATTAACTTATCTAAACATCAAAGTGATAATCTAATCTTCTTTACTGCTATGAGTATGAGCTTTCCAATAATGATTCTCATCATCTCTATGGACTTTAATGTTATAGTCTCTGTCTCCACACTGGGACAATTATATATTCTCGATTTTGTACACATTTCATCAAAAATAAATGCGGGAGAGACCTCCGCTGGCCCCCTTCCCATATCCCCCACTTTTATTAATACCCCAACCCAACCCCCATCTATTTATGCAATGACATGCGCAAAAACTAAATTTAAAAAAGTGTTGTTTTCTTATTTGCAGTAATGGTCTGCACTATTTTGTAGTGATACCGTATTTTGTTTGTCCACTCTGGGATGAGTATGAGCTTCCAATAATGGTTCTCATTAACTTCACTGGCTCTTAACATTATAATCTCTTTATCCTCATTAAGACGAGTATGAGCATTCCAATAATGGTTCTCCATCCCCCTCCCGGGTCTCCCATGATCCCTGTTTCCTGTGATTGGTAGGGATAATGTCATTGGGTTCTCCGTTTCTTCCTGGTCATCTGTCAACTTCATCAGGTTGGACTCTGATGTTTCCTTCACATCTCGTCTTTTGTGACCGCGTAACTGAAGGTTCTCTGGTTTGCCAGGTATCACTTTATTCCATTTCACTTGAGTTGTGTCAGCGTTGTTAACAGAATCGCAGGTACAAAACAGGTTTCTTGTGGTCACACAACCACTCTTCCTCCTGTTCCTTTCCCGCTTCTAGGATGCTGTGCATCCAACAGTGCTCTATCCTGCTCGTTTTTGCGAGGCACCACCCGTCTCTCTCGGGTTCCTGTTCTCACCCAATTTGAGGACGTAGAGTGTCCAACCTCTGCTTAACGCTGGCATACTAGCCAATTTGTGACTTACAGTTTTCTCTCCTTCCTCTCCCGGCACCTCCCATTCATATGCTACGTAGCCATGGGGCTTTGCTGGCACAGATATGTAGTCCTTTCTCTCTGTCCCCCATTACTTCTCTTCTCCCCCACAGGTCATCCTCCTCGTCCCATGTAACGAGGATTTCTCAGTTAAAGGAATACTAGCAGTTTCCTCTTGACAATAGCACATTTTTATATTTCTTTACGTACATCTTTACAGGATATCTTAGAAGAGATGATGTTCAGATGTTCTCGAAGGAGTTCCTCACAGAAACGGGAGTCCTTGTCCCTAAAAGGGGAGTCTCCCCCTGTGAGGTCCCACTTGCCTCTACCCCTAGGGAAGGTATCGTGGAGTGGGCTCACCTCCCTAGCCTCATAGGGGGTTCTCCCCTTTGGGGAGAAGGGACGACTTCCCTTGATTTGTCACATACTTTCTCCTTAATTTGGTGGCTTCCCATTCTTGTTTTGACAAGTTCTTCTCGGTTCTTCAGCTTAGAGCATTCACTATTATCTTCTCTTGTATTGAAAGGGATGTTATTTCCCACGTCCATATGGGTTTGTCAGATAAATTCATGGAAGGTTCCCATGACCGTTGATGGAGAATAAGGATTCCTTGTAGTTTAAGGGGGTTTCGTTAACTAACTAAAAGTTGGGAAATCTGTACCAATTATTACTTCTTCTGGTAGTCCTGGGACGACTCCTGATTTCATAAGTGTGGGTTGAGTTTTTACCTCTAAGGTCAAGGGTACCTTAGGGAATGTTTCCACATCCCTGTGGATGCATCTTATCTTTACTGGTTGACATTCTTTGTAGATCCTTTGGATATAGAAGGTCTTCTCTGACTGCTGTTTGTTTACTGCCCGAGTCAATGAGGGTGATGGCCCATACTCTATTCACAAGAATTGTTTTGTAAGTTTTAAATGATTGGGATCCACAGTAATATATTTCGGTTGGGTTGATTTCTCTTTCTGAGTCTTCTTTCGCCTCTTCCCAAGGTTCAGCCGATAACCACCCTACTTCATTGGTTCTTCCGGATTGTTCTTTGGACAGAATCGGACAATGTGTCCCTTTTCTCCACATAAAAAGCAAATGGGTGTCGTACAGAAATGTGCTCTTTGTTTCCCTAGTACTTCTTTAGTGGATAGGGAGTTTTCTTCATTCTCGTAGGAGTGTGTCATTTATGAGTGTCTTCTTTATTGCAAATGTTTCAAGGGAAGATTTGCATTTGTTTGTACCTATTTGTCTATTTGTCTGGTGTGTAAGGGTGCAGAAGGAAAGAGTGGACACAGTGGTGACATTCTTTGGGATATAAACTTTTATTAAAGGATAAAAGGTTGGAAAATAGCCTTTATGGCCTGACCTCTAATCGGGGATTTCCCTGCCTCAAAACAATCTAGTGAATAAGTCTGACCCTAACAATAATAATGAAAAAACTAAATTGCAATATATATTCTTCTCGTAAAGTGTTGATCATTTGTATGATACTTTATACAACAGAATTGTGTTTCAAAGCGTCACAAGGCTAAATCGGAAGGGAACAGGGGAGATAATAACAGCGGTAAGAAACAAAAGCAACAATAATATATTTATAGTCGTGGTCCTACTAGGCTTTGTGGCATTCGGCCGTGCAAGTGCATTGAAGAGAAGTGCCGGGAGGGGTATTGAGAGGGGGAGCAGAGGAGTGGACAAGTGCTGGAGGAGGGCCTGAAAGGGAGTTGCTAAGGGGAGCTAGAAGGAGCACTTCAGGCTACGTGCTAGTACATGTAGCTCTCAGGGGTGGTATGTCGGGTCCCACAGGGCAGGGGCATGCAGGGTAATGCAATGGGGAAGGGGGGTGCTGGTAATGATGGGGGGTGAGAGACTGTTCGGTCGATGAGGATCAGGCCACCAGCTACAGCGGCAGTGGGGTGATTATCAAGGACGGGAAAGAGGTAGAGAAGAGCAGAGTTTTGAGCAGTTTCCGGAACTTAAGGAGGTCTGGCTCAAATCTGAGAGGGGCACGGAAGCTGTTCCAAAGCGAGGCTCCAGCACGCAGAGACATCTGCCCCGACTCTCTGCTTAGAGAAATGTTTTACAGTCAGAGAGTTGTAATTAGAGGGGTGTAGGGCTCGAGCAGGGGATTATTTGAGGAGGGAATGTTAGAGATAGTGTGGTCCCAGGCCCGAGAAGGCCTTGTGGCTTATGCAGAACGCCTTGAATTTGATCCTTACAGACACCGGAGCCAGTGGAGAGATTTTAGGGCTGGAGAGATACTGTCCGTGTGCTTGAGGCCAAGGATACATCTTGCAGCCTTATTCTGGATTAGCTGGAGGGGGTAAAGAGAGGTGATTTTGTTGCAGTAGTCCAGCCTGGAAAGGACCAGAGCTCAGGAGACATTGAACTTCTGCGGGAAGGTGAGAAAAGGAAGAATGCCTCTGAGGAGGTGGAGCTGGAAGTGGGACATTTTTGTAAGGTCCATGATGTGAGGGGTGAAGGAGAGATTCGAAGATGTGCCCAAGGTTTTTGGCCTCACAAGATGGTGGGGGTAGAGGTCCCAAAGAGGGTAGCCAAAGGGTAGGAGGAAAAGATGGCACAGGTGTCCCGATGAGGAGGATCTCCAGCTTACTGGCATTGAGACAGAGAACGTTTGCTGAACACCATGCCAGAATAGCGGACAGACCGTTGGGGATGAGAGAAGAGGAAGAGGGGGAAGTAGAGGGAAGTTTTCAGGCAAGTTGTGTGTTATCGGCATAACACTAGAAATGAGGTAGGAGGGGATCAGATGAGCAAGAGGGGCAAAATAGATATTGAAGATACAAGGTGATAGGGCTATGGGTGACACCAGAGGTGGAGAGGGTGGTGGAGGAGGAGGAAGGGTCTAATTGCAGCTGGGAAGAGCGGTTAGTGAGGAAAGAGGTCGGCCAGTGCAGTGCCCGTTCTGTGATACCTAGGGTGTTACAGAGTCATTTTATGAGGGTGGAATAGTTGACAGTGTCAAAGGCGCAGGAGAGAGCGAAGAGAATGAGAACAGCAGGAGAGTTGGAGTCGAGGGTTGCTAGCATTGTTTTACTGGTGTTTAGGAGAGTACTTTCTGAGCCTCTGGATGCCCGGAATCCAGATTGGTGGTCATGAAGGCAGCCAACAAGATCAGTGTGGAGGGTCAGTTGTGGCCGACCAACCTTTCCAAGATTTTAACCAGGAAGGGGGTAATAGAGATAGAGATTACTCTCCTGCCAAAACAATATCCAGGAAACTATTTCTAACAGTCCTTCAAGTTTTTCTTCCTTTTATGTTGGTGGGTCCCAGACTGCTTGTGGTTTCAGAATAGGCCTCATTACACGGATGGCGGTATTAGCACATGGACCAAGGTGCTATTAGCACCTCGGTCCATGCCGGTAAAATACCGGCACCGCCTTGGTGGAATTACCGCTCCATTCCAAGCTTGTGTGGATATAGCGGTGCACTAGTGGTGCTGTGGGCATGGTTGATGAATGGTTGAAGGTGTGGGCTAACCAAGTATGTGATGCATAAGTATGACTTTGCTAATGGGCTGATGGGAGCGCTGGTTTATGGGTCTGTGGTATGGGTATTATGTATGTATAGTCATATGGTATGGTAGTATGGGTCGATATTATGGCATGCTTGAGGTCAGGGTTTGGCACAGGTGAGGGCTTAGGATGATGCGCCCCGGTGAGCCTCTCCCTCCAGGTGCGCCAATGTGCCAGGAATCTGCTTTTCTAGCGCGGGGTTGGATTGTGCTCGGCGGTCTTGTTGTTGAGGAGGCAGTCGCCCCAGTCTCTGCTCCAGTCTGGATGGTTGCTTTCTGGACGAGGAGCAGGCCACAACGGGGCGCAGATTGCCGCATCGACTGGTGGACTCCTGTGTGGCCTGGAATCAGTTTATGCGCAGTCTGGAGAGATGAGGTGGGTCTTCAGGACGATTGGGGTGTCAGGGCCAGGATGGAATGCTTGTTCGCATCTGCAGGGATTCTTGTTCGGGCAACCACGTTCTAGGCCTGTGGGGGAAGAACGACTGGACGTTCCAGGTGCCTGGTCAGCGGTTAGCGTGCTTTGGAGAACCCAGGGTGGAGGCTGTTGGCGGTATGGAGTAAGGCAGCCCCAGTGGTGTTGCAGTGAGGGGACACCCGTCCCGGCGTCTGCCCACGTTAGTGCAAATGCTCCTGGGGGAGACGATGGTCAATAGGTCCCCGCGTGCTCTTTTTGGTTGCTGCAGGAGGTGCTGGTGAGGGATGGGCTGGGCTGCTATTCTTTTATGTTTGCTTGGGTGCAGGTCCCATACTCGCACAATGGTTTCACCACAGCTTGGTTCACTCTCCTTCCAAACATGTGTCTCCTTTCTATTAGCTTCTGTAATTCACAGGGTCATGGATCCACTTATTCTCTGACTTCTACTTGGGTGCAGGTCCCAGACTCACATGTCGCTTTTAGGGTAGCTTGGTTAACTCTCCTGCCAAGCAACCACTGCCCTTTCTTCTGTTTCTGTATTTCTCGGTGTCCCAGATCCACCTATTCTCTGACCTCTACATGGGTGTAGGTCCCAAACTTGCAAGTTGTGCTTTGGGTACCTTGGTTTATTCTTCAGGCAAGCTATCAGTTCCCTTTCTTCTGTTTCTGTATTTCTTGGGGTCCCAGATCCACTTATTTTCTGACCTCTGCTTGGGTGTGGGTCCCAGACTTGCAAGTTGTGCTTTGGGTACCTTGGTTTATTCTTTTACTAAGCAACCACTTCCCTTTCTTCTGTTTCATTCACTATTTGGGTCCCAGACCTTTTTAGTTTCTTATTGGCGTAGTAGTGCAGTTTCGAGTCTCACAGGGTCCCCAACCCTGCTCTGTATTTGTTCTCAAGCTTTACCAGACCTCCAGCCCCTCTCGGTCTGCCTGCGTACCTTGTTTCTTGATGAGCGGGTTCTGAGCAGCCAACTGCTTCTGCGTAGATCAACCTCCCTTCCACTTAATGAATCTCCCTTACCAGAATCCAACAACCCCTCTGACTATGGTAAACCCATTAGGAACCCAAACCCTATTGCGGTGGGAAACTACATCTCCCAGGATCCCTGCTTTCCTGTTGCCCACTCCAGTACTCCCAGTCATTCTTCTCCCCATCCCTCTGATTACTATTTCACAAATTCACAGTCTGCTTTAACCAAACACCATCACCCCTTTTAATTTCACAAACCTTACAAATCTCACATTTCCGAAATCACCAACCCCTCTAGGATATAATTCCTTATGACACCTTTTCCCCATCCTACCCAGTAGGATACTTAGAAACTCTGCCCCTAGCCCTTTTCCGACACAAACACTTTCTCACACCGTGACAGACAAAGAACTAACACCAGAGCCATTTACCTGATATGTCCCAACACAAAGATCATGCAGAGTCAGGCAATTGCTGATAACTATACACACCTGACTGCTTTTTCCCTTCCCCACAGGGATGAAAGACGGAGCATGAGAGCACACTTTGAGCGAGGCCAAATGTATGAGGAAGCAGCTATTCTGGTATTGCAGTTCAAAAGGAGGAGAAAGGCAGCAAGACCGTTTACTTTTTTAACCCAGATCTGCCAATCCTCTGAAAAGGGAATTATAAGACCTGGAGATATAGCTTGCCTATGGAATTACAGATGCCAATGGTACACACAGCCCTCCCGCACTGATAGCCAAGGCGGGCAGAATCGCTTGCTGACGTGGTACCGTCCTTGATTCTGGAGGCAAGAAACGCCAACAAGTTCAGTACAGCGAGTAAGTCGGAGAGAGCTGATAGTAAACCGGACTGTGTTGAGCCCCAGGTTGCAAGAGGCAAAATTATAGGAACAAAGAACTTGTGTGTGATTAAACTTTTAAGAAAACCCAGTGAAGGACCAGCTGCAGAGTGTTCTGGCGACATGTGGGCACTCATTTAAAGTACTCTGGCTGGTCCCCTTTGTTGAAACTGCAAATACCAAGAGACCCTAGGAGGGGCCGGCGTGAGATGTCAAAGTGGTCATGCCAAACTCATTGTACAATTGAAAGCCTTTCACACGCTGCCAAGAGAAAGCTAGGGGAAGGGAACTCGCTTTCTGATGAGATTGTGAAATTGCGAACTAAGGCAAGTGTGAACAGGACAGAGCGATACCGAGAGAAAGCTAGGGAAAGGGAACCCCGCTTTCATGATGAGATGATAGACTCATGAACTGTGTTAGAATGGCTATGTGAACCTGGCGGAGGGATGCCAGGGCAAAGGCCAAGGGAAGTGAATCCTGCATTGTGTTAATGCAAAGCAAACTGTGACAATTGGCAAATGTGAACCCCGATTGAGGGATGCCTGCGAATTGGAGTGAACAGTGATACACCCGTGAACATTGTGACGACAAGTGTGAACCCGGGTGAGGGATGTCCACAGTGAATGGTTGTTTAAAAAGACATTGAGAATCTGGAATGTTACAAGATGTTGATATTTTGAATGAAAGGCTGTAGTGAACCCGACTGAGGGAGGTCAACGTTGCAAGAAGGATCGGAGCCCGGTTTAGGGTGATCCAAGGGTGAAGAGAAATAACCTGACGTAAAGATTACTGAAAGGAACATTTAGTTTGTTGTTTAGGGCACATCAGGTCCTCTGAGGCAGGAGACTTTGTGTGAAGAGGCTTGACCACAGAAGGCCCTGATCATTTGGAAAAAAACTGAAAGCTTATGCTTGAGAAGCCCAGGAGTGTGCTGTGCTTAAGTTCCGTCTTGTCCCATGCTAGAAAACGTGGGGAAGGGAGACCCCAGCTACAACATCCTGACTTATCATTTTGTGAACACTTCTTTCTTTTCCTGTGAACATTATCCCACACTATTTTGTAGCATAGCGGTAAGGATTGATAATAGTTGTTTTTTAGTATAGGCCTTTCTTATTTGACTAGACTCTACTAGGACTGTGTCATTATTATTTGATGGTCGTAGCTAGCTCCCATCTTAGATTTAGGGTTAGATTAGGCGTTTATCTCACCCATTATACAGTTTAATAAACACCCTTGAACTGTGATCACTTGTGTCTGTCTTATCTTGATACCATGCCTTCCTTATACCAGTCTCGCTCTATGTTACCACGGTCCCTGACCTATCTATTCTGTGCTCTGCATTTGTTCCTAAGATTCCATGGAACAGCAGCCTCCTCTCAGTCTGACTGTGTACCTTGATTCTTCATGACTGGGTTCCGAGCAGCAGGATCACTTTCCGGGGCTTCGGTAGAATTCAGCGACTTGTTTGCATTGTTCGTTGCTCCGCTGGCTTTAGTGTCCTTCTGGGAGCTCCTCTCCTTGCGGTTTCTGCGCACAAGTCCCTGGGACAACTCAGATGTTGCTTTGGGTAGGCAGCCATACTGTACCTGCATTCTGGACTGTACGCTGCCTGCCTCGGTCCTCTGGACACAGTGTCTGGCTTCATTCTCCGGGTCTGATGGGGTAGTGTTCCCAGCTGCTTTTTGGCTGCCACCGGTTCTCCCTCTCTGTCTCAATTGAGGCATGTTTGAACTCCTGCACTTCTTGCTCACATTGTTTCAAGCCAATAGGCTCTTGCAGAAGACTAGACTGCTCCATATGGATTGACAGAGTAATCCTCATACTCTTTGTGCTCTTCTTCCCAGTACTGGTATTGGGATAGTGTGAGAGGGATGTCTGATCTTCTTGAACCTTACTGTGGTCGATCCTACCGGATGTAGTAACTTCACAGAAAAGTATCTTAGAGTCTTCTAATAGGGATGAAGAAGAATTTGGACTTTGCCAAGAGGAGGAGTGTGGAAGAGAAGGGCTATACCGCGTTCTCTGGAAAAAGTCATTACTAATCCCATAAGAGGTTTCCCCTCCCATCATATAATATGATATGATATTTTATTTATAGCGTGCCTATACACAAGTGTTTCAAGGCGCAACGAGGCATGGGAAGGGAACAAGGTAGAACAAGACAGCGATCTTACCCGGCCCATTGAGATAGCACAAGTGCAGGGAGGGGAAAAGGAAGGGGAGGGGAGAAGTGCAGGACAAATGATCAACAAAACGCAGACAAAACAAGAAGAAGGAAGTGTGGCCAGTAGGTGGCAGTGCAAGGGTTAAGTGCAAGCAGCAGGTAATTGGGAAGTGAAGGTGAAGGGACTATAGGATAGCAGATACTGCCCAAAAGTGCACAGTTGCCAGATGGCAGTGCAGGTGTCCAACTGGGGGGAAGGGATCTGGGCCCGAGGTTCAGAGGGTAGCCAGGTAACCAGTGCAGCGACAGCCTGGGGGTCAGCCGGGAAGAGGAAGAGAGAAAGCAGAAGCAAAGAGGAAAGTCTTGAGCAGCTTCCGGAACCTGAGATGGTTCTGCTCATGTTTCAGAGAGGCAGGGAGGCTGTTCCATTGGAGACGCCAGCCGAAGAGAGAGATCTGCCTCCAGCTCTTCTCTTGGAAAAGCAATTGACCCTCAAGGAGTTGGAGGTGGAAGAGTGAAGAGCTCGAGTAGGAAGATACTTCAGAAGAGAAAACTGGAGATATTTTGGTCGCAGGCCCCAGAAGGCCTTGTGGAAAATGCAAAGAGTCTTGAATTTGATCCTTGCAGACACTGGGAGCCAGTGGAGAGATTTCAGTGGGGAAAGATACGATCCCTGGGCGTGGAGTCGAAGATAACCCAGAGGTTCTTAAGCACGCAGGTGGGAGTAGGAAGAGGGTCAAGGGAGGCCGGGCAGAGAGTGCAGGGAAAGAGAGGTCTAGGTGTGCTGATAAGGAGGATCTCCGTCTTGCTGGCATTCAGGCAGAGATCATAGGCGGTGCACCATTCTTGTATTGCAGATAGACAATCAGGGATGAGAGAAGGAGAAGAGGCGGCAGAGGGGAGCCTGAAAACAAGCTGGGTGTCGCCCACATAGCATTGGAAGTTGTGCAGCGATGTGGTGGCCGAGAGGTGCCAAGTATTGGTTGAACAATCAGGGAGAAAGGTTACACCCCTGTGGAACACATCAGGTGGAGAGAGAGAGAGAGAGAGGCGAGGAAGGATCCAAGTTGGACCTGGGAGGGTCGGTCAGAGAGGAAAGAGGCCAGCCACGCCAGAGCCTGATCAGTGATATCTGGGTTATCATGGAGCCGGTTGAGCAGGGTGGCATGGTTGACCGTGTCAAAGGCAGAGGAGAGACCAAGAAGGATGAGAACGGAGGGTAGATTATAATCAAGGTTAGAGAGCAGGTCTTCAAGGATGTTCAGGAGAGCAGTTTCCATGCTTCCGGCTGCTCTGAAGCCAGACTGATGTTCATGGAGACAACCAACAGATTCAGTGTGAAGAATAAGCTGGGGTGGCCAGCTTTTCAAGGAGTTTGCCCAAGAAAGGATTGATAGAGATCGGGCGATAATTATCCGGAAGGGAGGGGGCTGCTGAAGATTTCTTGAGAAGAGGGTGCACAAGAGAGTGTTTCAGGGGGAAAGGGAAGGTTCCAGAGGTGAAGGAGTGGTTGCAGAAGTCAGCCAAGGCTGGTGCGAGGTTGTCTATGCGGTCCTTGAAGGTTTTGGAAGAGCAGGGAAGAACCTGTTTTGATGAGGTTTTCATAGATCGTACTTGTCTAGAAAACTCATCAGGGGGAGAAGAGAGGAAAAGAGGAGAAAGGAGGGGGCGGTGGCTGCAGGAGGCCGAGAAGAAGAGGGGAGACTGGAGGGAGTAGCAGGGGAGGCAGAGAGGGTGGACAGCATGTCCTGAGTTTTAGAAATGAATTGAGAAGCCAGCGCCGTACAGAGAGACTGGGACGGAACAGGAGAGGTAGAGACTGCGGCAGGATTGGCCAGCTCCTTGCACATTTTAAAGAGTTTGGCTGAGTAGTTAAATGCTGCAGAGACACAGGCTTGTATGTGAGCTATCCTCTTAGTGAGGACAGAGAGTCGGAATTGCCTTGGAGCAGGCGGCAGGCCAGTTTGTCAGAGGCTGTACAAGATGCCAACCATTTCCTCTCAGCCACCCTAAACTTGCGTTTAAGGGTATAAAGATCTGAGTCGTACCACGAGTTGCATTTGGCTTTAGGCTTCATGCGGATCCTCATGAGAGGGGCAATTGCATCGAGAGTATCAGAGATAGCAGAGTGGAGCATGGAAAGGGCTGTGTCAGGGTGTGAGTCAACCAGAGGTCCAGGAGGGGAGGAGAAAGAGGTGACAAAAGCCTCAACTGACACATGCTTCATGGGTCAAATGACTGAGAGGGTGGGTGACAGCATGGGGGTAGGCTTGGCCTGAAGGGTGGAGAGAGAGAGAGAGAGAGAGAGATGAGAGGAGAGGAGAAAGTGGTCACTCCAGAAGAGGCGAGTGGTGAGAGCGTTTGAGAAGGGGAGGCCTGAGGAGATCAGAACATCAAGAGTGTGCCCAGCAGAGTGAGTCAGGCCAGAGGGAAGAATAGGGAGGGAGAGAGAGTCGCAAAGGTTACAAAAGAGGCAAGTGGCAGGACAGGAAGAATTCAGGTGGATGTTGAAGTCTCCAAGGAGGAGGAGTTGAGTGGTTGAGGCCAGGAGGGTGGAGGAGAGGTCCGCCCACATGGAGTGGAAGGGGGAGATTTGACCAGGTGGCCGGTAGATAGCAGCCATTGTGACAGAGTTGTCAGGAGAGAGAGAAAGCCTACAGACCAGGCATTCAAAGGAGGAGTAGGACTGCATAGGAATGACAGAGGCAGGAATACACTCCGGGAAGTTCAGGGCTACACCCCCACCGGAACGGTTGGATCTGGGCACAGAGAGGATTTTGTAGCCGTCATGAAGGAGAGTGTCAAAGCTTGTGACAGAGCTGGCCATGAACCATGTCTCGGTGAGACCAAGAACGTCAAGGTTGAGTTCTTCCAGGAGACGGCAGATATCAGAGGTGTGTTTGACGACTGAGCGATATTTAAGAGTGGTGAGTTGGAGATGGTTGCCATCCTTGAAAGACCTCCGGGGAGGGGTACAAATCAGAGGTACTGCCTGCAGAGGTGTATACGGAGCCTGAGGGGGGGCAGAGGAGGTAGGAAGAGAGGGCAAGGTAGCTGAGGTAGAGGAAGAGTGTGCCAGAGTAGTGGCAGAGAGTGGAGGCAAGAAATACGCAGAAGGGAGAGAAGGGATAGCGGGAGAGGAAAGGAAATTGATGAGGCACGGGAAGAGTCTATCAAAGAGGTGGAGGTTGGCCTGAGGGCCTTGGACCAAGACAGTGCCATTATGGTAAACATTGATGATGACTTTAGAGGAGTGGAAGGAAACCAGGAGGGCCTACCACAGGGTGCCACTATTAATGGGAGAGGAAGAGTAAGGAGAGAGCACAGAGACCATATGAAGAGTCCATAGGTCTGGTGAAGGAACGACAAAGAGGATGTCGGTAAGGGTCTGTCTGGAGGAAGTGCTAGTGTGGGTATCAACAATAGGAAGGCCAGGGTTGGAGGCCAGGATATCCTTTTTGAACTTCTTCCTGCCAGACTTAGTGAGAAGGACAGTATAGTCAATAGAGAAACATTTGGAGAAGATAGGAGAAATGTAGAGCACCATAGGTGAAGTGGCAGGGATGGGGAGAGAGAAGGTGGGTGGGTGGGTATGGAATGAGGGAAGAGCGGAAGGGGGTGTGGGGACACTAGGGGAGATCACTGGGGGTGGTGCAAGCAGAAGAGCGGAAAAGACAAGAACAGAGGGAAAGATGAAGCACAATGCAGCCACTGGGCACAGGCACATTTTAAATATGCAGGACAGATGGAAAAACACAGTGGGTCACTAGGCACAGCCAAATGCGAAATATGCATGGAAGATGGAAAAACAGAGTGGGCCACTAGGCACAGGCAAATTCTAAGTATGCAGGGCAAATGGAAAAATACAGTGGGCCACTAGGCACAGGCAATGTGATCCACCCCCATCATTCCAATAATGGTTCTCATTAACTTCACTGTTTTTTTAACGTTATAGTCTCTTTATCCTCATTCGGACGAGCATGATCATTCCAATAATGGTTCTCCATCCCCCTCCTGTGTCTCCATGTTCCCTGTTAACTGTAACTGGTAAGGATAATGTCACTGGATTCTCCATTTCCTTTTGGCCGTCTGTCAACATTGTCAGGTTGGCCTGTGATGTCTCCTTCAAATCTCTTCTTTTGTGACGCCATAACTGAAGGTTCTCCAGTTTCCCAGTTACTGATTTAGTCTGTTTCAATTGAATGTTATCAGCGTTGTTAACGGGACTGCAGGTCCACCACAGGTTTCTTGTGGTCACACCATCACTCTTCATCGCATTCCTTTCCCCACTTCTAGGGCACCGCAACTCCAATGGTACATCTGTCCTGCTCATTCTTGAGAGATGCCACCCTTCTCCCTTGGGTTCCTGTTCTCTCCCAACTTGTGGACTTGGAGCGTGCAGCCTCTGCTTAACACTGGCGTGGGAGCCAATTCGTAACTCGCTGGCATCTCTCCTTTCTCTCCCGGCTCCTCCCCTTTCACATACTGCATAGCCACGGGACTTCCCTGGTGCAGTTACATAGTTCTTTCTCTCTGTCCTCCATGACTTCTCTTCTCCCCCACAGGTCATCCTCCTCATCCCAGTCAATGAGGATTTCTCACTTAAAGGAATACTCAGAGTTTACCCTTGACAATAGCACATATTGATATTTTCTTTGCTTACATCTTTACAGGATATCTTAGAAGGGATGACATTGGTATATTCTCTAGGGAGTTTCTCGCAGGAACATGAGTCATTGCCCCCAAAAGGGGAGTCTCTCCCGGTGAGGTCCCACTTGCCTCTACCCCTAAGGAGGGTATTGCAGAGCAAGCTCATCACCATAGCCTCACGGCTGGATGGGGGAGCTGCCCCTTTGGGAGAAAGAACAAATGTCTTCGATTGGTCACATCTCCCAGATAACCAACAACACTAATGGGCTATGAACGTTTATTATAAGTGATGATTAATACATCCATAATACCTGGCCCTGTATGATTTTTCATTTTAACACTGAATGGTACTTATTGCTGATATAAAGGTATCAGTTATTAGGACAATTAGCTGGTAAAATATGTGTACTTACATGAAAATCATTTAGAAAGGAGATGGAAAATATTTGATTTCTAATCAGGACAAAGGCTTGAAAATTGGCAATACTTAGATAGCCTGGAATTCTTAAATTATCACTTTGAGAAGATGCATGCTCTCATATAATTTCTGCAAATAGTCCAACTTGCAGATTAGAATATTTTGATATGATATGATATGATATGGCATCTATGCACTAGTTTTTCAAGCAATAAATTCAAGCAATAGTTTTTCCCATTTCTGAATTTAGCATGCCATCAAGCTTGATTTATAAGTACCTACTGGTACCTAATTTATTGTGATCATTTGGGAAGCATATAATAGCATGCTTTAGTTCATCATTTTATTTTGATTAGCTTGACTGTCTCCAACTCCGGACCACAAGGGCCAGAATCCTGATGGGTTTTCAGGATATCCCTCATTAATATTCAAGATTCATTGGGCCTCATCACAAGCTTGCCGGTCCGGTAACAACGGTACTGGTAAGCTTGCCAGCACTGTTGTTACCGGACCGGAAAACTACGAGGTCTGCTAACGGGTGCCTTCCCGCCCGCCAGGTCTGACGTGACGGCCGTACCGGCACCCGCAAGCAGACCTTGACAGATGCACAGGCACCATTCACGAATGGTGCCGCTGCATCCGACCTCCCCATTCCCATTGAGTCCAATGGGACTCAAGTGGGAATGGGGACTAATAATTACTGGCACCCGGCAATGGGCAATTACCGGGTCCGGCGGGGCCGAAAGCCCCGTAATTGCCGATTGCCGGTTGGCGGTAAATTCATGACTCCGCCAGACTCATAACGAGGCCCATTGTATGCAAATTTATCTCATGAATATTAATGAGGGGTAGCCTGAAAACCCGGCATGGATCCGGCCCTTGAGGACTGGAGTTGGACAACCCTGTGTGAGAAACCAGAAGGTGTCACACTCGCTAGTCCCTGCAGATCTCTCTCTCAGTTGGCCAGAGCATGACCATCGCCTTTGGATCCATACCCTGGGGGTCGACCAGCGTGGGAGGATCACCTGGGTGAGGGGTCCTCTGGGAATGGGAGTGGGACACCGTAGGGTGAGACGCGGTATCCCTCTGTTCCCTGTAACAC
Source organism: Ambystoma mexicanum (assembly GCF_040938575.1). NCBI lineage: Eukaryota > Metazoa > Chordata > Amphibia > Caudata > Ambystomatidae > Ambystoma > Ambystoma mexicanum. Next base: position 909,392,333 of record NC_090931.1, on the reverse strand, counting down.
CTTTATCCCATCCTACCAGATGGGATATTTAGAAACACAACCCCACGCCCCTTTTCCTGCATGAACACTTTTACATGGACAGCCCGCTCTGGGAGAAAACAGACTCACACCGAGCCGTGTACATGACATGTCCCAATACTATGGTCAGGCAAGGTCAGGCAATTATCGCCAATCACACACACCTGATTGCCATTTCACTTCCCCACACGGATAAAAAGAGAGGCAAAACACATGAAGGTACAGCAGTTTCGAGTTGGCAGCTGAACGAGGAGAGAAAGACAGCCAGGCACAAGAGGTTCGTGAGAGAGGCAACACCCTTGACCTTTTTGACAGGCCACCATCATTTTCAAGAAACCTTCAAGGCAGAAAACGTAAGAACAGGAAACAAGAATGAAGAATCCTGCATTGTGTGTCAGAGAAACCGAGGGTCCTCCCACATAACTGACCAAGGCGGGGAGAAGCAGCAGACGCTGTGGTATCGTCCTTGGTTCCAAGACAAAGAAGCGACAGAGAACACCACAGCTATTGAGTTGAGGAGACCAATGCCAGACTGGTCTGTTTTGAAGTCAAGGTTGCAAGTGGCAACATTGTAAAATGACAGTTGGAACGAACATTGTCAAACGCGTGTGATGAAAGACACGTGTGAAGCTAAATTGCTGGTGAATAGTTTAACATAAGAAGAAAAGATACAATACAGTTGACAGAGTGGTCCCGCACTGTGAATGTGCTCAGTTGAAGGTTTCTGTACGGTATGCTGACAAAAGGAAACAAAAGCAGAAAATCAATGTGTGAAGTAAACCGAAGTGGTCCTGTGACAGTCTAAGCAAATCACATTGCACATTCAAAAGTCTTCGATTCTGGTATCAAATGGGGATCTGCGCCCAAACGAGGGGGATCCATGTTCCGAGCCTGAACGAGGGAGAACAAGTTGTGAATATTGTAGAAAATGGGTCTGAGCCCGGACAAAGGGGACCAATGGTCCGTGCCTGAAGGAGGGAGGCCAGTCTTGAACTTGTGTAAGTGAAACCCTGACAAAGGAAAGGAACATTTGTGTTTTGTTTGCTGCATTAGGCCCTCTGCAATAAGAGACAGCCATTGTGAGAGAGACTTTGGCGGAAGGCCCTGATGCTTTTGTGTTGAATTGTTACCTCGTGGCCAAGAAGCCAGAGTGTGTGCGAAGCCTGCATGTGCCGCCTTGGCCCATGCTGAAAACATCAGGAAGGGAAGCTAACTGCTCAACTATCCTGACATATAATTTCCTGAACACTTTTCTTTTCCGTACATTGTTATCCCACACCATTTTGTATTTAGAAGTAAGGATTGGCAACAGGTTTATTAGTATAGGTCCTTTTATTTTGATAGACTCCACTAGGACTGCGTTATTATTAGTTGATGGTTGTAGCTTGCTCCCATCTTTAGATTTTGGTTTAGATGGGCATTTTACCAACCCATTGAAGTTCAATAAACACCCTTGAAATGTGATCACTTGTGTCTGTCTTCACTGTTTGATACCATGCCTTCCATACACTTGGTAAATGATGTATATTTTTAGGAAATCGAGATTGTCTCAGAGGATGGGAATCATGGAAAGGTTCTATGTGAGAGGCTAGCAGTTGGGGATTTGTTATAATAATCACTGAGGAGTTGAACATTGTATGCATTATTCAGCTCAACAGAAGCTTTATTTGACCACAGTGCATCTCCATAAATATACGAATGAACTCAACAAGGATTTTCTAAAATGGCACGGGGTAAGTCGAGACTGGGATTGCAAAATTCTGAAGCCACCATGAACTTCGTATAGGGTGATAACATATGATCTCTTCATTCCAAAATGCACACCACCTAGAAAACAGGATTTTTATGATTTGCTCTGAGACCTCTTCCTTTGCATAGCTTCCCACACCTGCCCTCCACCCCAATTTTCTCTCTCCCCCTTTCATGTCAAAATGGTTGCTCATGAAAATGTCAAAGTGTTCAGTTATAACTGTTACATGTGTTCCCTGATTCCAGTTTTAATTGTCAGGAGTGGCAGACCTGCAGTCCATGCATACTTTCCCATCCTGCCAATGATGCTTAAAATGCTCTTTTTCATTTGCTTTGAGAACAAACAGTCCCGTGGGTTTACCTTTACCAATCACTATGTACCATCTGATGAACACGTCTATAGGATTTCAAAAGCTAATGCCTTGCTCCATCTCTGCATAGTATTTTGAGTTAGTCCAATAAAAGGTATCAAACCTTGCAAATGAACTCATAAATATGCACAATTGGAAAAGGATTTTAAAAGAATGTCCACACAATTTAATTTGTGTTAAGTTGTTGTAACGCCTTTGGCTTATTGTTCATTGTTTTTAACCTACATTATAAACTCAGAGAAACCTTATAATTTATTTGACCTTAAAAAGGAGCAAATGCATCAAGTATCAACAGCTAAGGAACAAAAGAGAGACATTCAAAAGGAAGATCCTTGGGTTGAAAGGTAAGAGTCAGCTAAAAAAAACTTTAGGTGGGGTAAATATATCAGCATTTGATCTTAACTTCATGTCACCTATTTTAATCCATTAGATCGATGGCGTGATGGCCAGTATTCGAACCATAGCTATTCCACAACTAGGCTGAGTTATCGATTCCACCAAAATATGCTAATCACCATTTTATGGCGTAGTTCTGTCTCTTCTTGGTATTGTATTAACAACACGTAAGGTCAAAAGTGAAGACATTTTACCTGGCTATAATAAAAGAACTGGAAGTAAACTTTTTAGATCAGGAAGTTGTTGGTGGGTGTTCACATTTGACTGGTTTACTGATTACTCTTAGCCTTTGGTTGATTGAAGGGTTTATTGTTAATACGGTTATGCCATGTAACTACCATTTCTTGAAAGAAAAAGGAAAACACAAGAGAACTATGGGGTGGGAATGCACAGCTCATGTAAATCAGGATAATTGATGTGGAGTAGAAGCACACCAAAGGTGTTAGTTCACACTATTAAATAAAGAAATAATGTCAATGAATTTTATGGTGAAATTTCGGGTGCAGGCGGGCTAACGTCACAAGACCACTTGGGACAAAATATCTAAACAACCTAAACTACCTATTGCTAGGCAGTAAGCCCAAATGCACTCCTACCGAATCTTCGTTCGGGAGTTAAATGTTGACTCTTAGTTGATCAATTGATACTCTCATGTGGAAAGAGTGTTAATTGAGTCTTGACTTTAACAAATTACAAAATAGAAAATAAATAACATCAATAAAGGATAAATCGGGCATGTAAGATCACTTATGTAACCAATTATACAGATCTGGTACTGACCAATACTTTTTGATACTTTTTAATAGACCTCTCAAGGTCTGTTTTTTCAAACAAATAAACAATGTACAAAAGAATTATTCAGACAATGGTGAAGCATCTAGGAATTCTCATTCCAATTAACAAACAGAGTATAACCTGGTTTGTAAAGGTACATAAATGTAACAAAAGCAGAAAGCAAGTAGCTCAAAGCTTAGCCTTATTATTCACATCCTGTAAATGTTCAAAGGGACATGTATACATTTCATTAACCAATTGTAAACCAGCGATATAAATTTAACAAACAGCAATAAGTTCACTCTTAGGGTTTTTGTATTGTGAAGTAACACCATTCAGGGAAGCCCCTTTTAATAGGTGACATAGGTAACCAACGCGTTTCGGATCGAATGATCCATCTTCAGGGTGGGGACTTCACTGTTCCTGTATGTAGTAGAGTAGTGATTGTTAAATGCGTTCTAAAAGCCTTTCCTGCGGGGAATTCAAAAGAATAAACATTACCATTTAAGCTAATCAGTGAGGTTAACTGATATAATTTGAAACCGAAATAAGTAGAGAGGTAATGGGTACTAACCTCAATCTGAGGCTGATAAAGTTCCAATTCAGACCCAGTCAACAGCTGAAATGCGCCGGAGGCCGGGAAGTGACAGAATGCGGCCAGGACACCCTATAAGGAATAGTGACAGAGCAATGATCAGACCAAACAGTCGTGAGTCATCTGGATGGTCATAACAAAGTTTTCTCAACGAGCTATGTCTAAGCTATCCACCGAGGGGATAGAAACAGATATTAAATGTATGTAGGAGCGCCAGCCTGGTATCTCGCTACGAGATACATGAAGTTCAAAGCATCACGCCAAGTGTAAAAAGGCGGGTGCAAAAAAGTGCAGACGCAGGTGCGCCGTCCAAACGGAGTCTAAAGACTTACCTAGGTTGCAGATAAACACCGAGTGAGCCGACCGCTGTAAGCGTAGCGGCTCCACTACGGTAGGCATTAGTTGGTGTCCCGGAAACCCCGCGCATGCGCGTTGGGCCAGCCGGGAAATCCGCCATATTGGTGTGGGCCACTCATCGCAGAGAGAGGAGCTCCATAGAGTTAGCCAGCGAGTCCACGAACCATGAAGCTACGACTTCCCCTTTTTTTTTTTAGAAAAAAGCCGACTCGAAGAGGACAAAAGAAAAAATCCACAGAGAAAGAAGTGGACGAAGAAACCCTGATAGTCAATATTTCGTCATACCATCTCTCGAAGATGGAGACACAAGTTCTGAGGAAAGGTTTATCCTTTGTTCCAATGAATAGCAGTACCCTATTGAGGGAAAAGATTGATTTCTTTAAACTTATGCGCAAATTGAAGCTTAAAGTATTCTTCAACTCTCTGGAAGAAGACAACATCGAAAAGGAACCACATGAATTCCTAGAGCTTACTCCTAAAAGTACTTTTAATCCCCCAATACATAACCATATACTATCCACTTTTGAGAAGACCGTACTTGAAGACTTCAAGAAGATACGATTCAATACTAAGGCTCAAGGAAACTTCACTAAAATCGAACGCCAGACATTGAAAAATCTATTAGACAATCAAACTATCATCTTCAAACCAGCAGATAAGGGAGGAGCCCTAGTCCTGATGGACAAACAGGATTACCTCGATGAAATTGAAGGCCAATTAAGAGACGAGGAAACTTACCTTGAGGTCCCTATGAACCCAACAGAAACAGTGCGAGCTCTGATTGAAAAAGTCCTGGATGAGGCTGAAGAGAATGACGTAATCTCTGAGAAAACACGCCGGTTTCTCGACAATAAACATCCCATCATGCCGGTGATGTATATCTTACCTAAAATCCATAAGAGACTGTTAAAACCTCCAGGCCGCCCCATTATAGCAGCTACTAACAGCATCCTTGAACCTTTGGCACAATATCTGGACAAAATACTTCAACCCTTGGTCCAAGAGACGCCGACTTATGTGAAGGACACCATGCACTTCCTGCAACTGTTGAAGAACACGCAGTTTGTGGAAGGGAGAGATATATTATTTACTATGGACGTTACGTCCTTATACACAAATATTGCCCATGAAGCTGGCCTAGTAGCTATAGAATGGCTTATTTTGAGATCGGACAAATGTCAAGGAGACCGGCTGTTCATTCTCTCCCTCTTGAAATTGGTACTTAACAATAACTTTTTTAAGTTTCAGGATAGATACTTTATCCAAATTTCAGGCACAAGCATGGGTGCAGCTATGGCACCGTGCTATGCCAATGCATTTATGTACTATCTGGAATACGAACATGTTCTCACATCACCAAGATGGATGAGACACCTATCCCTGTACGTGAGATACATTGATGACGTCTTTGGGGTATGGACTGGCCCTCAAGACGAATTGGTCAATTTCTTTGACATGATGAATCGGATGAATCCACGCATTAGGTTTACTACAGAGACAAGTACAACAACCATACATTTCCTGGATGTGGAAATTTACGTGGCTGGAGCTAAATTGGAGACCAGGATTTACACCAAACCAACTGACAGGAATAGTCTATTACTCGCCACAAGTTTCCATCCTAAACGAACCATTGACAGTGTGCCACTGAGTCAATTTCTACGTTATAGGAGGAACATCTCAGAACCCACTGAATATGAACGTCAGGTGATTACACTGGGAAATAAATTCACAGCAAGAGGATACGACTCTACATTGATCTCAGATGTATCAGGAAAGGTCCGTGAGATAAACAGGGACTCACTACTAGTACCGAAGCCAACAAAATCACTGACATATGTTACCACCTACTCGGTCCAGAGCACAAGAATTAAGAAAGCCATCAAAAAAAACTGGCCCATGCTACAATTGGACCCACAATTGCAACATCTTTTCCCTGATCCTCCAACGTTTGCCTATAGAAATAGCAGATCTATACGAAAGACCCTAGTGAAAGCTGAGATCCCAGTTGGGGGTCCGTCCACCCAACACAAAGGCACTATTCCATGCCACAATTGTCAACACTGTGGCAACATCTTAAAGGGCAATCACATTACACACCCCCATTCTGGCAAACCTTTACAATTAAAACACTCCTGTACCTGTGATGCTCAAAATGTGATATATGCACTGAAATGTCCATGTGGACTCTATTATGTAGGAATGACTACTCGGAAAGTGAAAATAAGATGGACTGAGCATAAGTCCAATATTCGGAACAAGAGTCCCAAATCACCTGTTTCATTGCACTTTACAGAGGCACGCCACACGGTGGCGCAGTTAAAATGTGTTATTTTAGAACAAGTGACATCAGGTACCAGGGGGGGAGATATACAACGGAAATTAGCACAACGTGAAATACTATGGATTGATCTTCTAGACTCACTGCACCCTCGGGGGATGAATGTTGAATTTGATTTAATGTGCTTTGTATAAATTAGCCTGAATCGCCACAATGTCCGCCCAGCTGCAAGGGTAACTGACATATGATTGTTTCATGGACTACAATGCCTCACCCCAAGCGGTAAATAGGGTTGTCCCCACGCCATTGTGACTCTGAGCTCATATTTCCACTCTCTTTATTCCTTATTAGGTTTTCGTTTTCAAATACCTAGAGCCTGTGTCCTTAACAACTAGATTGTGTGATATCACAGATTCCCCTCTTTGTCCACTCGATTCGTCACCATGGACTTGTCGATACATTTACTCTATGACTTTGTCACTTGGTGATTAGTAGATTAGGAATGCACATAGCTATATTGGCTTGACTCGCCAGTTCAATACCTCTTTTTAGTACAGAGATGCGGCCACCTGAGATACCCCCCCATGGAATTGTCATTTATATTGATGCGAGATGGGGGCACCCCGCGAATCCTATTGGTTTCGCGGTGGTGCCCCCACTCGCATCCCAGAGTAATCAATTTCTGTTTGAGTGCTTTCCTCTACATATTTAATATAGAGACCCCGCCACATGGGTTATATTGATTCCAAGGTGCTCTTACCTATTACTCTATGGAGCTCCTCTCTCTGCGATGAGTGGCCCACACCAATATGGCGGATTTCCCGGCTGGCCCAACGCGCATGCGCGGGGTTACCGGGACACCAACTAATGCCTACCGTAGTGGAGCCGCTACGCTTACAGCGGTCGGCTCACTCGGTGTTTATCTGCAACCTAGGTAAGTCTTTAGACTCCGTTTGGACGGCGCACCTGCGTCTGCACTTTTTTGCACCCGCCTTTTTACACTTGGCGTGATGCTTTACACTTCATGTATCTCGTAGCGAGATACCAGGCTGGCGCTCCTACATACATTTAATATCTGTTTCTATCCCCTCGGTGGATAGCTTAGACATAGCTCGTTGAGAAAACTTTGTTATGACCATCCAGATGACTCACGACTGTTTGGTCTGATCATTGCTCTGTCACTATTCCTTATAGTGTGTCCTGGCCGCATTCTGTCACTTCCCGGCCTCCGGCGCATTTCAGCTGTTGACTGGGTCTGAATTGGAACTTTATCAGCCTCAGATTGAGGTTAGTACCCATTACCTCTCTACTTATTTCGGTTTAAAATTATATCAGTTAACCTCACTGATTAGCTTAAATGGTAATGTTTATTCTTTTGAATTCCCCGCAGGAAAGGCTTTTAGAACGCATTTAACAATCACTACTCTACTACATACAGGAACAGTGAAGTCCCCACCCTGAAGATGGATCATTCGATCCGAAACGCGTTGGTTACCTATGTCACCTATTAAAAGGGGCTTCCCTGAATGGTGTTACTTCACAATACAAAAACCCTAAGAGTGAACTTATTGCTGTTTGTTAAATTTATATCGCTGGTTTACAATTGGTTAATGAAATGTATACATGTCCCTTTGAACATTTACAGGATGTGAATAATAAGGCTAAGCTTTGAGCTACTTGCTTTCTGCTTTTGTTACATTTATGTACCTTTACAAACCAGGTTATACTCTGTTTGTTAATTGGAATGAGAATTCCTAGATGCTTCACCATTGTCTGAATAATTCGTTTGTACATTGTTTATTTGTTTGAAAAAACAGACCTTGAGAGGTCTATTAAAAAGTATCAAAAAGTATTGGTCAGTACCAGATCTGTATAATTGGTTACATAAGTGATCTTACATGCCCGATTTATCCTTTATTGATGTTATTTATTTTCTATTTTGTAATTTGTTAAAGTCAAGACTCAATTAACACTCTTTCCACATGAGAGTATCAATTGATCAACTAAGAGTCAACATTTAACTCCCGAACGAAGATTCGGTAGGAGTGCATTTGGGCTTACTGCCTAGCAATAGGTAGTTTAGGTTTTTTGAAAGAAAAAGGAGACATCACTGCTCTGGTTCTTCGTTCACTAATCAATCAGCATCTTGAATGCAACAGTAAGATTTATAATGCATTTTGTATTGTATTGTAGTCGTCATTTATATAGCACCTTTTCCCCATTTGTATGGCCTCAATGCACTTTGTGGTTGGAACGCCCTTGACGACCACAGTCCATGTGCAGGAGGTTTTAAGAGTTTAAATTAAAAGATGCTTGCGTGCATTTTTGCAAGATTAGGACTTAGATGGGCTGGCTAGGCTTCAGTAGGCAGCCTGGAGGTCAGACACGTGGGTGGGCGCTGTTGGTGGTTAGCATAGATTTCTAGCACTGAAGATTCGATGTATGCCAAGCGAGACCGAATTTCTTTTTGTTGGTTGTCGCTGTATACGATTGATAGAGGTGTTGAGGTATGTTAGGGATTTCAGTGTGGACGGCTATGTGTGCTGCTTGGCCGGAATAGCATAGCCATAGCTGCATTCTAGGGTGCATACATGGATGTCAGTGCATGTGGCCTGTGTCCACAGATGTGTAAGGTATATGTGCCGTAGGCTTGGGTGGAGTTCGATTTGGTGTTCTTTTTCTAGGTCCAGTGTGATTGGCTGGTCTCGCTATTCGTGGTCTCCCTGGAATGAAAGTCTGAGCAGTGAGAGAGGTACCAGAGGGATAAGGGGGTTAGGGTGACAGGAGGATGATAGTTTGTTACGGTGTGCCTTTGCGAACGCTGCTGACATCCATGGGGTATTGGTGGGTATGAATGTTGTGTTTGAGGAAAATGATAGTTTGTAACGGTTTGCCTCTGCGAACGCTGCTGGCATCCAGAGAGTATTGGTGAGTAGGAGTGTTGTTGTGTTTGAAGAGGGCGAGTTTGTCATGGTGTGCAGCTGCTAACGCTGCTGGCATCTGTGGGGTATTGGTGGATAGGAGTATTGGTGTGTTCGGGTCAGCGTTTCTGTGTGCCTATCGAAAGTGGAGAGTGGCAGAGGGCTTCAAGAAGAGGGAGGGAAGAGACAGATTTTGAGGGCTTTTCTGAATGCCAGGTGATTTCCAATGCAGGGACCATGACTCTCCTCCCTATTGGTAGCTCCAAGATGGCATGGTTACTGTTGCGTCATTTCAATTACAGAGGAGCAGTAGGGACTGTTTTATTAGTTTTGGTTTCAGTTAGGGCTAGGCATTGATCTGCAATTGATACAATATGATAGGTTATTTATAACACACTTAATACCCAGAGGTTTCTAAGCGCGGACTCGGGGAACGAACCTGTGGTATTCTGTGTCATCTTGCTTCCAAGGCAAGCACATTGCCCATAAGCTGTCCTCCCGGTTCCTGCCCCTAAACTATCCTCCCGGTTTGTACTGCACTTAACCAAGATAACGGAATGTTTGGAAGCCCATGCAAGACACATGCACATGTTAGGGCTCTTCGATGGTGAGTATAAAATGAAAATATTATAAATGTGCACATTATCTGTTGATTGCCCCCACGTCAGCTTTCTCACTCTGTATGGGGAAATTGCATGCATGCCTCTTGTCCCAAATTTAACCATGTACTGTAAGGAACTCATGGTGGCAACAGTAAAGACAGACACAAGTGATCACAGTTCAAGGGTGTTTATTAAGCTGTTTAGGTAGGTTGGAAAAATGCCTAATCTAAAGCTAAATCTAAGTTGTGAGCAAGCTTTGACCACCAAACAATAATAAAGCAGTCCGAGTGGCATTTTGACAAATAAAAGGTGCTATACTAAAAAGAAAAACGATTGCCAATCCTTACGCTAAATACAAAAAGATGTGTGGGATAATGTTCATAGAAAGAAGGAAATGTTGACAGATAATAAGACAAGATGCAGTAGCTGGGGACTTCCTTCCCCACGTTTTCAGCACGGGACAATAAAGGACTTTTGAGCACAGCTCATGCTTGAGCTTTCCCAGCATGAGCTAACAGTTCCGCTTTCAGGTGGTTAAGTCGCTTTTCACCAAAAGGTCTCTTGCCGCCATGGACCTCATGTATTCAAATAATAAACAAAGAGTTCCTTTTCACATATACATTGGGTGATGCTTTTCATCCCTGATTCGCCCACTTCCGGGCTCAGACCCTTCTAAATTGTGAGCCTCCCTCCGCTGGGTTCACTATAGAATTCAACAAAGTCTTCTTTGTAACATTCACGAATCATAATGTCTTTTTGTATAGTTCACTGTCGACATCCCTCGGCCGGGTTCACTCTTGTCAACACACTGTATTTCGGGACTTTAGACTTTGCCCCCCTCTTTATCGTCATCCCTCGTTCGGGTTCACTCTTGCCATCTTGTCAATCGTGCCTTTTCCATTCAACTCTTACGATGCAGGATTCACTTCCCTTACTTTTACAATCATCTGTCGGTCAAAGACTTTCGACTGCACAAAGGATTTTACAAGACCCCTGTATGATGACTTTGACCGCCTTCTCGCCTTTCCCAAGGCCTTCTGGTTATGGTGGTTTCAACAGCCGGGTAACAAGCCAGAGTTTCCTAAGTGAGCACCCACCCACATGGTGCCGGACTCCTCTGTTGCTGGTTTTCCCCCTCTTAACATCAATAGTTCTTTTTACCTTTCACAGTTCAATTAGCCGTTTGCTACTTTTCGTTCAAAACAGTTCGGTTTCTGATAGACTCTCCCCTCGACTCACCAGCTGTGATGAACCGCTCTGCTTTCTTTCTCTTTCTCTCTCCTGCTTGGTTATCAGCGGAGGAGGGTCTTGTCTACCGTTGACATCTGCTGTAACACGTGCTGGCTATTGTTCGTGGTCTTACGATTCCTTCTGTGGAGGTTTCACGGGCCTTGGTTGGAAAGGGCAAGGTTGTTTCCCTCCTTGTCACCTTCTCGGTATGCGCCATCTTTCTCCTCCTCTTGAACTGCTGTGCTGAGTTAGCTCTCTCGTCATGCTGTCTGCCTTGCTCGTATTGCGCTCCTGTGCGCTAACTTTTATCCCTGTGGGGAAGTGAAAGGCCTTCATGTGTGTGCGTTTCTGGTCAATTGCCTGATCCTGGTGTTGGGACATGTCAGGTAAATGGCTTGAGTGTTAGTCTGTCATCCTTCATAATATGCGAAAGTGTTTGTGTCAGAAAAGGGTGGGGTAAAGTGTTTGCGTATCCTACGCGGTAGGTTGAGGAAAAGATGTAAAAAAGGGGGGATACAGCATCTCATCCATTGCTGTCCAACTTCCACTATCCAAGGACCCCCAATCCAGGTGATCCTCCCTCACTGGTCCATCCCCACGAAGTAGATCCAATAGTAATGGCCGTGTCCTGGCCACCTGGATGACAGACCCCCAGGGACTAGTCAGGGAGACACCTTCAAGTTTCTCACATTACGCACAGCTTCATGAGCAGGTGGTAGATTTCAAATATGCATTTAACCCAAAAATAAGACCACATTTTCAAATAGCGCTTCATTCCAGATTCCTCCTACTTGTAAGCCCTTTAATAATATGTTTCATTATAACCTCTTTCAATGGAACTTAACTTTTCGACAAAGGATGAAAAACTGAGATGGCCCTGACATGTAATTTAATGTGTAACAAAGTCAGCCGTGCTTAAATGTAGCATTTTTTGTGAGCCATAGGTCCAGCCTCTGATGCTAATGTGTTCATGCAGAATGCAATGCAGGTTAATATTTAGCAAATTGCAAGCCACAGGATTTGCTTTTACATAGTTACAGTACATTACATCAGTGTTCTGTGAGAGAAATTGGGCTGAGCGCTAGTGTCCTTGAGCCTGTTCTATGAATGCCTTATCATATCATATCAAATGCTGTTCACTGCTCTGTAGGTGTTTTCTGTGACAAATGCCAATGTTCCTATTGATAAAAAAATAAGAGATAACACAGCACTGTGGAAGAACTACTAAACTCTGTCTCTGCTGTAGTTTGCACAGGGTCGATCATGTCTGCTGACATTTTTGTTGGAAAGATTCCTAGTGCTGGGTGACAAGAACGCCCTTGCTATTGCTTACACAAGATAGATTCCTTCACTAATACTTGCTTAGAAAGGTTTTTAGTTCTGGATGACGGTGTCATCCCTACTATAGCTTACACAAGTGTATTGCTGTTCGCAGATACCACTACAGAGCAGGTTGTGTAGACAATTTCAGTGGTTGTATGTGTAGATCATCTTTAGGCTGTTGAAGGACGGGCATGCTAATGTTCGGAGGTGAACACCTCTTGCCCATTGATAATAAATAGACCAGGCTTCCAGCCCAGGCAGCTGTTTGGGGGGCAGAGCTGAAAAAGGGCAAACGCGGTAGACTGGAGAGAGAGCACCAAGACTTTCCAGAAGGGAGGGGCCAACTCTTTTTCTTTTACTGGATTTTATGGCCACTACACTGGATTTATGACTGCTTTAAGACATTTGAGTCCCAAAGGACCCTGTCTATTGACCTTTGAGCAGAACTATGATTTCTGATTAAGCTGCATGGGACTACTTTTGATTTTCTTCCCAAAGGCAAATCAGCTCACCTCCTAAGAGCAGAAACCTTATTCTAGATTGGCTACATGCTGGCATCATTAATTCCAATTGACATTTAATTATTTTTGAAACATTTTTCCTATTTTTATTCTTTTTGATGAAAAGATCATGGTGCTTTGATAGGTGGCTCTTGATATCTTTGCCAATTTGTTGTCCATTTTTGCCTTTGTCCTGAATTGCGCAAGATTGCTCAATGGCATCCAATACTATCCTGCCCTCATCTTTCTATCCTCTACAGTTAGTGAGTATGAGTGTGTTTGTTTTTCCCTTTATTGATATCACATTGAGAAAGTTATTGCGGTATTGATTGAGGCAGACGCTTCTATGAGTTTGCCTATCATGATTTGGTGAGGCAGGTGCTAGACTGCCTAACATGATTTGTGAGGTCACCTATCAGAACCTGGTGAGGCAGGTAGTTGGTTTTTAAGGTGACTATGATTTCTTGAAGAAGATTGATCAGTCATTACGAGGTTGGTGGTAGCCTGCCGGTGCCACCGCCAACCACGTAAAACTGTTTCCACCGCCTGACTTCCCAGTGCCTCCGGGACCTTACAAGTATCCAGGCAGCAAGCGAAGTCAGGCAGCGGAACATGTTTGTCCAGAGGACTACACAGGAATGGGGACTTGAAAGCACCGGCACCATTGCTACCAGTGCCAGTATTTCTGTGACAACTCTGCTTTCTGGGGCCGTTGCGCCCAGCAGGTTAGACCTGCCTGGTGCGACAGCCCTGGCAGGCAGAGTTGTAGTTTGCCGTTTTCAACAGGGTGCCAGTAAGTTGCTACCGACACCCTTATTTCCGGACCGGTAAACTCGGAATTAGGTCCTAAGTCTTGATTAGAGGGAGAGACAATGACAATGATTTCAGCGTTTTCAATAATTACTTTTTGCATTTTAAGTGTGATGTGCATAGCAACAATGATAATAGCAATGTTTCTTTATTATTTATTTATCATAATTAAAATATTTACTTTTTTACATGAGACTGTAAGATGTATTCATTGAGTGTTCATTATTGAGTGAGAAGTACTTGAACATGAGCTTAAAGAATGGGACATCTATCTAAATGCATTGTGTATTGATGTGTTATATATGGTGCAGGTCTTTTAATACACATCTGCAGAGTTACTGAATGGTGTGAGCAGTGGACTAACAATAAAAATATATGTGACATTGGTAAACCCTTCCTGTGCTGATGAATGAGTAGCAACCACCCACTACAGGGGATTGACCACCTGCTCTCATTTCTGATGTGCAGTGACAAGTATATGCTTTCCCCTACCCCTATCACAACACCTTCTGGGGTGTCCTGGACACTCCCCTGGGGGTGGAGGACAGGCTCTGGAGGTAGGGTGATAAAAATCACATCAGCCCACTCCAATTTGATCATGAACACAAAAGACTCTTATCAGTTTGTGTGTGAACCAATTATTGTAACCTGTGTTTGAACCTTATCCTAGCTAAGTCTGTATATATTTTGTGAGTGAAGAGAGAGTTAAGGGTCATCAGTCAGATTTAACACAACAGGACCCTTGAAATTCAGTGGATGTGGGAAATGATTACCACCTTAAATCGACGTCCCCCTTAGAATCCCCGCACAATGTCATTTTGTATGTCATTGTAAATTCCTGCTCTTATGTTACGTACGTTGTCATGGGCTTTGCAACAGGGGGATGCTGAGTTAAGATTGTCATCAGTTCTCACATCTGCTGAATTCTAATGGTTTTGTTGCATAAATCTGATCAGCTTAACTCTCTCTTAAGTAATGTTTCTTCACTGAATTTCAAGGGTTTTGTTATACTATAGTTTCTTCGGGCCCACTAGCCATGGTCTTTGGTCGTGTCCACTGTACATGTTATACCAATAATTTTTTCCTATTGCCCCTTGAATAGTAGATGTCATCACTGCACGTGCAAAATATTTTTTTACACTGCATATGCCCTGATAATTTTCCAAAAATAATTTCTGATTCCCGCAGTAGCATAGTGCTGTCACATTTCCTGCTATAACTGGCAAACGGTAAACAATTAAAAAGTCTTCCTCATCTTCAAAGGCTCTCAGCATGTGTCCCCCTCCTCTTTTTTTGTCCCCACCCACCCGCCACTCTCCTCAAGTGCTTTTTCGGTCTCTGACCTTTCTCTATACCTCATATTACTCTTTGGTTTGTGTGACCCAGTTTCTTTTCCGATCGTGTCTTGCAGCATTACTGAGTTATCTCGCAAGATTTAATTGGTTTTCCCGTGATAAGCCGGAAATGTTATACCTGCGACTGGCTCCCTAACCCACCCCAACTCCAACAACTCTTTCCCTCTCCCCACCTCTAGCCTAATGTGATTGCATCCTTTGTCCGTTCCTGAATAGCATTTTGAGCAGTTTTCATTTTTGGCTTCCCCCTGTATTATCACAGGAATCACTTGCATTGAGCAAACAAAACATTGCTGATTTTCATTTATGAAAAGACTCTCAGCCTCTCTGAAGCAAAGCACCATAGAAGATACATAAACGTTTTTTGGAAGAAGTGGATACTCACTTCAACGTCAAATATTTTTAAAATGATTGGACGGATTTACCCAAATAACTGCGATGGTTTGTTACCAAGTTGTTTCTTATTGGGTAGTAATCCGTCCAGCAGTTTTTGCACTATTGGTGTTCAATTGATGAACTTTTTCTCTATGGGGAAAATTAATAGGACTAGGCTCAGTTTATCTATAGATACTTTAGCTACTATTCACTAGAATAGACTCAAAGTCATCCTTCGTTTGTACATTACTGTGCATGAAACAACAAACACAGATGATGTTTGATAAGGCAATCAATTACTTTAGTACTGCTGCCATGATGGCTGGGTCCTCAGTCACGGCACGCAAACCTAATAATAGTAGAGATTGGAAGATGGGCGCCAATAAGAAAATATTCCTTCTCGACAAGGCATTCCAAGGAAGCCGGCTGTTGGGTCATAAACTGGATGACATGGCTCCTCTGATTCTTCTCCCTCATCTATTTCCCTGTGTTCCCCTTTTACTTCCGGAGGGGGAGGTTGCAGCCATGATCTCTCGAATACATCCCACTACTGCCCCCACAGATCCTCTTTCAACTCCTTTAGGGAAACTTGTTGACCTTGCTCTTATGCCAGTTCTTACCTGTTTAATCTATGTTTGTCTTCTGGTTTTCCCATCTGCGTTTACATCTGTTACTGTTGCTCCACGTCTCAAAAAAACATTCTCTCTTCCCTTCTGAGCCTTCCTTTGGCCTATTTCTTTCTAAACTTTTAAAACGTTTAGTTCATGCTCAGGTTTCTCTTCACCTTAATTCACCAATCTGCTTTTCGGTCTGGTTTTTCCACCGAAACGGCCCTCCTGTATGTGTCTGACCACATTCCCCGCTATGTAGTATTAATAACGAAAAGAAAATAACGACACACATTTGAAATGACACCAGATTAATGACAAATAGTTACATTTTTTCATTAAAGTATATTTGGGGTGGGGTAAGGGATTAAAGGAGTGGGTGTAAACTGGGGGGGGTGGGGGGCTAGGCTGTAGAAATTGGGGCTTTGGAAAGGGGACCCCCCAAATTAAAGAGAAACAAAAAACATTTACTTTTTTCGTTATTAAAGTGTTGTTTAAAATGTTTGTCGTTATTTAGGGTGTCGTTATTAACACATGGAACCCATTCTCCATGCTCGCCATCATAAACTTTCTTCCTTGTTGATCTTATTACATCTCAGTGCTGCATGTGACACTGTTGATCATTCTGTTTTTCTTTTAACCCATTTATCCTTTGGGTTTTCTGGTACTGTTCTTAAGTGGTTTTCTTCTTATCTTGCTAATCGTTCTTTTACTGTTTCGTGAAAAGGCCTGACATCTCACTCTTTCCCTCTTGCTTATGGTGTTTCCCACTAGTCTGTCTTGGGTACCGTGCTATTTACACTTTACACTTCTTCTCGAAATAAAAGTTTCAGGTTCACCTTTATGCCGATGACACCTAGATTCTCTTGTCATTTATTTATTTTGATGACTCTACTCACTCTCGTCTCTCTTCCTGTATTTCTGCTATTTCTACTTGGATGTCATCTAGCTTTCTTTGTTTACATTTTTTTTAATGAAATCTTGTTTTTCCTTTTTTCACCTAAGATGTCTCCTTCTCGTTCCATGTTCTTTCCTCCTCATCATCTTCCCTTGTCTTCACCCTTCGTTCTCATTCCATATCCAGATTTCATCAGCGGTTCATATGTGCTGTTATCTACTATTCAATATAAAGAAGATTCGTCCTTTGCTTACTTTTTCTCTAGCTAGAACCCTACTTCAGTCTTTGGTTTTGTCTCGTCTCTGCTGTTCCCTTTATCTTTGATGTTCTAATTTTGTCCTTATTTTGGCATTCTTCCGTTATGTTGGCTCTTGCATTCTGCGCCCCAGATTCTTCTCGTATCTTCCTCCTCCTTCTTATATCTCTCCATTTCTTGCTCGAACTGAAGTGGCTACTGGTTCGACAGCATCGTGAAAATAATTTTCTTTGCCTAGTCTTCAAAAATATCCATGCTCTTGCTCCTTCTTATCTGTGTGCTCTGATCTCTCCCTATCCTCCTTCCTGTAATCTCCATACTGCTTCCCAGTTTCTTCTTTCTGTTCCCAATCCTCCATGTGCAACATCTCGTTTTCGTTCTTTCCAGCTGCTCCCTCCAAAACTGTGGAATTCATTCCCTCTTGATATTTGCACTTCCTCTACTTTAAAAACCTATTTACTTCTGCTTACCTTTCCAGGGTACTGTTTGTTAGTACCTAATCTGTGATTCTGTGATTCATATTTGTTTTTGATTGCATTTTCTCTTCATTTTTGCACGGTGTCTTGTAAAGCGCTATAGACATATTGCAAATAATTAAATAAATAAGGAGAGGGATGCAAGAAGAGAGCTGCAGCGATGGAGAGATCAGCGAGAGATGTGGCGTGGGAATGAGCAGCAGGTGGAAAACTGTAAAACTTCAGAGGAAGGACACAGCAACTGAGGAGGTTCACAGGAGCTGGCAGGACTGTGGTGACCAGAGGCAGGCGCCACCCATGCCCCCCACCTCGCAGACGTACAGGACACGGGAGCAGCACAGAAGGGAAGGGCTAGGGGCGAAGAGAGGCTCATGTTAAACCCTCTGCCTTGGCACAATCTTCGGAGTACCCTAAATTGTGCAGTATCACAAGGGACATGAGCAGAGTAGGAGAACACGGCTAAGGCCTGCCCACTGCCCACTGGATCACCAGGAAGTTTGGAGCAAGCTGGAGAAAGAGAAGGGGACAAGAAATGGCAGGGAAGAAGCGCCACCGGACCACCAAGGATTCTGTGGCAATTTGAAAGAAAAATGAAGCATTGCATGGGGGGGAGGGGAAGGTCTTGGCTGATCACTGTTGGGGGCCTGCTCCGGGTCATCGGGCAGGCCCCATACTCATATCGGAGTCACCCGACAGGGTTCCACAGGGCGGCGATCACGCCGCGGACTCATGGGTGGGGGTCACCCCACCCGCTCCGGATTACCGGAGCTTCACACGTGGCCGGGGACACCCGGCGCACAGCGGCCCCGGCTCTGGGATTGCACCAATAGCCATGATGACATGGCTGAGGGATCACCCTGGAACGGCGTTGCCCTGCAGGGGCGCTGTCCTCAAGCTGGGCCCCGTCCTTGGGCCCAGCACATGCAGTGTGGCACCAGCATGGTGCGGAACAATGAACACACTGGAGCCTCAGTTGGTCGGACTGACGAGCAGGAAGCAGCTCGTCCTTTTTATTACCTTGGTCACATGGAGAACCATGTGACCAAGACACACACACACTGGGAGATACCATGTCTCCCTACAGGGGTGACATGCAACAATCACTAGGCCACCAGGTCTCCCGGCATAAGGTATTGAGCCCCCCACCACGCTCATAATATTGGATGCATTCTTTTGGTAGTTTCATGACACACTTGGTCATTCTGATTATAAAACAGCAAAGATTTAGAGGCTCTGTGGAATCCTGGACTAGGTGTCTGCTTTATGGTCACTTGTAGCATGTTTCTCCAAAGTCTTAAATAACAACACTGGGAGAATTTACACGAATTGCACTGGACAGTCACTCAGAATATTGTGTGTATATTTTTGCATTTTTATTTACCCAACTGGTCACTTGGGAGGGTAGTGGGACATTAGGGTGGGTAAGTGAGGATCCTATTGCCAATCTCATTAAGCTAGGACAAGTTTGGCTAGAATTTGGCATACAGCCGTCTCAAGAATGCAAGGGAAAAGTGAAATGAGGGAGAGAAGTGGGAATATGGCCAAGAAGGAAGAAGCCCACAGCAAACTAACAGCAACCACGAATTGTGGTTTAATAGGAAACACAGAAAAAGATGGAACAGTCAGAGGTAAGGGCAGCAAATGTGAAAGGAGGAATGAATGAATTAGCAAAAGAAGGATGGGAAAAACAAAATTAAATTGAGTATTTATATCATGCCAAAGTCCAGCCGCTAAGCGTGGGACCAGGATTTAAACCAATGCTGCTCGTTGAGGTCTTGCCTCCAAGACTAGCATGTTGCCCCTGAACCATGGGAAAATGTGAGTAGCAATGATCATTAGAGGTCAAGGGGGAAGACAACAAGCTGGAGAATGAGATGATGAACAAGTCACACTTACACAACGAAGAGATAATCCGATGCACATCGAGCAAACAAGCAGAGTATCCTGTGAAGGAATAAAAGAATCAGAAACAGTGGGAACAAAAGAAAAAAGGGTATAGCGCAGGAATGGGAGGTGGAGAGGTCAAGAGTGGGGGGACAGGAAGTGGTGGCATGAATAATCAAGAGAAAACATTGGAGCAGTGATCCAGGAATAGATTCCTGGAAGAAGTCAGGGAAAGACATTTTATGTCGGAATTTGTATAGCGTGGCGATGACACAAGGGTATCTTGGCAGTGAGAGACCCACACCTCCCAGGAGGAGACAGTCACAGTAGCATAGTAGCATGCAAAGAATTACTATACAATTAATTAAATAGAAAGGGTTTCCCCGGCCAGGAATGAAAGACGGAATAGGGAGGAGAGCCAAAGGAAAGCCTAAGAGGGAAATAAGTGAAAGAGAAAGGGGCAAGAGAGAACGAGCAAAGGTGAAAGATGGAAATGATAAGAGGAGGAGGTTGCAGGAGATGGAAGAGGAGGGGATGGAAAAGGGAAAGTCAAAGACAGAGAGAAAAAGGGGGGTAGAATAGAAGACAAGTGGGGGAGGAAAAGGAGAAGTTGTGTAATCATGGAAGGAGAATACTACCAAAAGCAAAGCAATGGTTAATAGTGGGAGAGTAAGGAAAGGAAGGTATGCTATGAGTGCCTCGTGTATTCCCTGAAAAGCAGCACCAAGATTGGTAGTGTTTTGAACATGTAGGAAAAATTCTAGGGTGCATGTGAAAGAGAATCGTCTTCTCAATGAGGTTGCCGGTAGTCTGCTGTTATCGTCAACCTTGGCTTACCGTTTCCGCTGCCCGCTATCCCGGTAATACCAGGATATTACAGGCAGTGGTGGAACGTTAAGTTCCCATTCTCATGGAGTCCCTTGGAACTCCATGGGAATGGAAACATTGAAGCACTGGCGCTGTTGTGAACGGTAACAGTGCTTCAGTGATTTCTCTGCCAGTAGGGGCCTGGACTCCCGACAGACTCGGAGTGAGCCGGTCCGGAAAAGGTGCCAGTAACTTTGTTATTGGCACCTTATTTCCGGACTGGCTGACTTGTAATGAAGGCCACGGACAACAAAGAGAGATTGTAGGGGTTCAATAATGAGAAAGGGTGGCTTACAAAGACAGAAGCAAGTTTAATTGTGCAATTTACTCAGGTGTTAAAGGAAGGGAAGGAGCAAATCAAGAAAGGGTTCGTAAGAAGTAAAAGATGAGAACAAGGATACACCAGCAGTGCCCATGAGCAATAAGGGATTTTCAAAGCTTTATATTTCAAGCTGCAGCCCTCTATGGATCGAGCCAACACAATTTTAGAATTAGGGGTGGGTGTATCTTAAAGTGCTTGACTCGAATGTTGGTTCCAACCTTTGAAGAAAAGGTGTAAATCGTCTCTCAAGCCATTTGAGTCTTGATAGAGATGGCTTGCGATTGAATCGAGCTGAGTCAGTAAATGTCAGAATGAGCTTTTTTAAATGCAACAACAACGGTATAAACCACTTCTGTCCCACTTGCATTTCTACCTCACAGGGATAGAAATGTTTTTTAAACATTTCACATTTGTTTAATGAGCTCCCAGCACCTACATAGCTGCTAGGACCCTGTCATACATTAATGCACGTGAGGAAAAAAGCAGTACATTATTTGTGCTGCTGCACAGCCCCACTGAAATGCGTGTGTCACTGAATTAGTTGATCGTCGCATTTCTAAAATGAATGCAAATGAAAGAACTCACCCTCTGCACTCTTTCATTGTTATTCATTTCAAATCACCCCTATAGTGATTTCAGAGACCCTACACTTGTTTGTGGAGTGGTAAACTGTGTGCCTAGCCAGGGGTATCCAGACCTTGGTCCGCTAGAGGAGTGAAAATGAACTAGGGGAAGCTAAGAGGATAGGAAAGAGGGAAGCAGGTGCTACATGCACATGGAGGGGAGGGTTGTAGTGTGTGACAAGTGTTTTGTGGTAGCCTGGGTGCATGAAGGTCCGGTTAGGTGAGTCACAGTTATGCAAAAGGAAGGAGGCAGAAATGTCCTAAAGTGTTGTGGTACAAGGATTTGGCCTTGGTAAACAAAATTTACCTCATCATCCAGGCATGGATGGCCGTCCATGGTCTATGCCTGAATGATGACAAAACTGAGCTCATTATTATGGGAACTACGTCCAACCTCAATAAACTTGCCCACAAATACACCTCCTTTAATATCGATAGCAACACTATTAAGGTTGCTAAGGAGATAAAAACCTTAGGTTTTTATTTGGATTCCACTCTCACCTTTACCACATGTAAGCTGATTAGAGCAGGCAAACCATTCCTTTCTAAAGGAAAGCTGTACCATTCGGGCCAGAGCTTTAATTTTGTCCAAATTGGACTATTGTAACTCCCTATACCTGGGCGCCAATAAGTACATCATCAGCAAAATTCAGATTCTCCAAAATAATGTCCTCAGAGCGGCACTGGGCATAGCTAGGAAAGAGCACATCTTTGTGGTAAGGAGACAGAATAACTGGCTCTCCACTAGCGACAAAGTCTGGCTTAAAACTGCCTCGCTAACACACAAGCGCCTAAACAACACTGCTCCCTGCTATCTCATAGAGAGAATTAACAGAAGATCCTCCAACCAGCCCACCAGAACTGCAAACACAAATTTCCTGATTGTACCAAGATCCAAATTGACCACAGTTGGTGGGAGTAGCTTCCGAGTCAAAGCTGCACAGCTCTGGAACTCTTTACCCCCCTCACTGAGGGCAGACCAAACGTACCCGTACTTCAGACAGAACATCATCAACTGGCTCAAAGAAAATTATCACTAATGCACTTTAATCACTGTCTTACTATCTCAACTCCTATTGCACTGTAAATAGACCCTACTATGCCCCCTGGTTGTTGATGTTCAACTGCTCTCTCTAAAGATGTAATGCTATCCTGTTTATGCTTACTGTATGTATATAGCTTTCAATTTGTCCTATTGACTGTATAATAACTGTGTGACCCTAAGCTGAAAATATTCATGTATCCTCTGCGCCCTGATACCTTTGGCTCTGGCACGCATTACAAATAAATAAACAAACACACAAACAATTGTGATGTGTTTTCAAGGCAGAATTGGAGAATTGTAAGTTAGTATGCAATGTGATATTGGATGCATGACGGGCTCGAATGTGTGCTCGGGCAATCATGGAAGTTCAATGGCACATTTTCCCAGGCATCCCCATACATTAGAACCGACGTCAAATTACAGAATGTTAATTCCTTGTCTGCCATACTATAGCCAAGAGTATTGTTGTCAAGAAAAGACTGTATGAAAGTGAATTTATATGCTAAGGGAATGGAGTAATCAAACAAAAGCATTACAATTAAAAACACCTTGCACCTTGTTGGTGAAAGGTTACCATTAATAGTTTGTAGCCTGTTATGTCATGCTAGCTTTTTCTTTTAGTTCATGGTGAGAAGGGGTGGTGCCTTATGGTGGAGTAGATCATCAGAGTACATTGCCATCTATAGTGAGAAAGCATAGCTTGAGCTACCTATGCTGGTTGAGTACATTAGAGTGTGTTTAAGGTAAATGTGCGAAACGTAGGGTGGTGTGGTGAATTATATGGATCCCTCACTAAATTCCTGCCTAAAGTCTCCTCCCAGGTGGCAGGGAAAGGCAGACGCATCCTGATCCTGACCTTGGGGGTGGTGTACTGCGGGAGGATCACATAGGAGGAGACGAGGCCCAAGGAAGTGAGGAGATCCAGTGAGATGAGACACTATTTATCCCTAAAAGGAAAGAACCTTCTTAAGGTGCCAAAATATGTAATGGCTTATTGTCGTTCTGATGTATCGGAACCACTTATTACACCTATAGATTTGGGTAAAGATGGTATGATATCGTTACTTACCCCAAGAAAAGAAAGATTATTTGAGACTTCCAAGATAAATAAAATCTCCATTAATCCCAAAGGTACAGGGAAAGGAAACCTAGAAATATTGGCTTAAACAAACTGCCTACCTCTTTTCAAGTAAACTTTAATTATTACTCTTGAAATGCATGTAAGAAAAATAACTATGCATTTAAAAATAAGAAATAAGAAAACCTAATGTTGTTGTTTGGGACTGCAAGTCCCATAATCTCATGAGTACTGGGATGAAGAAGAGGGCTGAAGAGCAATGTTGCAGTAAAGGTCAGCCTGTTGAGCTTAGTGACCCACACCCGAGGGAAGCAGAGAGGCTTACAAGGCCCCCTTAGGTGCAGGCTATTAGATGTAGAAGGATATGAGACAGTGGGCACAGGAGTAGTAGCAGCAGCAGAAGCAGATCATGGTGTGTGCAATCGAAAGAGAAGTGGGTGAACAGAAGAGACGCCAGAACTTTAACCAAGCATATTACAACTGTCTGTTCTGAGAAGTCCTGTTCCCCCAAATTCTGAAGCGCAGCGGAAGGCGTGAAGGAAGACTACTTTTACCCATATGAACCTGATTGCAGATATTGCGCAGCAGGAAATGTGCCGGAGACTGTGGCTGAAAGGAATTATGCAGCCAAGCTCCTTAAAGGCGTGGTAAGACTGAAAGCACCATTACAGAAGAGGCGTGTGTGTCCAAGAGAAGCCAGGAGCAGGCCATGCCCTGCAGCACGCAAAGACAGCAAGACAGAAGTTGTTGAGTGTTAGAGCGTTCTGATTCCTTGCGCAAAGAAAGGCAGGCAACTGTTTCCAGTAGAATCACTTGGGTAGGAGTGAAAGCTATCTTAATGCCTACGCCGATTGCTGGACGATGGGAAGAGTGAAAAGTAGCATTTGCATATGAGTGAACTGTATTCCCTTTCCTCGTGTACGAGTAAAAACTCTTTAAACACGTGTTAATTAAATATTCACACCTTTGAAAACAGATGAAGAAGGGTCACGTCTACCTAAAAGTGATTCTAGGGTGAAGGTGAACATAAGAATCAATTACAAAGCAGTGGAAGATCAAAGTAACATTGAAGTTAAGTGACTGAACATTAACTTTTATGAGTTATGGAGAGAAAGCATTTCCCAAGCCAAGAGTGAAACAAATGTTGCCCAAACCAAATGTGAATCAAACCTTTCCCAAGCCAAAGAGTGGTGCAAGTATTGTCCTAGACTAAAAAGGACATACACCTTGCCCAAACCAAAGGTGTACAAGCATTGCCTAAAGCCAAAAGAAACTGATAACAAGGTCTATGGTTAAACTACTCTGGTTGGCAGGAAGCGAAGAGACCAATGCAAGGTGTGGAAAAGAGAAGCTTCTTGATTGAGACTGTTCTCTGAAAGTTGTTATAACTCACATTACCAAAGTCAAGAAGAGGAAAGGTAGAATTACATCCTTAAAGGCATTTTGGTTGATGTCGTTGTAGACATACAAGAGTGGCAAAGAGGCTGCCCTTCTGAAAGTGAATGGTCAGAGGAAGAGTGCCTTGCTTAATTGAAGGTGTTGAGGTGCATTAAAGTGAATGTTGTCTTTTCTGAAAAGTTGTTTAAAGTCACAAAGATACACATTGTTGAGGTTGCAGAAATATATTGTGTTGTCAGCAGATTCAAAACTTCAGAAGCACAGTTGAATGTGGAACACTATGGAGCAGGCAAGTGTACTCACATGGTGGATTTTAAGCATAAGTGCTATACTCATCTGGACAAAGATATAAACTGTGACTATTATTATAAAGACGCTTAAGAAGTATTGTCAAAATCTGTGATTCTTTTACCTTGCCAGAAATTGGGTTTCATTAAATCTGACAAGGAACTGCGGTTCTTATTTGACATCATACATTGTGGCAAAGCATTGTGACCTGGAACATCCCTCATGCTATTTACCGAAGTGGAAAAATCATTGTTCAAGGAAGAGGAGAAACTTTTCTATTGGTTGAACATTGGTTTACTGAGGTTTTTTTTTACACAGTGAAGGAGCCGAGAACTGAACTGAAAATGTACTGTTAACCTGGATGTCCTTGTTTCCTTTTTTTTGTTGAACACTGGAACTAAAAACTGACTTGAAACCTGGGGAAGGGGATCTTGCCCAGGTCACCAAGAGAGGCAGTGAATCTATTAGAAATACAATTACTGACATTGTTGTGAATTGCCATGCATTTTCCTTGTATCTTTTATGTGTAAGTGTGAGGGCCAGATATTCCTCGTTAGTGTTTCCTTTAGTTTTGGATAGGCAGGGAAACCCTCGTCAGGGTGGGCAAAGTGAGGCGTTTGTTGAAACATATAATTTAATCAAATGGCACAATTTGTGAAATCATCCAAACGTTGTCCGCCTCACATTTGTGACCTCTCACAGTGGGAAGGGAGAGAAGGGACAGATGTCTATATTTCTGTATGCAGTGACAGCTTGGCACCATTCTGTTATGCTATGTTGCATTACTTTAACTGTTATCTTAAAACTATGGCTCGCCTTGTTGCTTCACCAGCACTTTATTCCACACGAGAAATGGTTATCGGTGCAGCTTGTACACCTGGTAACCCTTTTAAGAAAAAAAAACACTTTGGGGAGTTCTTTTTGTCAGAAATGCGAATTTGACGTGGTATGATATTAAATGGTATGGGATATATAAATCTCAGACTTTGGCCAAAAGGCATCAAGGCACCACAGTGGCAGATAAACCGGTGGGCCATTAAACACAAAGAAGAGATTTAAAATAGATGAGTTTTCAAAGCCTTGCAAAACCAAAGATGGTCATCAATTTCGTCCAGGTAAGGGGGAGGGCGTTCTTCAACATAGGCGCAAGAGCTGAAAAACAGCACCCTCCAGCTCTAAAATACATGGGACTCTTAGCAAGTTTTGTGAGTCTGAGCATACACACCCGTCGGGATGATAGCGGGCCAGTTTGGATTGCAAATAGTCTGCACCTGTTTTGTGAATTACTGAATGAGTAATACAGAGAATTTCTAAATAAATGTGAGCGCTCGCTGGTAGCCAATGAAGTTGGCTCCGCATGGACTGAGAAGGAGTACGTCTGGGAACATCCAAAGCAAGTCGGGCTGCCGAATTTTGAAGAGCTTGTAAACGCCTAATCTGGTACGCCGGTTGGCTGAGGTACATTTCATTACAATAACCTCACGATCCCATGATGGACGAGGTAACCACCTTCGTCCGGCATTCTGTTGCAAGAAAAGGAAGAATCTTCCTAAGAAGTTTTAATTAAGTGAAGCTAGGGTTACACACTGAAGCAATGTGAGCTTCTCTGGAGCCAGCTGGCAGAAGTTTCACACCCAGGCTTTTTACTGAGTTGCTGGGGACATGACAGGGGTCCATAGAGTCCAGCCAGTGCTCTGTACTCCGGAATGTCTTAGAATTAGAAGGGCCAATCACCAGGACCTCCATTTTCTCCCCATTTAGTTTCAACCATGTTTGTGCCATCCTGTTCTCAATTGCAGATAAACAGCTTCTGAGTTTATAAGGTGGCTCAGTTGTAGGTGAGTCACGATGAAATACTAACTGGTTCCGGAAGTACCTCAAGACCTTTCTCTTTGCTTCTGCCTTCTCTCCTCCTATCCCCTGCTGAACTCCTGACTGGAACTGCACTGGTCACCTGGCTACCCTCTGATCTCGGGCCCAGGCCCCCTCCTCCGCCAGCTGCACACCTGCACTGCCTCCCAGGCAACCACTGCACTTGGGGGCTGTTTCTGTATCCCTACAGTCCCCACCACCTCCTGACACTTGATGGCTGCACTCAGCTCTGCACTTGCCACATTCTGGCCGCACATTTTACCTATTGTTTTATTTATTCTATTTATGTTTTACTGTTGATCCTATGTACTGCACTGCCCCCGTTCCCTACCCCCGTACTGTCCCTTTCCCCATCCCCTGCACTTGCACGATCTCAATGACAACTGGCCTAGTGAGATCGCTGTCTCTGTCTTCCCTCTTTTTCCCCTCGCTTGCCTCGTCACGCCTTTAAACACTTGTCTATAGGCGTGTTATAAATGCCATACCATATCATAACATATTTAGTGCCCATAGGAGGTCTGAAAACAGACTGTATAGAATGTAAAAGGTTATTGAATACGAAGAAGTGAGAAAGTTGAGGAGTTACGATTACTTCCATAAGCTTCATAAGAACCGGCAAGAGGGATATAGGACGATAGTTAACAGCTAGGGGAGGATCCAAGTGGACTTCTTCAGAAGCAGAGTAACCATAGCGTGTTCCAGAGGAGCAGGCATCAACCAAGAGGTGAA
Organism: Ambystoma mexicanum; assembly: GCF_040938575.1. Taxonomy (NCBI): domain Eukaryota; kingdom Metazoa; phylum Chordata; class Amphibia; order Caudata; family Ambystomatidae; genus Ambystoma; species Ambystoma mexicanum. Next base: position 909,364,332 of record NC_090931.1, on the reverse strand, counting down.
AGAATAGCGTAGAGCAGTAATAAACAGAGGTATTACTTTCTGAGGCAGGGATTGTATAACATAAGAGATGAACTGGGTCGGTGGGTGTGGCTGATTAAGAGCAGTCAGGACTGCCTCATCAGTGACAAATTCAAATTGAAAAGGCTCCACTGGGTTAACCAAGATACAAGAAGGTGCCAGTTGCTTAGAGGCAGGTGGATTCCGACTATTATCAAAATCGAATCTTGCCAATCTTCTCAGGGGAGTATACACTGATGGCATCACATTGAACTTGAGAACAGAGGGAATTGATTTCAGCTGGAGGTAAGGAAGAAAGTTCCTTCGCTACTCTGAAGAGTTCCTGTGAGGAGCATGATGCAGAGGCGATACGGTTAGCTTAGAATAGCGATTTTGCAGCCTTGATCGCACTGTGATAGTGATGCAGAGCCTGTTTATGGGACTGTTTCATTTCCGGGTCATAGTTTATACGCCATTTGCGTTCTAAGTGTCGACAGGCCTGCTTGCAGGCACGGAGATGCAGAGAAAAAACCAAGGTGCCGAAGGTTTGTATCGGCAATTCTGTGTCTCAGCTGGAGCTGAAGTATCAGCTACATCTGTCAAAGCATTTAGTAAGGGGGTACAAGGCTCCTGACCAGATGTCTCAACAAAATGATTGGTGCTGGCTCAGCAATAGTCCGGCTATTAAGTCTTCCACAGTGTCGGAGTGCCACTGTGGGCCTGAGCATGTTGGAAACCATGCCAAATTAAACAGAAGGGAATATCCCTTTGACGCGCTCTCCTGGGCACCAAACAGCCATGAACAGCCAGGTTCCATGGACTAGAAAGCTGGAAGAAAATCTGGGCACTTTTAAACAAGGGTGGGTGGGTTTTGAACCAGGGCTCCTGTGGGAGCAATACCCTGGGCCGGGCTTCCTGGAAGTTCTTGAGGCCTCCTAGGAAATTTATGGGTACGGCAACAGTAGGGTGAGAGGCAGGACTCCTCTTAGGCCGAAGCCACACAAAAGCCACAAAAGCTAGATTCAAGGATGGTATTTGTGATTTCAGGAGATGGTACGATCTGGAGTACCCATGAACCATGCATTGGTTAGATGAATACCCAATGGTAATATTTCGTAAGAGCAAGGTAGAAGGCAAAAGGTAGGACCTGAGCAGCAGTAAGGGTGGCACTTGTGACCTTCATAGTAAAGACTTGGAGGTGAGAGCAGCTTCCTGGGGGTTTCTTGTAGATAAAGACAATAATGGCAGGTTGGGACCTAGCTGGGAGAATAAAAGCAGGACAAGAGGATAATGACATTTTTGGCTATCCTAAAGAGGCCCTGGCAACATTTTGCACCCTTTCATTACTATTTTCTGTGACCACTAGAGTTAGTGATGTGGCAGTGCTTAGAAGGGAAGAAGGCAGCAGCAGGGTGGCTAGCTCAATGGGAGGTTTATCTCGAGAGAGGATAAAAGGGTGGGCTTTAAGATCTCAGAACCAAAAATAGTCTAGAGTGTTAAGAGAGCTAAGGTCTTGGTCTAACATGAAAGAAAAGACCTGTACAGCAGGTGAGTCCTCAAGACGGGGGTAACCTGCTGGTATACAAAGATGGGAAGTCACAGAATGTCTAGCAATTCGGAAGGTGCTGAAAAGGTGGCGGTGCTGCATTTGGTTGTACCTGGCCTAGCCAGTTGTGAAACACTTCTTCGGAATGGATTGGGGCGGCATCTGAGGCAGCATCAGCTGCAGGCTTTAAGGAGGAAGCAACAAAGGAGGTAGGAGGCTGGCACTCAGCCTGTTCTAACATCCAAACCACAACAGAGAACTCCTCTCTCAGCATGCATGCAACTTGCCGTTCTCCTTGGGCAACTGGTCTCCACCAGTCGGGACCCCAAGGGAATTCCCCTTCATCCATTTTCCCTCCTGGGGTTTTGCGTTGTGGAATTTTCACCCCTGGAAAGGAGCAGTTTGAAGAGGCTGGGATGGCAACCAAGCTGAATGGTGTGTTTCAAGTGTCACAAAGTGTTCGTAGTGGAAGAAATTCCCACCCAAGGGGCATTTTGAAACACAGATTCCATAAAAAGACCATCTTTGTAGCATAAGTAAAAGAGCAAGTGAAGCTCTTTTGAAATTCGCCAGGTGTGTGAAGTGATGATAATCTTTACTCAGAGTCAGTGAGTACCGCAATGGTTTCCAGCAATTCAAATGGATGCTTGAGTTGGGGTGAGGCGAGGCGAGGCCCTATTGTTTTGAAGAAGTGATGAGTCAAAGGCTAACACAGTGGTGAGCCGGTGGTCGAGCCGAGGTTGCGAAGACCACTACTGGTGTAATGCGGCATCAATGTGGTTCAATAGTGCAGGTTAGCAGTTCAAAGTTGTGTAGTGCCAAAAGCTGTACAGGAGGTCCTGTGTCAGTTCAGAGGTTGATCGCGGATCGAGTGCAGCTCAAAGCTGTGTGAGAAGGATTCAAGTTGCTGATGGACTTCCTGGTTGATTGGAGTTCCAAAAAGTACGTCCTTTTGTTCTGCACTCACTCCGTGGACATTGGCTGGCACCTGCAAGGGATACTCCACTTCCAGTGAGGAGCCTGTTCCAGAGCAGCTGGAAGAGGGGCAGGCCTTGGGCCAAAGAGCAGTCACCCCCCTTGTTGCCTGGGGATGGTTAGGGGACAGGGACTCCTCTGCCGTGGATGCCACCTCTTTCCACCTCACTGTTGGAGGACTGTGGAATGAGCTGCACTCCAAAATGAGGTTAAAGACATTTTTATTGTCTTCTTGAAAGTCCACAGAAGAATCAAAGAAGGAGTGGGAGGCTCTATCCTATCTAAAGCCCAATTGTCACTGGGGATTGCACACAAGAAAGCCTGATGTAAGGGGTCCAATCCCTGTTGCTGTGAAAAGTTACCCTTGCCTTCTGACATCATACCTCCAGTGCCTTGCCCTGCAGGAAATGGGGGGACAGGGAGGGACAGCACCCCAATAGAAAAGGAGGATGGTGGTAACCTTACTTAAGTTCACCTTTCCGGATCCTCAAGCTCTGCCCTTTTCTAATGCCAGCTGACATCAAAGCCCTCTGTTGTGCAGCACCCTAATATGAGGCTGGCCTTTGTCATGTGGGTGCTCCTTTGAAGCTGGCTTCGCAGGCAATCTGCTGGTGGGAGCTCATGGGGCTTGTGGGGAGGGAGGTGTTACCCTTCTTCACAGGTAATCAAAGGCAGACAGCATCCTGGCTAGTGTCTCACTTGGAGCATTAGAGACAGCCAGACTAGTCATGAATATTCATCGCCTTGACATCACTGGCCTGAGCTGACAGGGTTGACACTGATATGATATGAAATCAGTGTGGCTTCAATAATTGTGTTCTCTTATCAATCACCATACCATAACCTGTTATGGCTAATTCTTAGAGATTACCCTTCCACCAGCCTGACATGGTAACAATGATTACATTTAGTTCAGAGTTACAGAAGTTACAATGATGCTCTGGTTGCAATGACTTTGGGCCACATCAGCTATTCAGGGATACACATGTCACATATGAACCCACCCTCTGTCACTAGGGTGCAGGGGCTGCAGATGTCTGGAGACCTGTGAAGCAAAGGTACATGGATGCACCATGCTTTGGGAACGCAGCTCTATAAAAGGATGGTTAAATTAGCAGACTCGCCTTTCAGAAACAGAATTACCTCGAACTTTGTATATGAATAATTTCTTTTTTTTAAAGTAGGGGTCTCACGCCCTCACCAGCTGGCCTTCTGTCACAAGGAGCAATTGCTCAGTGGTGGGTTCTGTTGTTGTAATCAGAGGGGGGCGGGGTAACGAGTGGTACCAGTTGAAACACCTAGAAATTCCAACTAATTCAGAGTCTTAAAGCTCTGGTGTGTCCACCTACCAGGGTAAGGCTAACAGAACTGAGAGGTCACGTAACGCTTTTATCAAGGGTCAGCAAGCTCCTGTTGTTCAGTCTACTATGATTTAACCCATCGAATAAAGCAAAACCCAGATAGGGGGGTCATCTAATGTATCTCCTAATATTATTTTACCACGAATACCGAACCGGTGGGTGGCCAGGGCCAAGGACGCTGGACGCATTCAGGATCAAATGATTTGTCTGATAAATGTTAAAGCCCCTCGAGGTGTCCTTTAGGTGACCAGCATCGTGGTTACAGATGAAAGCATCTGTTCCCTTCTAAGGGGGCCTTCCACTGACATCCATTTCACCCCCTGACTTCAATAGTAACCAGCTGGCTGTGGCCTGTTTTTAACCCAAGCCAAGTTGACTAATGTTTCTTTGCCTAAGAGTCAAATTATTCACTTGTCCGCGTTTCTTTGTGAGTGTATACTATTGGGGGGGTCGGAGGGAAGGGGGGGGGTCACGGAGGATGCAGAGACAGCTCGGCTACGTGGGCCCTCCCCAACTCCCTCCAAAAAACTTTACAGTACAAAAATGTGCCCTGGGACACCGCGAACTCCCAAGTGCTCGCTGTACTTCCTCTGTCTTTCCCTTTTCTCCCGCCAACTCTTTGCTCTATTTTCCTTCTCCTGTTAGAGGCCGCGTCTTGGACTCGTTACTGCTGTTTCCAACTTTGGCGGCTGCCCCGCTAGCTCTGGCCGCAACATCTTTTGAGCTACATTTTTGGCAGGATGAATATGATCTTTTAATGTAGACACTTTCATTCCCAGTACTATTCAAAGATGATTCTACCCAAAGTGACCAGCAGGGGGCGTTCCTGGCAAGCTCCCTTATTAGGGCGAGGTTCTTGACCCAGTGTGGCGGGGAAACACAGTTCTGCCGCTTTGTATGTTATATGTTAATGATATTTGTACCGCGCACTGTCACCAACGGCGTTGGTCCCCAGGCGCTCTGGCGGATTTGCAAACGAGAAGGTGGGATGGGTTAGTAGGGTGAAGAGGGAGTAGGGTAGTGAGAGGAGTGGTGTTCTGTTGGCAGCTTCAAATCGGTATACACCGGGTGCTGAGCTTTTGGTGCGAGTATTGGGGCGATGTCAGTCCTCGTTTGCTGTTGGTGCGGTTTATGTGTTGTAGCGGTGTGGTGAAGTGCATGCGAATTGCGGTGCGAGAGGTGGTTGTGTTTGTTTGAGTGAGATAAGTATGTAGAAAGTTTTATTTTTTTGGGTTAGTGGGTTAGATGTTTTGCAGTTAATCACGGTATGGCTGAATGCCTGGGTTTCGGGAGTCCTGCCTGGTGTGAAAACGGCTAGACTTGGGAGACCCGCATAGTGGGGGAGAGGCCCACGCCCAACTGAGCAACTGAGTATAGTAATTGGTATAGGCCTCCTGATCCCCTCCCCCACGCCCTTCAGAGAGCTGTTACCTAAACCTCTCGCGCAGAAACCCCCACGATAAAGTATACTCTTTCTAGAGTCCACTTGCCCGATCTCATATCACAATTGCAGGGCCTCCTCTCACAATTCTTCTCTGCCGCTGCTTGCTCTCGCCCGGCAGGCCGGGCATGCCTAGTGGGTAGGCTACTATTGGTCCGTGGGGGCACTGATCTGCAGGATGCCTTGTCAGGAAGGCACGACTGGCGATCATGCTTCATCGTCAGGTGCATGGCTAGTGCGCATGCTTCCTCTGATGTTGGCATGCACAGCGCCCATGCCTTCTCTGTATGGGGGATGGGTAGAGAACACTCTTCATCGGCAGGGTGTGGATGCCACCCATGCGTCTGTTGGAGGTAGGCGGGTGGGTGCTGAGAATTCCTCGTATGCTCCCTATCCAGGAGGACACCATCAGTGATCACGGGTCTTCTGCAGCGGGCATAGGCAGTGCCCGTTCTTCCTCTGTGTCGGGCATGTGTAGTACTTATGCTTTCCCTCCAGGGAGCATGGCTACTGCAAATTTTCTTCAGTGGGTAGTCCGGGATGTGCTCATGAATGCCCTGTTGGGGTGTGGGTGGTGCTCATGCTTCAGCTGCCCGGCCGGTGGGTAGGGCCTAAGCTTCCTTCCAGTGGACGTTAAGAGCAGCCTGTCCTTCTCTACAGTGCTCATGGATAGGGCCCATCGTTCTTCTACAAGTGGCATGGTTGGTGCGTGTCGGGGCAGAGGCGTTGCGTTGCGGACCGAGAGAATGGCCACGCTTCATCTGAGGAAGCAATGGCTGGTTCTCTGGCATCCTCTATAAGTGGCATTGGTAATGCTGATGCTTCCTCTACCATGGGCATGGGTAGCGTTCATGGGTAGTGTCCATGCTTCCTCTGCAGCAGACATGGATAGGGTTCCTGGGTATTCAGAGTAGGGGCTGCCTCACTGCTTCCGCCTTATCCTGCGCACTGGACCTAGAGAATGGCCACGCTTCATCTGCCGGAAGCATTGGTGGTGGGTCTCTTTCATCCTCTGTAAGTGGCATTGGTAATGCTCATGTTTCCTGTATTGTGGCCATGGGCAGTGCCCATGATAACTCTGTAGCGGCCATGGATAACGCCCATTCTTCTTCTGTGACATGGTTGGTGCACATGCTTCCCCTGAATGGCACAGAGATAACGTGTAATCATTATCTGCCACACGGGACATGGGTGGTGTACCCATATTGTATTGTGGCAGTGTCCTCATCAGTGCTTCTGGATGCTTCCCCTACAGGGAAAATGGAGAGTGCTCATGGTTTCTCTGCAGGGAGCATGGGTAGTACCCGCCACTCCTATTTAAGATGCCTCAATATTCCTCCCTAATGGGTGCCATGGTTAATAACCATGCACCACTTGGCACGATACTGGTGTTCGGCCAAATCGTCCTCTGCAGAGCGCGTGCATAATCCCCATTACGCACCTACAGAATTCATCCATAATGTGGATTCTTGCTGCACAGGAGACCTGCATAATTCCGATTACCCATCCGTAGGCAGCTTATTTGGTGTCAATTCTTCCTCTGTGTGGAGGGTGACTAGTCGTTACATTTTGTTTGCTGTGGGTTTGCATGGTGTCCATGCTTCCGCTGTAGGGAAGGAGCGTGGTATAGGAAATTGGCCTACCGCAGGATCATGGAGAGTACTTCTAATTCCTCTGTAGGTGGTCTAAGTGGTGGCTATGGTTCCCCACGGGGGCATGCATTGTACTTATACTTAACATGCAGAGAGTATGGATAGTGTTGATATTTTGTGAGTAATGGGCAGGGAAAATGACCATGTGTACTTTCCATAATTCTTGTGTAGTGGCAGTGGTAGTTACAATTCTGGTTCTGCATAAGGCATGGCTACTTCTAATTTCTCCACTATAGGGCCTTGGGTAGTTTTGTGGGTCATTAGCTGTGTCCATGTTTGAACCACAGGGGGATTTGGAGGGGACCATGCTTATATTACAGGGGACATATCACCCACAGGGGTTGGGCAGGGATGGGCCAGAGTCCTCTAACCTAAACATTGTCAATGCCAGGGCGAGGGAAAACACCTGCCACAGCCAGATACACATACCACTACAAAACTACAGATGACAGCTGCCACTCCTCAACATGCCTGACAACTTGGCGGACAAACTACAATACCAAACACACAGGATAATCATAGATGTTGAGCCGGAAAGGAAAAGACAGAGGTAAGGAAAACCCGCTAACCCAATTCTAAAGCCCCAACTTTCTGCATACACTTTTCATACAGAAGCTCACGCAACCACTTCTCTGCATAGCAATTTGCACGTAGTTAACCACATTGCAACAACAGGCAAACAACACATAACCCGGCACACCAGCACATGAGAATTCGCACAGACCAGAACACTGCACTTAAGCTCAGGGAACTTCAGAGCGCCAGTGGACCACTCCGCTGGTGACGGTGCGTGGTACAAATACCTATACATTAACATAATCAGGGCTATGTTTGCTGTAAAGGTGGCCATAATGGCACACACTTTTTATATACAGCGCATATACAGTGGAATACTTGTTCTGCGTGGGACCGGTTACAAGGCATCAACCCACTCTTGGGACATTGTGCTGGATGTCGGAGCTGAGGATTTTGGCCAGATGCAAAGGCGAGAAGGATTCCCAGGCAGATGTGCTTCCCGGGAAAGTAGGAGGAAGTGACTCATCCCATAGGCTCTTTGGCTTCAGTTCTGCAGTGGAGCACATGTCGCGTCTCAGGGCTAGTCTGGAACTGGAAGGATTCCTTTTCAGAGTGTGGCTCGATCACCTCCCAAAACAAACCCTTGCTGGATGGATAGGCACCACACTGGAGACGAAGAGCCCCCATGCCTCATTAAAGAGAAGGGCAATGCCAATGTCTCATGCCGCAGAATTAGGGGGGCACCCCCCATTAAGCTAAATGGCACAAGTCCTTAAGCTTGGGAGCAGCCAGCCGCATTTAACATGGAGTGGGGGGGAGGGGCAGGAGGAATAAAAGGCAACCATAAGGCGTGCCTTCCTTCCAGTTTCCGTCCCCCGAACCAGACTGCCAGGGTGCTAGCTTCAAAGGAGGACAGAACAATAAAACCAAAGATGAGGGGAAAAGTGGAGAGACACGTACCGAGTGCCCAGGAGCCAGGGACATGTGATGGCCTCATGTCATGTTTGCCCTATATAGACAGGGCAACTGGAGCAGCCCTGCAGAAGAAAGACTCTGCCCTGAGTGTACTGGACTCTGCGTTTGCAGACCCAGCTTCTGATTTTGTCCCAGTTTCTGTGTTCGGTGCATGGTTACTTTGCAGGCTTTACACCTCGTTCGGGGCAGGAGCGCTAAAGAGCGACAACCATTGCATTTATAATACCATTTGGAAGTTATTTGTGGTTTGCCGTGAGATAATCATTTCCTGGGAGTGCTTACACTCTGTCCGGGGCAATCCCACTGAAAGAGAGGCAGATCCGAGTGCGTTTACTGGCAGGAGGCGAGCTGTCACGGTTTTATTACACTGCACACTCCAGCCAAGGACTCCTTCCCTGACAATGAATGTGGCGTACAATAACGCGCTTTTTATTTTTAATAAACCACGGGTCTTTTATTTGAGTAGGCCTCCAACCCGTCTCACACCCAACCTCCACAAACACCCCGTGTCAGAATGGACCAGGAATCAGGCCGGTGTGTATCTATAAGATATTTATTCATTTATTATTTAGTGGAAAAGGAAATTCAACAATATTACAGCCACTGCTGTTGTGGACCACAATTGCACTAATCTCTACAAACACAATTCAGTGAAGATATACTGTTACAATTCCCACAATTCCCACAATCTTTAATGGCAACACAGAAAAAGAGCAATTTTTAGAAAGAGATAACCCCAATGGTTTAGCACTCCCCCCTGCAACACTCACCCCCAAACATTATCTAACTTGATTCCTTTGAATGGAAGGCAGTGGCAAGGAGTAGAGATAGAAAGAGAAAATCGGGTTTTGAGTAAAGGCCACCACCCCAGGATGAGAGGCCTGCTAAGAAAGTGAAAACCTGTTTTGGAGCAAAACGGCAGAATGGGATTTTAATTATTACTCATACGGCTACTCACAACAGCTATGGGACAGAATAAAAGGACATTTGTGTTGTTAAACTTGAGGAGATAGGGAAGCTTAGATACTACGAATCAGCGCACCAGGGCAATGTGGAAATAAAGTAAGAAAATTGATTTTGAAAAGAAAGCAAATGCTAAAGGAAAAATACAAACGGCAAATGGAAATGCGTTTTACACTGGATTTACAATGACAGGCAGCTCAGCTCAGGGAAAGGGTATAGCTCAGAATAGGAAAATCGATTTTCATTGACACGGACAGAGACACATAACAGATAGACTTGTAGGCCAAAGGGATTGCTCTCAATGGGACTATGGTTTGGGGTTTTAATAGGACAGATGCAACTAGGAATTTTTTGGGGTAATGCACACAATACACGCACAAACTTCGTTTTCAGTTACAAGGAGACTAATTACTTTGAGGCAACAGTTTAATGACTATGATTATTGAAGAAAGACATTAGGGACAAGGGGGTTAATTTCGAATTTTAACCAACTTGTACAGTGGGGGAATTAATTGATTTACTTAAGAATATGCTAAGGATTTACACAGACACTGAGAGGTTTACCAAATGGAATATGTGAACATAAACAGGCTAAACACAGTTTCTTCTATGGGAAAGTGACTGAATTAAACTAGCAATGTGAGGTTTGTCAATGGGGGTTTCAATGGGTTGTCAATGGGTTTTTCAATGGGGGTTTCTATGGGTTTTCAATGGGTGCAATGCTACAAAAAGGAAGGGCTTATGCAATTTAGGGCTGGGGTTATTTGCTACTTACAAAGCAAGTCTTGGTTTGGGAAAGTCAGCTGGATCTCAGAACCCTCTGGACAGCTAGACAAGGGGTCTGGTCACTACATTCTCCTTCGTTTGGTATTCTGGACAGCCAGCTGGATCGCAGGACACTCTGGACAGCTAGGCAAGGGGTCTGGTCACTGCACTCTCCTTGGTATGGTTCAGCTGCCTCCTTCTCCTGTCTCCCCGAATGTTTGTGTGTTCCCCTGACTTAGTACTGTCCCCCTTATAATTACATCATTCACTTTACAATCTAGGGGGAGTACTCCATAATTACCCCCACCCCCTGGATGGGACAGTTTATCATTCGTCTCTCCACCCCCTGGCATGATTGGTCCAAAGGAAGAGAGTGCCATCTGTCTATTGGCTTTTTATTACCATTCTTTGTTCTCTTGGCCACTTTTTAACAGAAACTGAGTTATGTCTCATAACTTCATATTTCTACTAGCCTCTGACATATGCCTTAGATATGCGGTTTGAGGGGGTCATAGGGAATTAGGTAAGTCGATCGCCAGCTCCGCACGCGGTAGCATGGCCCTTTGGCACATTTTTGTCATTTTTATCAAATATATAATAGTTATGACATTGCAAATGATCAAGCACATTCCTAATTTCACCTTCCATTTTCCATCAAATCTCATACTTGTCACATCTTCTGAGCAGCCAGAAACTAGTCTTAACTGGCCCTTTCAGTCCTCAAAGTCCTAGGAAAATGCACAATGGCTCTTAAAAACCGCCTGTAAATTACATAAAAACATAGCATAAACCAAAATTATTTCTCATTCTAATTGTTACAAAAACGCCTAAAATGGACCTAGTCCTTTAATGTCAATCTGTAAGATCTGTCCCCCTCTGTGGAAGGAGTGCTTTATCCCCCACAGCCGGTGACCAGAGATTTTGATTACCCCCTTTGAAGTTGTCAGTTTGTCCTTGGTAGTGGGTGCAGGAGGAACTAACTCCTCCCAGTTAAGTTTTTAGCCACACTTGCTTTCCTTCAAGTCCCTGAGCCCCTACCTTCAAGTCTGGCATAGCAGGGAATTATAATGCCCTCAGTACATCACATGTCCTTGCAGGCTGAATCACTAGTAGGTGTGAATTTCAGTGTAGAGCGGGGCCTTCAATTAAAAAGTTTCCTACCTGAGCCCAAAAACTGTTTTTTCCGGTATTGTGAGCCTCTTCCAAGGTGAAGTCTTGTGGGTGGAACATAATGTACATTGTTTAGTCAACCTCCCCCCGCCCCCACAGCATTTCTCACTGAAATTTCTGTGCGAGCAAAGCTATCCTTTAACAGTGGCGTTTTAAAGTATTTTTTATTTTTTTTACACTTGTGCAACTGTTTCTGTGTCTGATGTTTTAACTCCTATCTTGTATGTCACAGGATTCATTAATGTGTCCTTTTTGAGTGAGTTGGCATTTGCTGTTGGTCCATTGACAATGAGGGGTAGGCCCCCTTCCACAGGGTTCTTTGATTTGACACTGAATAAAAGAAAAAGCCAAGCCGTTTTTCATATGCAATGTTTTAAAGGGCAGATGTTCAAGTGAAATGGAAAGTAAAAGCCATGTCTGGTTGTAGGACTGCAATTCCTACCCCTCAGCTGAATGAAAAGTACAATAAGGCTGTTTTTGATCAAGTGCATGACTTCATGTCATTCAAGTGAAACAAAAGCAATGCAGGGACATTTTTGGATTGCAGGGTTCAACTGTTTGCCATTCATGTGAATGAACAGTACAATAAGGCCATTTTTGATGCTGTGCATGACTTCATGTCATTTAAATGAAACAAAAGCAATGTAGGACCATTTTTGGATTGCAGGGTTAAATGACTTGCCCCTCATGTGACAGGGAAAGCAAAGCACAGCCGTTTTTGGTGGAGAGATTCTATGCAGTTTTTCAGGTGGAGGGGATTTCTGTTTAGGGCCTTAAATGCACCCCACAGAGCACTCGAATGAAGCAGCTGAGCCGCGTACCACTAAGCCAAGTACTGAAGACAAGGGAAAGGAGCGGGAGAAAGCTTTATGAGAGGAGCCAATAAGTGTGAGTGGCAGTAGGAAAAACAACATTTCTGCACCCAGCCAGCATCTCAAAACACCACCAGCAGCCACAGACGTACAGCATCAACACAGGCACATAAGGTCAAACTGGACTCCAGCTGTGAGCACTAAAAGTAGCATCTGAACAAAGGAAGGCAGCAACTTGGAGAGGTCCAGGTAGATGTTGCAGAAGCATTTACTGGGGGCAAGCAGGTCGCCATAGCAACCGGCACAAAGTAAGGAGCAGAATAGTGCGAAAAAGACTAATTTACGAACATTAAAAACGGGTGCAAGAGAGAGAGAGCCACAGAAGATTTCAGTTGCAAGGACAGGAGCACTAAGCAGCGGCGCATCAGGAGGAAACAGAATTGCAATAACTAAATAGGCATTGAGAGCAAATCTACCCATAATATGGAACTAAGGGGCTTGCATTTGTATGCGCAAAAATAAACGTGCTTTCAAGAAGCAACATTTTGGGAGGCGAGAACCAGTAAAGCATAGAAACCAGTTGACAACCCCCAAACAGAAACTTAAAAGACAACACAAGACTCAAAACCTTTGGAATGGCAACCAAAAAAGAATACGACTGGGCCTAGGTGTGGAAAAGGCTAGTGGGGGCCTCGTCAGAAGAAGAAGACAGTGGAGATAGCCAGGAAGACATGATCCCAGCTACCAAAAAGAGAAAGGGGAACAAAGAAATAGAGATGGAAACACGAGCAACACAGGCCATCCAGGGAAAGAAGCGTACCGGGAAAAAGAAAACCAAAGGTAATGAAAAACCAATGAGGAGGTTGTTTAAGAAAATACTGTTTGAACATAAATCTATGCAAGACCTAGAATTACTAGAGAAAATGGAAAGAATGGAGGAACTGATGGCCCTGTTAGGAGGAAATAAGGAGTTTATCAGCAATAAAGATGCAAGCACTGCTAACACTGGCAACAGGGGAACAGAAAGGGAGCAGAAAGGGAGCATGGGACAAAATGGACACACCTACCACGAGTGAGAAAAATCGCAAGAAACAATGTGCCAGGCCATACCAGTAATGGGCAAGGACACACTAGTAATTCACTGGGTAATAATGCAATAATTGACTTAACTGATGGAACTACAATACAGGTCATCCCAGTAATGGTAGCAACACACGTTGGAACATAAGCTGACACGTCCTTAGGGACAGTGCCTTATAGTGCCATAGGGGCAAGCGCATTGGTAAACACGACCAGTGGTATGAATAGTAATCAAAATGCTATTTTAGCCCAAGCAATTAATGGGGCAAAAAAGTGTGATTGACCCACAGCAGAGTATGGAACACAAAGAAAGTTTAAAAGAACTTTAGCTTAGCACATAGATATAAAGATGAAAGAGAACATTTGGAGGAAAGAATTCATTGAAATATTTACATTGCTAGAATTCGAGCAGCAAGGGAGTGATGTAGTAATGGAGGATAGGAAAAAAGAGGACAAAAACATAAAGAGAAAGCAAGTAGAGCAAAGCTTTAAAAACTGGTCTAGGGCATTCAATATCCTGGCAATAACCATAATGGAAAAATTCCCAGAGGACGGGGTAGCACTTATGGCATACCTGGATGAAATTCAAGGGGTGAATGACACCTTTGGGGGAAAAGCCTGGCTGAATTACGATAGTGAATTCAAGCTGTGCATGGACAAATGCCCAGAACTAGTTTGGGATGAGTTTTGGGCTAACCTATACATACATGAGGTATTAAAGGTAAGATTGCTACCATATGCCACGTATATGGGGCAGCAAGCAGAAAAGCCCCCACAGACTCCAGGAAATAGAGGGAATGATAGTTATTAACAATAAAATAAAGGAGGGCAGCCCTTTCTGAAGAAGCAACCTGGGGGGGACTAGGTTTCATACTCGCAGCTTAAGTGCACCAGAGATGCACAGAGCTAAGGGGATCAACACCATATGTTGGAAATTTGAAAAAGGCTTTTGCCCATGGGTGAAAGATTGTAAACACCAGTGCAGCTGATGCGGGGGGAGCACATGGTTAGCAAATGCACAAGAAACCTACCCAAAAAACCTTAAACACGAGGACCCATAACACAAGAGTTAAACAGTTACCCTTGAAAATGCAAGCGATGGAGGGCTGGTTAGACACATACCCAAACAAGCAGACCGTCAAATGCTTGCAAGAAAGTTTTATGAAGGGTTTTACCATACCTTTCAAAGAGAGCAGCTCAAGGGACATCCCGCAGAATCTCAAATCAGCAAGGGAAAATCCAGAAGCAGTAAGGGAAAAAAGTAGTAATGAATTGGCTTTGTGGAGGATAATTGGCCCCTGGGACACACCTCCCTTGGGAGAATTCATCTGCTCTCCATTGGGACTGGTGCCCAAAAATGAGCAAGGAAAATATTGCCTCATACATCATCTGTCATTCCCCCAGGCAGGTCAGTAAAAGACGGCATATCAGAACTAGACACAGCTGTGACCTACACACATTTCTGAGAGGCAATTAGAGTGGTCAAAAAAGCAGGGGAGGGGGCACTGCTAGCCAAGGAGGACATAGAAGTTCCTTTCAGACTGTTGCCGGTACACCCCAGGTCACAACCATGGCTGTGTTTTCAATTTGAAAACAAAATATATGTGGATAAATGCCTGCCCATGGGGTGCACCATCTCATGTGCATTATTTGAGAAATGTAGTTCCTTCATCCAATGGGCCCTCCAAAGGCATATGCGAGAGGCATCCATGATTCATTACCTGGATGATTTTTTAATCATAGGACACAAGGCTTCAGACACCTGCAAACAGGCCCTGGAGAAGTTTATAAATTTCACAGAAGCATGGGGCACCCCGCTAGCCCATGAAAAGACAGCAGGCCCAAGAACCACAATATTCATTTTAGGCATTGAGATGGACACAGTATTAGCGGAATTCAGAATCCCCAAAGGAAAAATAGAAAGCCTACTGAAAGTAAACAAGGTTCTAAATCGGAAAAGCAAGGTAACTGTGAGGGAACTACAATCTTTAGCAGGCAGCCTTAATTGTTCAGTTCAAATAATACCACAAGGAAGGGTTTTCTCCAGAAGCTTAGAGCAAAAAAACACCTTTATATAAGGCTTGGAGAAGAATTTAGTAAAGACTTAACCACATAGGAACATTTCCTGGAGCTGTCATATGGAGTACGCCATTGAATACAGAAAGGAGAGTGCTATTCACAGATGCCGCCGGCAGCAAAGGTTTTGGACCAATTTTGGGAAAAAGTTAGTCTGCAGGCCCTTGGCCAAAGGCATGGCACACAAAGGGATTGACCAGGAACATAACACTTCTGGAAATCTTCCCTATATGGATTGCCCTAAAGCTATGGGTCACATATGTGAGCAACACGGAGTTGGTAGTCTGGTCGGATAATATGGCGGTGGTCAGCAACATCGATACAAGAACAACATCATGCCGATGGGTTTTGAGAGTGCGAAGGGCAATGACTGCAATTTCCCTGCACAACAACGTAGAAATTAGGGCGAAACATATTGCAGGAACAGAGAATAATGTCGCTGACGCTGTATCTCGCTTACAGTGGGATCCATTCCGCCGCCTCTGACCAGACGCAAATCAGTTGATGACAGAGTGCCAAAAGCAGTATGGGAGGTCCTGACAGGGAACACACAAGAGCATTTGATTGGTACACACTGAACGGTCCGGGGCCAGGAGAAGAAATCAGTGGGCAACCAACGCACCTCAGAACAAGGTGTCTATCAAGGCCATCCCTTTCAGAGGCCCAGAAGCCCCCAAAAGGGTCTTGATGGAGCTGGCCAACAAGGCATTGGCAGAAAAGAGAGCCAAACAACACAGTAGGTTCCTGGCCACTGTGCCATAAATTACAAATGTTACAAGCACAGAAAATAGAAATGAAAGGGAGGTCAAGAAATGTGTTGCGTGGGCATATATCCAGAATAAAAAGAAGTCATGGGCTAGGATGCATCTATCAGCAATAGCATATTTTGTAAAAGTAGCTGGGAGAAAAGACTGAAACTGCAGTGCTTTGATAGATTATGCTTTCAAAGGGTGGGGAAAATGGAAGGGTCAACAAGAGACAAAAGACATCCCCGAATTTCATATAGAAGCTGAAAGCATTAATGTTAAAACTAAGCGAAATATGTACAAACAAATATGAGATCAAGTTATTCAGGGCGGATTTTGCACTAGCATACTTTGGAGCCCTGCGGGCTAACGAGCTGGTAGCGTCCAATAGAAGTGCAAATTATGGGCTGGCCATGTTAAATGTGTGCATGGGGCAAGGCTGCATGACAACAAAAATAAGAAAGACATAAACAGGAAAAGCGAAATCGATAAACCTGTATTGCATAAAAGAAGGCTTGGACTGCCCAATATGCGTCGAAACAGTCTGCCATGAGTGTACTGTACTTTGCAATCACAGACCCAGCTTCTGATTTTCCCGGATCTCACCCACCCCGGAAGTAGGTACAATTGTGCAAACATAAAACAACAGTCATTGTCAGGATGTCGTGGAGGAGAAGAACAAGAAGGTGGCATGGGCCTGGAACGAAGCTACCAACAGAACCAGGAGAGCTCACCAGACAGTGTACAGGTCCCCAACACACAGACCTGGGAGCCCACACAGGGGATGGGGGGCACCTGGTGAGCAACTCCAGTTCCCGCCGGAAGTGCCAAAAAGTACAGAACTATGATAACACTACACACCTGTTTGTTTGGGAAATGAGCACAATACTCCTGTTTTGGTTTATTCGTATTATTTTTTTAATAATAAGCCACATCCTTTTTATTGCCAACACAAAAAAGAGTCTGCATATTGTTTATTGTATATAATGTATGGTGTCCATGTTCCATAAGGTTAGCGGTTCCACAGCTTATAGCACTGGTGGTAATTGACACAGTTAGTGGTTTAAGCCTAACTCACACTGCTAATTACCACTCTTCATCCATTCTGGAAACAACCATTTAACCAGTACTGCGTGGCGCTGTGCCTCCACCCATACCTCTGTACACTTCTCCTGGTCAACCTGGCATAGTCAAGTGTGAATATGCTTGCCCAGTGAGCTGAAGACTAAATGACCTCAACTTGGCTGGTTTATTGATCATTTCTTGTCTTCTGAAGGCGGGTCATATATCTTATAATACTTAAAGGTGCATTGGAATACAGTACCTGTCATTAACATTGATCTCCTTCTTTTTTTCACTTTCTATGTTTCATAAACTCTTTCCACGGTCCACTAAAAAATTATTGAAACGTATTTCGTTATCATGCGTGCATATGGTTGCATCTAAAAAACCAGGCACTTTCAATGAAACTGGCAATTGCTTTTACAAAATCCGGATGAATTCCACATTTAAGAAACATCAATGCATCTAATTGTCCTAAGAAGTGACGCAGGAGAAAACGAAATGCTGCTCACTTTCAGTCTCATTCCAGCAGAAGGGACACTTCATTTTGGTGCTTCAAGAGACTATGGGGCCGATTCATTAAATAAATGGGCGCCGAAATTGGTGGCGCAAGCGAGAAAAATCTGGCACACGCGTTCGATTTGCATGCAAGTGATTGATGGAAGTCTGTGCTTGTGTTTTTGCTAGGAGCTGCACCAAATCCGTGCCTACCTTACACGTCACTGCGACATCCCAAACGCTGTGCCCGACGCGCACAGCGAAAGCGCACAACATGTAGCGCACACACCAAAAAGGGGGCGGAACATGCGGAATGGGGAACAACGCGTGAAAATGAGGGCGTAACTGGGGAAGTACTGCTGGGAAATACATGGAATGCCCACACGCGTGCGAACAACACGTATTCATGGAATCGAATAGGGGAATCCCGCGCACATCAAAAGACACGCACAGGCGTAAACATGTCCGCCACACGAAGGCAGGCGGAAGTGGCCCTGCGCAGTATAAAAGTGTGCGCAAACAACAAACATGCATATACAGCTACGATGAATGTCCCATTTCTCGCAGCAGTGATCGTGGGACACCGCAGGAGGAGGAGAATAGCCAGGCCCCGCATTTTATTGCCCAGGACCAGCCTTTTTGGGATGCCTGATGACCAGGTCTATGGCAGGCATAGGTTTCCACCTTATAGCATCCTAGAGCGGGTCAGAGAGTGGGAAGATGACCTCACATCAGCCACCCTGTGCTCCCTTGGAAAAGGTGCTCAATGTCCTGCATTTTTTGGCCACTGGGTCATTTCAGCGGACAACTGCCATAGTTGTGGGTGTCTCACAGCCCACGCAGTCACGCTTCCTACACCAGGTGTTGGCAATCATGACTGCGCGCCCCTCAGTCCGCAGGCATATACATGCACAGAACACCCGCAGAAAGGCAGGCCGTGGTCCAGGACTTTTACAGGGTGGCACACTTCCCCAAAGTGCTTGGTGCCATAGATTGCACCCATGTGGCCCTACGTCCGCCTAGGGCCACTGAGCACATCTATCGCAACCGCAAGCACTGGCATTCCATGAACGTGCAGGTTGTATGTGATGCCAAGGGAATCATCACATCTGTCTATGCAAACTATCCTGGGTCTACCCATGACAGTTTCATATACAGAATGTCTGCCCTGAGCCCGGACCTGGAAGCTGGGAAGCATGGTGACACATGGCTCATTGGTGAGTACAAATGTCTGTGCACATGCATGCATGTCACACACAGACAAATACACAAACCCAACTAATGACAACCATCCTCACCTCCCCAGGGGGCAGTGCCTACCCTCTGAGCATCCACATGATGATGCCAATACGGAACCCCACCACACCACCCCAGGTAAGATACAACGCATCCCATATTGCAACCAGGGGCATAGTGGAGCGCACATTCGGAGTGCTCAAGTCACGCTTCCGCTCCCTTGACCGCAATGGACCAACAGCAAATGCCAACTCCCTTGACCGCTCTGGCGGACAGCTACTATATGCATCCCCAGTAGTGTGCAGGATCATTTTGGCAGCATGTGTCCTGCACAATGTTGCAACACGGCGGGGCGTACCGGTGGACATGGTGGTGCCCCCACATCCCCAACCACACGCACAAGCGTTACTCATGCCACATTGGCGAGGCAGCCCGGACCCAGCTTGTGGCCACATTTTTCACCTAAACTCCCACCCTTGCGGAGTGCACACATGCCTGGCACATACCAGGTGACAATCGATGATGACAAAGAGACAGTCAACTGTCACAGCCTTACCACTCTGAGAATGTTTCCATGGAAGCGCCACATTGTGTGCATCCCTAGCTACTTAAACATAACCAATCCGGTGTGACCAAAAGGAACACATGCAAGGTGCATATCACACCACCCCCTGCAATACAGGCCATTTAAATCACGGGTATGTCACCCAAACCCTCCCAACACCCATTACCCTCGTCTGCCACACCATGACATGGCATGCAACAGCAAAGGAGCAAACCAAATGCACAACACATGACAAATTAGTCACAAAGTGCCACGTGATAAATGGAAACAGGCCTGACACAATCACACCTGACATGGAATCAGATGAAATGACTGGCCAACAAGCTCCCACACATACAAAGTGATACACAAATGCATGCCACCAGCGGTACCATCAACAAAAGGCAGAATGCCTGTTGGCATGCACATTGCCCAATCCAAATCCACAAATCACAAACCGTGTGCTGTGTGTGTCCCCTGCAACACGCCGCTCAGCACACAGCACAGTGAGCAGCCATTCTGTTGGGGATACACCTTCAGCATCATATAAAAAAGGACAAGCAACCAAAATTATCCAGTGATGCATGTACACGATGCAAAAATTGTAAGTGATCATGCACTGCAGGGACACAGCATGCCAGAAAAGGCAATCTGTGTGCACGTGTGGGCATGGTTAGGAGGTTGTATGTGTGGTGGTGGAATGTGTAAGTGTGTGCATCAGTAGGAACATGCACTCAATACATGCATGTGAAATGAAGTGACCCTCAGTGTTCTGTACACATTGCATGTGAACATTGGCCATGTGGACAGTGTGTCAAACCACACCAATCCCCTGACACCTGAAAAGTAAACCCAACACAGGAACATCCATTGACCAGCAGAACACATCATGTACATAGGACCCCACATTGACAAATTCAGACAGTGACCAATCACTGTACCCCAAGCGTTCTGTCCAACAACAAAAGCCCCTCCCTCGTTTCCTCATGACCTTGACCTTCAGAAGAACTGTCTCTGGGGTCCGTCGGCTTCTTCCTTCTAGTTTACCTGGCTTCAGGATCCCCCTTCCCCTTGGTTTCCTTGTTCTTCCTTTTCGTGAAAATAGGGTTTAGCCCCCGCAGAGGCCACCTTGACATGTAAAAATACCAAATCGCAGAGAACTTCAAGGAGCCAAACCCCCATACCAGGGAAAAAGCCTCTAGGCAGCAAAAAACCCTGGAAGAGTCTCCAGTAGATGACTTGAACTTGTAGACTATGGGCACGTACATGTCCAAGCAGAATGATAGAATAACCTCCAAGGTTGCACAGTTGTAGAATGGTTCAACAGGATGGGTAGGAATTTGAGTAGACAACAATCAATGAGGATGCCACAACTGATGGGTAACGCTGAAACTTGAGTATAAAATAACCAAGGAGGCTGGCACAACTGGATGGTTGAGCTGAAATCCAATCAATCCTTGATAGCGTGAATGCAGAAAGGCAGAGACAGCACAAGTCTGGAAAGGCAGAGTGAATGCGAGATTGCCGGAAACAGCTGACAGCAAGTTAAGAGCCAGAACAGTTGAATAGCTTTGGTAAAATGCCAAAGTCAACATAAAGGTATGGATGGAATAGATGAAATATAGGAGGAGCGAGAGAGAGAGAGAGAGAGAGAGAGAGAGAGAGAGGGGGGGGAGAGAGATGCTGTGGTACAGAATTGTACAGAGGCAAACCGAGGCAGCCTACGAGTACGTGGAAATAACTGCCCGAGAGATGGGCGGACAGATCTGCAACAAGACAGTAGCAGGAAGAAGGGACCAATGGCACCAGAGTGTGAAAAACGAGTAAAAGAGTTGTAGTCTAGTAGGAAAACTGCGCTGTCGCGCAGCAGCGAAGTCCGAGAGGGAAGACAGATACAACGTGCCGTCCAAACGGAACGGAGCATAGAAGTAGTCTAGGCGGACATCTCAGGTGAGGACTGGACCGTGAGTTGTGGTTCTTGGGTCACATTCCTAATGCTTCCACCTTTGCCACAATTCCCAGGGGCTGAACCTAACACGTACCAACTTGACATTGGGCCTCATTACGACCCAGGCGGTAAGGGGTTAACGGCGCCGTAAAAGGTGGCGGCGCCGTTAACCCCTTACCGCCTAATTATGAGGTCCCTTTGCGGGTCCCTACCTTAACGGCTGGTTTTACCAGCCGTTAAGGATTGGACCCGCAAAGGGACCTTGGAGGTAATTACGGTACTGCAATTTGCGGTACCGTAACTACCGCCTTCCCTATTTCCATTGAGCCCTATGGGGGCAAAAATAGGAATGGGCTAGGGCAAATGGTTAATGGGGAATTACCGCCCCGCCAACCTTGGAATGGGGCATTAATTCAGCCATTCACCATGGCGGAATCGGTAAAATACCGGCGGCAACCATGGCGTTAATAGCGCCATGGTTACCGCATGGGTCGTAATGAGGCCCATTGTCACCACGCGGCCCCCTCCCACCATCAGTGAGGCTTTGACAGCTAAAGGATGCAGGCTACCGTCTACAGCATGAACTGCATCAAGCTAGTATACAGGCAAGAAATTAAAAAACATCACAATCAATAAGTGCACAGTTCAAAAATGTACTCACCAAAATTGATTGCAGACATGCCATGGAGAAAACATCCATAATCCCCACTAGGGGTGTAAACACAAGTAGTACAGCGGACTGGCCACAGATATGACAAAAGTCCAATGCCCTTGTGTAATTTGCTGTCACACCGAACCATCCTTGCAAGCCCATGGAAAGGGGAAGCAGGAGTGGCATACATGAGACAAGCTTGCATGGGCCCAGCTGGAACACACACTTGATAACTAACTATAAAACCATGAGCAAAAACCCACCTCTGCGGAAAGAACACAGAACATTCAGAACATGACTATGAAGGCACTCTGAGCACTGTTAATGGGTGAAGAGCAGGAAATTGCAACAATGTAACTTGTAAAGGATATGTCTTTGAAAGAAAAGGTGCACAAATGGTGGCTTATCAGTCACTGTGGTTCCAAAAGTGTACCGTTGGGTCTGAGCCTCTCAGAAGTACCTTCATTTCTGCTTGATGGTTCATCAGCATTGAATTGGTTTTCACAGAGCTGTTCTTGTGGGTCGAACTGAGTTTGGATGTATCAAGTTGTGGTGATGCAAACCGCAACTCAGCATCAAGTCGGCTTTAACGTGAAGCTCTCTGGGGTTCGATGCAGCATCAGGATGGAATGGTTCAAAGTGTCCACTAGGATAGTTTAATCATTGGGCTGGTTTGAGGTGATGGCAACTGCTGTGTTGAGTCAGCAGTGACACAATGCTTCCAGTAGCTCCAGTCGAGGTCCGGGACTGGTCTGTGCATAGATCTTGGTGGTTCATGGTGCTGTTTGAAGACACAGTGGTTCGATGAATTCCGCAGTGGATAGCATCTGTTCGAGGTGAGCAGCGACAAGCCTGGCTAGTGCGATGTGGCAGCAAACTGCTTTGATGAATCAAACAGTGGTTTGAAAGTTCAGAGATAGTGCCAAAAGCAGCACCTTGGGCCCTGAGTGGTTTGAAGGCTTCGAACACGATTGACTTGGGCTCAAGGTCAGTTCAAAGAGGCGACACATAGGAATCCCGCTGCTTTTACTTCTCTGGCATTGTGAGTCTCAATTCAGGGGCTATGGGACAAGGGAGAGTCTGTTTTTGCTTCACTCTTAGCCGACACCCGGAAGAGTCCTTCTCCTCCATTAAGGCTCTAGGTACTAGTGCTGCTGGCAGAGTGCATGCCTTGGTCCAACTGCAGTCACTCCAGTGTTCCCTGGGGATAATTCATGGACAGAGATCGCCTCTGCCTTCGAACCACTCTATCTTCACCTGGCAACTGGAGGACTTTGGAATGGACTGCACTTCCAATAGAGGTCCAGAGAATTCTTATTGTCTTGATGTGATTCCAAAAGGAATCAAGAAAGGAATGGGAGACCCCTTCCTTATAAAGGTAAAAGACCACAGGGTATTGGACAAAGCAAGCCTGCTGCTCTAAGGATCAAATACCTGTCGTTGTGATAATGCCCTTTTGGAAAGCCTTCCAGCACCCACCCTGGCACCCCTGAGATGCGTCCGTCCTGCATGCTGCAGCATTACTCATCAAAGGACACTGTAAATTCGACCACATCACCTTCGACCTTCATCAAACTGCACTGGCTCCCGCTACCAGCATGCATCATCTACAAGGCTGCTATCCTAAAGTCCCCAACCTACCTCAGTGAGAAACGCAGCATCTACTGAGACCTACGATCCACCAAAAGGATATGTGCAGACTTGAATTCCGCCACTGCAGGAGGGAAAGAGCCAGCAGACAGGCTTTCTCTGTCTATGCCTGAAGTTTCTGGAACCTTTTCCCCCTCAACACCAGACTCGCCCCCTTGCTTCTACATTTTAGGAAGGAGCTCAAGACCCTTCTTTTCAAGGAATGGCTTCTCCCTAATCCCTAACACCTAGGTCTGCACCCCCTCCACTCCCAACCGTACCTGAGTCTTGGTAATCTTCTCCGCACTGTTTCTCCACGGTTGCTTGTTGATCACTTGCTGCCCCATTGCCACGCCTCTTCCCCCATTGTCAGCTACCCATTCCATTGTATCTCTGCTTCCCTCACTGTGTCCTTCCGCCCTATGATTTGTAAAGCACGGCATTGCTTCCTAGAGCTAGGTCCACGCGCAATAAATACAATAACAAGAATAACAATAATATTATATTATTAGTAGTAGTAGTAGTATTATTATAAGTGACATTGCCTTCTTGCATCATACCTATAGTGCTTTTCCTGCATGACATTGAAGGGACAGGAAGGAGACAGAGCCCCACAGAAAGGCAAGATGGCAAAACCTTCCCTCGGTTCCCTTCTGTTCTTTCTGGCTACTCTACCCCTGCACCCTCCCGAGAATCCAGATTCAAAAGCTATCTGATATGCAACACCCTGGTGTGAAGTTGGACTCTTTGTTATCAGTGTGCCACTTTGAAGCATGGTTCTGAGATTTACCTGGGTCGCAGGAGAGGTGTTATCCAACCTCCCCAAGGATCAAAAGAGGCAGCCTTCCTGCCTTTTGTTTTGCTTGCTGAAGCCAAGACAGGATGCCTTGCAAAGAATCCACATAACCTTTCCATTACTGACCCGAGCTCACATGGCTAACATGACACCAATTTGATGTGGCTTTAATATTGATGTGCAATATCAGTTGCCATATCCAAGCCGAGTATGGCTTATTCTTCGAGATGACCCTGCCACCAGTTTGATAGGATCACAATTATTATGTTTTAGGGCAACCCGTGTCTACAGTGACTTGGTGTCACAGCAGCTGTCAAGCATGGCACATGTGAGCTTTGAAGCTGCTCCGTGCCACAGAAAGGCTGGTGCAGCAGGTCAGGAGTCTTATGCAGCAGTGCATGTGTGTGTGTACTGTGCTTTGGGGATGGAGCAATATACAATGGTGGTCTGATTAACGGATCATTGTTTCTGCAATGGATTACCTGTATCATGTTATCATTTAATTAGAAATAATCCATGGCTTCTACGCCCTCATCGGATTGCAATCTGTTTTAGGGCATGGCAGGGTGGGACGGGACACTTAATTGGAAGTGGAAAGGCCTTGTGTGATGTGAATGCTTGTGAGAATTCAGTAGGATAGTGTGGCAGCATGCAGGGTGCTGGCAATTAGTCCATGGCATGTGCACCATGCATGTGCATGACGCCATGAGCTAGTCTGAACATTCTGGGTGCTCAAAAGTTATAATTTGTAATGTCCCCAGTGCCCCAGCATATTGAACCGTTACTAGCAGCATATGGAACCGTTAATATAAAACCAAGTAAAAATGTTTTGGTCCACCCTTAGTTAGCAAGGCTGGACACTCAAGGTGTAGTAGTCAGCATTTAGAAGGCAACTGAGAGAGGTTCATCTTACATAAGGTCTTCACAGAAGTTCAATAAAATATGATGTTTTAGTCACAGTGAAAAATACAATGAAACCTAATCAAACCTGCTGATAATAACAGACATCCAAAAAGGACAGTGGTAACTGTTCATAGAAAAACCAGCAAAAGACGCCTCAGAATGCAAAATACAGGGTTATCTCGCCCCGGCATTCTATTCAAGCCACGTAGAGTGGTAAGTGCCAAAGGTGGTCATGCCACGCAATGGCTATGCAGCAGCTCAGCTGGAAGCTCACGGGCAGACTCCCCGAAAGTGGTGCAAGTTATCAAAAAAACACTGAGAAGGTGCTTGTTTTACTCGTGCCACTTTAAAAAAATTGACTGGTCACCTTATGTAAAAAGGTGACCTTGCATTTCTGTGGACTCGGCAGCAGTGCAAAAAATTCACCGGCCAGTGGCCAGCTCCCTGGACCTCAATACTATCAGGATTGCGCTCCTGACACTAAGGTCCTGATTCTCCAAACTTGTGTTGACCAATTAAGGAGAGCGACAATCGAATCTCCTCACCTGCGTCAAATGAAGGAGCAGCCCAATTCACAAAGGACATCTGAATGAGAGCACCTCAGATGCGCTCATTCAGATGCGCTTTCCCCACATTCACGAACAGGACGCGCTTTTAAATGCCCAGAAAATAGAGTCACCCCCTCTGCCTTTTGAAACAGGCGCAGGGGAAAGTGCAAATCATGACAGGGTCCTTTCTGACCCTGTCATGCAGCCGCGGTGTAAACTGTGCTGTCACACTTGCATTTCTACCCCGCCAAACAGGGATGGAAATGGTTTTTATTATTCTCCAGTATTTCACTGAGACAGTCCCTTCAGCAGCCCTTCTCGGTGAAATGAGCTCTCAAAAGCCCATTGGTTGCTGGGAGTTTGTCATGCATTTGTGTCAACTGCGCGTGTATGCAAGCTGGCTGGACAGCACGCCTCTGCACTACACTATTGTCCAGCCCCTCTTGCTCAGGTAACCTTTGAAAATAAGGTGATCTGAGCTTTTCAGCAATGAGCACAAACAAATGGAGCCTGTTCTCTGCGCTTCTTTCATTTGCCATCATTTTTGATAACCTGGCTGTGAATTTATTGCAGGTCCCCAGCACACACATTTGTGGTGGGAGCACATTTCACAGTGCCACCACCTTACAGTGCCTGCCACTGTGAAATAACAAAACGAAGAGTGCATTCCTATCCCTTGTCCAGGGATAGAAATGCAAGTGGGACAGCAGTGGTTCATGCTGCTGCGCCAGTATGGGACATAGTGGCCATGGAATGAATCACATGTGGAATACGAGGGGACAGAGACACATTTTGCCAGGAATGGGGATTGATTTTGGACTACCCCAGGGGAGACTACAATGCTGTACTGGTGCCCACAGAACCCGAGGATATTGGACTTAGTGCACACACTGAAGCTCAATTTGAAGAGACAAAAGTTGTAACACTAAGAATTCAAAATGCAGGTTACGGGTTAGGAGGGGGAGTGGAGGAGGAGGGGGTGATATTTAAAATGTTTGAAAAGGCAAATAAAGATACATTTTAAAAAATACATTAAAACATGACATGACAGGGCCCATAAGGCTGTGCCTGTTCCAAACAGGCACAGTGCATTGTATAGGATTTTTGTGCATTTCAAAGCACATCATATTTTAGGACTGTACTTTTGCGAAGAAGGGAAGATGTGTGGTAATGCATCCAGCGGGTTGCTGGAGCTCGCCGCGTGAAGTATGACCTGTTGTGGAAGGCGGTGACGTGAGGAAGCGGAAGACGAGGGTGGCGGTTAGAGAAGAGTTGGAGTCCGGTGGGGATCGCAATCATTCCCTATAACTTATACCATAAATAATAAACCCTTCTGCCTTATCCTATGCAGCCTGCCTACAGTCATTCCCTGCAGGCGGGGGACTGGGAAAGGTTGCTGCTACGTGTCTTTAGGCGTCTAGGCACAGGGCAATGTGTATGGGCTCGGCCACCTGCCTCCCATTAGCGTGATATTGACACTCGTGCTCTCCTCTAGAGGCACACTTCCTCTTCAGAGCCCCCGCTGTAGCACGATGTGTTATGCACGTTATTTATAACGTGCTTAATATCCGGCGGTTTCTAATCGCGGACCCAGGAATCGAACCTGTGTTGCTCCTTGTCATCTTACTTCCAAGGCGAGCACCTTGCTGCTGAGCTATCCTCTCGACACCACTGCACATTTTGCACACTTCTTCCATGCTTTCATCTCACCTTGCTCTCACACGGCTGAGGGCAGAGCAGGCTGCTCCAGAAGGCACCAGTTCGGACGTCCACTGGCTTTCCTGACTGGGTAAACGTCAAGTCTGAGTTAATTAAAATAACCTGGACCACCGCATTAAGAGGCTGGCTCATGAATATATCAGTTTAAGCAGTAGAATAACAGGATAGGCTCTCTGTTGGGAGGTCTGTTTTACAGCGATTCTACAGAACAGGCTGGGACATTAAAGGCAGGATTATTAAAGGCGGGTGCAAATCTCGGAGGAAACTAGCCTCTAACTGGTTTATTTTTATTTTATTTATTTTATTTTTTACATTTATAAAGCGCTCACACAGCCCGCAGGCATCGAGGCGCTGTTACAGGAATTGTTAGTTTTTCTTAGTTGTGATTTTTCTTTGTCTTAGTTACGTATTTATAACACGCTTAAACACTCGGAGGTTTCTAAGCGCAGACCCGGGGATCGAACCTGTTGTTGCTTTGTGTCGTCTTGCTTCCAAGACGCGCACGCTGCCGCTGTGCTATCCTCCCGGTTTGAGGGACATACAGGCCCAGCCATTCAAGGACCTCTGTGGGGAGCATGTGGGGCCAGTTAGGTATGGAAAAGGGAGACATCTGTAGGCGGGCTATTTTAAAGAGTTGAGCTGACCTTTGCTTTTCGCGGGGAGGCAGCTCTGTTCAATTAAGTAGCCTTTGATGGGGAGATGAAAGGGCATTTATTTTGCCATAGCCTGGTTACTGTCCCTTTGCTCTGACATCACCCAGTGTTTCACCTGGGAAGGCTTCCCAGGGGCCTCTGGGCCATGCCTTATGATCTGCTCCAGCACTGCCTGAAGGCTATGTCTGCAATAGCAGAGAAGGGGCGTGCGGGGGGGCAGTAGCTCTGAATATGGTCATGGGCTGTGCAGCAGCATCTCCTCTTCATCTGCACCTGGAACCTCGCATGTGCTTCTAGCAGCAAGCCTGGAATGGGACCAGTGCAGGGCCGGACTCAGGCACCAATTAAAAACTGTCCCACAGTTGCAAATGGCTATTCATTCCTTTTGTGACACTGTTTGATTAGTAACCAAGGGTTTAAAAAAATAAATTGTGATGTAAATTGTGCATTTTAAAGAATATTTATTGAGCAACACTGGTACAAACTACTAACCGCATAGTGAACTAGTTCATCAAACTGGCCCACATTGGCCAAAAAGTGGCATACTTTGACCCCCAAAACTGGCCCACACCAGCACTTTGCGTTTCTGGTTCGGTCATGGGCCTATTGCCCCATCGGCCAGTCTGAACCTGGACTGGTGTCTCTGCTCCCTCAGGTGATAATCATAATAATAATAATAATGATGTGTTCATTGTAAGTGGTTTCAACACAGCACTCCACCTAAGTCAATGCCTGGCGTGAGATGCCCAGCTGGAACCCTTAATTATATATTTTTATGTCTAAAGTTCTTATATCTCTGAATGAGGTACCCTTATATCACGCCCCTCTCTTTGAATCCCCCCCGGTCTCACTGAACCAAGAAGAAGGTTGTTTTGCAAAGTTAAAAGATTTATTTTATGACTTTGAACAATATATATATCACACTTTTGTGAATTTGAACACAATATCTAGATATCACACTTATTAATATTTATACAATGATCAACGTTGGGTAATATTACAATCAACAATCGCTTTAATCAATAGGAGTATGGATGAGAAGAATGATGTAGCATAGAATAAAACTTTGTGTAGGTTCAATGAAATGCAATGGTATGAAATTAATGCAGCACAGAAATAATACTGTTATGTGTTCAATCAAATGCAATGCAATCACTCTTTCCCCCTTATACTACTCAATCCACCCTAATATGCAATATAGAGATGGAAGGGGAGAAAACAGGTTTCAGGAATAAACACTCTACAAATGCAGTTTCAATTCCATTTCCCCCAGCAAGCTTAGAGAAAAACAGGAATGATTTTAAAACAGGTCAATTGCTTTGAATGTGGCTTTGAATGAATGGAAAAAATGCTAAAATGGATTTAATTCTCTAAAATGGATTCAGAACTAGTGGGAGCTACTTTGTATAGCTTCATGTAAACACTAGCAACGATGTTTGAATGACTTGGCAGATTGGAAACTGAATTCAGAGGTTAAATGCAAAGAATAGCTGTTTTATATGAGATGAAATTGAGCCAAATGCAGAATCGCGGCAAACTTTTCTGCGCGCATTAAGCGCGATTGCGGCAAAACTATAAGGAAACCTGAGGATGTTAGCTTCAATTTGACACTTAAATATCGTTCCTTGCATGTACGGTTCAGAAGCTATGAAGGTTTTAGTAAAGGTCAATTTTTCTCAAAAAGAGTCAAGATTTCAAATGAAAGATGCGCTTTTGAATATTACAAATAAGGATTGGCTTTACACTAAGGGGCTATGAAGATGCGAGATACCAACGGTACAGCTACCAGTACAGAGGCGCCTCTGTCTGATCTTTGCCCCCTGCTACACTTTTCTTCAGCAACTATATATTAGCGCAAAGATGATTTATCACTACAATTATCACAGGACTATATGGATGAGGGAAAGATTCAGGACAGACAAAAGAGGTTCTACAATGCAGTTCTGGATGTGATAGAATGGGTTTTGGATAGGATTACCTAAGAATAAGAGATTGGCTATGGACAGTTCTATGCTAAATACTCACAACTATGGTTTTGGAATAGGCCCGTCAGGATCTGGTCAAAGGGTTTTGGACTGGAATCTGCTCGCCACCGGACAGGATTCAGGGCACCTAGTTCTGATCTCAGCACGGCACTCTGTCTTTGCACGTCCTCTTGGACTGGATCTGACGGGTTGGTTCTGGGTTACAGCTCTGCTCTACTGGTTTGGATCTCTGGGTTCTAGCAAGAGTTCTTGGCAAGAGCCAGAAAAACAGCACAGCTCGGCTGTTGAATTTGTTGAGGTGCCCCTTGGAAGTCTGGGGGTAAAATCAGGTTGCATGATTTTAAAGGCCAAGATGAGAAAGGTTCAGCTTTGGAGTGGGCCTTCTGCTTTCAGAGTTCTGGAGTCTAGATCTGGGTTCTTCCTGCAGAGCACTTCGCCAGTTAATCAGTTGATGGGTGAATGTGTGTCTGTCTAGGTCCTCAACAGTCCCTATTTATGTATTTCCTAAAGGGGTGGATAGGCTGATTATACTAAGCCCACCCTCTAGGAAACTGATTGGTCAAAGTATTCCCTCTCTCCTGATTTGAGAAGGAAACCAGGGTGTCATGATGTGTCATGATGATGCTGTGTTTATGGTCCAGGGGAAAACCTCCCCTTTGTTTCTACATAAAAAATATATTTTTCATATAAAGCATATTTACAATATCACCAACTTGCTAATAATACATATTTACATCCCAAATTAAATAAAGCACGTATCTGTCCAAGTCCCATCTTCTTAAGAGTTTTGGTTCACAATGTACAGTTTTCCGCGCTTTTGGTTGGTTACCAAGTGTCAGATCTGTACACATTTTTCCACATACATGTTCATAACATCTGGGCATACTCCTGTAAATTTTCATATTCCTAGCATTATCACAATTGCTACAATATCGAAATTTTCATGGTCCAGTCTCTGAATATCGCACAAATTCCAGAGTAGTTTCAAACTGTGAGCAACATTTTCATTTTAACAATCTATAAATTCCAGATTTTTACCAGTTTGGCACAGTTTTCTATGAGTCTTTTTTCTCAAAAATATATTTTCTTCAGTTCCAGATTCACATTTCAGTCTAGCCCCGCCTCCAAGGTTTGGCTGAGCCAAGAGCAACCTGAGCCTCTTCCTGCCAGCAGCTAGTTTCTGTTGACGCCCAAATTTGCATTTCCTTTCAGTCAAGGGATTCTTTTGTCTCCTGTCAGAGCAACAGGCCAAAGTCCTCCTCCCCTTCTTTTCATAACTCCCTGCCAGTTCCTCAGCATAGAGCAGGGGGGAAGCTTCCTTTGTTTGGGAGAAGCTGTGGGATGTCTTTGAAGCCCAGTGTGGCTGGCTTTAACTCACTTTTAAAACATGGTTTAAAATGGTCTTTTTCTAAAATACAATTAACATTTTTAACAAATATAACCACAAATCTCTTAATTCCAGCCTTTTTCAAACCTAGAGATTGAATTGTAACCACCTATATTGCTTTTGATGGGAAGTCTCTTCTTTTCCACACTTTGATTTTAATGTACAAGTTTAAATGACAGTATAAGTAAATGTCAGTTTCTGACACAGGCGAGCAGCGGTACTTTGTCCATTTCTGACATATTTTTCCCATGCAAGCACCTTTGAATGTGGATTTTCTTATGATGACATGTGTTCCTGCTGATATTGTGCTTAGGTGGATTCCTTAAATAAAGTGATGTTTAACACCCAAGAAGGATGTTGGATATTTTCTGCTGTTTGAGAATCATTAAATTGCAAATTTAATAGCCAAGGAAAAACGGATTTTAGCAGTTCTGGGTTTCCCTTGCAATGCAGCACTGCTTTTTCAAGTAGTTTCATTTTACTCTGTGGGCAGCCCAATGATAGGTTTTGGCAGTGGTCTCCTGTGTTACCACTGACATAGGCAAAATGGATTGGCGGCCTATTTTCCAGGTTTTCCTGCGCACTTTTCAAAGATTTTTAGCGCATAGATCTTTTGGATGTTGTTTTTGATGAAAACAGTGCGCAGTGATGTTGCAGGGCATAGACTAGTGGGTTAGAACATTCCAAAAGCCCCCCTCTTGCGATTTGGTTTTGTCGTCCATCAATGGTAAGTCGCAAGACTGGGATGGTCAGTCTCTTTTCTTTTGGTTCCAAAAATGGCAAAGTTCATCATCTTTTCTTCCATCAGGGGTGGATCGACCAGTTTCCCTCGCCCCGTCCTGATGTGGGTATGAAGCGATACCCCGGGCCCCTTGGATCTTTCCTCACGGTCCCTGGGTAGTCCTCCTTGGTTTTCGTCTCCATGGTTTCCAATTAACTAGGATGACAAAGCAAAAACATATTTGTAGACATTTCCCCACCACTATTAATGTAGTGGGGCGGACACATACATTTTTACAATCACGACACATTTTTCTATTGTAAGTTATAAACTATGGGCCTCATCACGAGTCTGGCGGTAACCCTTAAATGCGGCAGTAGCGCTATTACCGCCGCATTTAAGGGCTCGGCAGATCATGGCTTTGGCGGATTTCCCCCCAGCTCTCAGCTGGCGGGAAATCCGCTGCAAAATTGATGATTTTCGGCGCGATTACCGCTGGCGGGAAATCCACCAGCGGTAATAGCGTGAATTTTCCCCATTGGGCCCAATGGGGAATGAGGAATTCCCGAATGGGCCCAATGGGGAATGGGCAATAACCCTTCCGCCAAACCTGTCATCCGGTGCTAATAGCGCCGGGGGGTTTGGCGGTAGGGCTATTAGCACCGGCGCTAATAGCGCCGGCGTTACCGGCCAACTCATGATGAGGCCCTATATATGGAATATTTTATAATTGAAATTCTAGGGAGCTGCAGTGACCCCCTCTGGGGTTCCAGAAGACTCCTCCAGTTGCTGCAGAGTGTGCCTAGGATGGCAACACTTTAGTTGGTTAATATGGACCCACTTATCTTCCCCCTCTGCCAAACTGCCTTTGGGGATGTGGATTTTGTAGGCGACTGGTGAGATTTTGTCTACAATTTCAAAAGGTCCCCTCCAGCTAGGCAACAATTTGCGCTGTTTGGCCTGGTTCCTTTGGAAATTGTATAAGTAGACCCGGTCTCCTACATTGTATTCTTTTCTAGTAGTCTTTAAGTCATAGTGGGTCTTCATGCTGTCTGCAGATCTCTCTAGATTTCGCTGAGCATAGGCAAAAGCATGTTGAAGGTGTTTTCTTAGATTTTCAACATATTCATGAGTTGTGGAGGCATTGATCAATGTCTGCTCTTGGGTTCTGTAGAGCAGATGATGGGGAAGCACTATCCTGCATCCAGTCATCAGCTCAAACCGTGACATTTTAGTTGCAGATGATGTCATGATCCATAGAACGCGTCCCTTTTGGACTTCCTGGTCTCTGTCACAACGGGGCTTGCACTCCTTGGTACTTCCAACATGGCCGTCTAATGTGGTACGCTCTCCACCAGCCTCCACGTCAGACAAAGCACATTCTACAAAGAGACAACACCCCCGCAGCCCCGCTACCACTTGCAGTGGCAAGACGTGTGCTCCGTAGTTCGTTGTAACTAATCTCTTGTTTCCTGGTTCCCGGACCCTCGATTTCCCCCTCTTCCCTTCCTCCCTCCTTACTCTGCTTTGATTCCGGGATCTCGTGTACCACCTCCGAGTACACCTCTCTCGTTTCCTGGACTTCCCGGAGACTCCATGAACCCCTGGATGCTGAACGCACGCTGGAACCAGAAGAGGCTCGCGCGGGCTTGTACAAAACCCGATCCGTACACAAGAAGGCTCCTTCCAAGAATTCCTGCAAGGATCAAACTCAGGTAAGAAAGGGGGAAATCCGTGACAGATTGAGACGCCAAACGACCGAAGTTGAATCGGACATGGAGGCGGCCGTCCAGGATCTCATGCGTCGCATGCAAGAATTAATGACCGAGGTGCAGAATACGAAAGCGGAAAATGCCGCATTAAAACAATTCGTTTTGTCCTGCGATTCCGCTACAAAGGAAATCGTACTACTGGGCGGCATTGTAGATAAATACGATGGGTCAGCGAAAACCCTTTGTGAATTCCTTGACTCCTGTTTAGTCCACTTTACCTTTAAGCCCTACTACTTTTCTACCCCCAGGGCTAAGGTGGGCTTTATAATTTCGCACTTCTCCGGAAATGCACTAAGCTGGCCCCACCTTTAGTCAATTCTGGAGATGCCCTCCTGGATGATTACGACAGATTTATACAGGCCCTTAAGACCATGTTTGACCGCCCAGAACAGGTCTATAGTGCCCAGGAACGTCTACTTGATTTCCAGCAAGGTTCCCAGGACATGCTTACGTATGTAACATGATTTAAACAATTGGCTAAAGAAGCGGATTGGTCCTCAGAAGCATGCTTTACTCTTTTCCGAAGGGGGCTAAATGAAGACATCAAAGATGAACTAGCCAGAGTGGCTCGCCCAAGTTCATTCCAGGCCCTTATGGATCTCGCTATGCAGATAGACTTTTGTATCCAGGAAAGGAAGGCAGAGAAGAAGAAAACCAAGATACCCTTCCAGAAGGTTTCCATTGAGACCTCCTCGAAGTCTGACCCTACTCCTGCCTCTGTTAACGATCCAGAACCCATGCAATTAGGAGCTTTCCATGGGCCCATATCCCCGCAAGAAAGGATGCGAAGGATCCACACGGGGTTATGTATGTATTGTGCCTCGGATAAACATCTAGTTTGAGAGTGTCCTCTAGCCTCTCCACAGCATTTAGGAAACGCCAGCTCCCAATCCTAGATGGAGCAAGGCTTCGGGAGAGAGATGTTTGCTCCACATCTATTCTATCCTTGAACTCTCCTGGACAGAACAACCTGGTGATTCTACAGGCCTTTCTATCGCCATCCAAGAATGAAACCTACCCCATTTTGGCCTTAGTGGATTGTGGGGCCATGGGGATATTCATAGATCAAGATTGGGTCTTCAGCCACCACATTCCACATGAAACTCGAGGCATCATGCAACCTGTGGAGGCGATCGATGGAAGACCTCTTTCTTCAGGACCCATAACCTTACAGACCAAAGAGATCCAACTCTCGATAAACCATCATCAAGAGGTGATCAAATTTACATCATAAAGTCAGCTCATTACCCAATGGTACTTGGTATGCCCTGGTTACGGAAGCACAACACATATATCAACTGGGCAGCAGGATCCTTGTTTCTTGGTTCTGAGCATTGCATGTCTCACTGTCTATTCCTGGATTCCTCCTCGACATCTTCCGAATGGCACGCCAACAGACCAGCAAGGCCCATTCATGGTTTCAAATATCATACAGGTTCCTAAGGCCTATCAGGAATACGCTGACGTGTTTTCAACTGCTATAGTCCAGGCCCTACCCCCTCAGAGACCTGAAGACTGTGCTATTGATACAGAACCTTCAGCAGTGATTCCTTTTGGAAGGATGTTCATTTTATCCGAACCAGAAAAAAGGGCCCTCCGAGAATACTTGGATACCAACCTTGAAAATGGCACCATAAGACCATCCAAATCTCCAGCCGAGAGCTTTGTTGTTTTTTGTTCCCTAGAAAGACACTAAAGAGCTTAGGCCTTGTCTTGATTATCGTGGATTAAATCAATGCACCCTCAAGGACGGCTACCCGTTGCCCTTAATCTCAGATATCCTGGAAGCGGTGAGAGGAGCTGTAGTATTCACGAAATTGGATCTCAGGGGTGCCTACCTTCTGATCTGTATCGGGGAAGGAGACAAATGGAAAACAGCCTTTAGAACACCCTTTGGTCACTTTGAATACCTGGTCATGCCCTTCGGACTCGCTAATGCCCCAGCGGTCTTCCAACGTTTCATGGATCGGGTGTTTTTTGACATGCTGTTCCTCTTCTTCATAGTTTACCTGGACGATATCTTGATTTACTCCAAGGACCATCTAAAGCATGAAGAACATGTTAAGGTAGTCTTACAACGGCTACGTGAACACAAACTCCTAGCTAAACCCGAGAAATGCCTTTTTCATGTCTCTACTGTTCACTATCTAGGATTTGTCCTTAGTCCAGAAGAAATTGGGATGGACCACTCAAAGGTAAAAGCCATAATATCTTGGCCTGTTCCCACTACCGTGAAACAGATTCAATCCTTCCTGGGGCTTACCAACTTTTACCGGAAATTCATACCGTCCTTTTCTGAGATAGTTCAACCGATCATTGCATTGTTGAAGAAAGATACTCCCTTTCTCTGGACATCAGCTCAAGATAAGGCATTCCAACGATTACAAGCAGAGTTTACTCAAGCCCCCATCCTAGCTCAACCTGATATTGATCAACCATTTCTAGTGGAGACGGATGCCTCTAACTATGCCATAGGAGCAGTGCTAAAACAGGAATTTGAGGACAAATTAGAACATCCCACTGCTTACCTTTCACGAACCCTGACTCCCAGCGAGACTCATTATTTTGTCTTGGAAAAGGAGCTGTTAGCCATCGTCAAGCCTTCACAGAATAGAGTCATCTACTTCTGGGAGCTAAACATCCTATTCAGGTCCGTACGGACCATCGAAATCTTCAAGTTCTACAATCTTTGGAATGTAGGAATAGTCGTCAAGCCCGTTGGGCCTTCTTCTTTGCCCAGTACCAGTTGCACATCCATCATGTCCCCAGATCACAGAACATAATTGCTGACGCCTTATCCCGACGTCCCGACTATGAAACTCTTGAAGATCGGTCCTTCCCAAAGATGTTTCCCCACACAATTTTTGTAGCCCAAGCAATCAGTCTCCTGGAAGACATTCCGATGCAAACCCAGTCCTCTGAGATCTGGAAGGAATTTACAAGGGAAGAATCGGTGGAATCTTGGAACAAGAGACGGGTACCTGTTTAAGGATAAAGGCCTGGTCATTCCCACATAGAGACTACAACAACGGATTATTAACCTCTGTCAAGATACCCTTCACTCCGGACATCGTGGCATCACCAACACCCTCCGTCTCATACAAAGACAATTTGGTGGCCTAAAATGAAAATTGACGTTCAAAGGCAATCAAAACAAGCATGATAACAAGGCACCGGCAGGTCTCCTACTTCAACCTATGCTACCGTCTAGGCCATGGGAATTCATCCCTACGGACTTTATTGTGGAATTACCACCATCCAGAGGTTACACGACTATCATGGTCACCATTGATTTATTCACCCACATGGCTCATTTTACACCATTGTACAAATTGCCATCTTCCTCAGAACTCGCTGGCATCTTCCTGGAACACATATTTCGACTTCATGGACTCCCTTCCAAGATCATATCAGACAGGGCACCTCTATACATCTCTCAATTCTGGAAAGACTTATGCTGTATTCTAGGAATCCAACGTACCCTCTCTTCAGGTTATCATCTGCAGACTAACTGAGCTACCGAACGTGTGAACCAGACCCGGGAGCAATACCTCCTTTCTTTCACCACCAAGGTACAGGACGACTGGTCACTCTTAATACCTGTGGCTGTCGCCTACAATTCTGATCACTCAGCAGTCAAGACCAGCCCTTTTTTTGCAGCCAAGGATTCCACCCTTCGGTTCTACCTTCCATTCTCCCACATCCCACACCAGTATCAACAGTCGATTCCTGGATTGAAACTCTCATCAACGTACACAAGGAAGCCAAAGAACACTTAGAAAAGGCCCGAACTCACACCAAGCGTTATGTGGACTCCAAAAGAAGACCAGGACCTTCTTATGCAGTCGGTGATAAGGTCTGGCTGTCCTCGAAACTACTGCCTCGACATTTACGACCAAACAAACTGGCTCCCCAGGACTATGGCCCTTTTTCC
Source organism: Ambystoma mexicanum (assembly GCF_040938575.1). Classification (NCBI taxonomy): domain Eukaryota; kingdom Metazoa; phylum Chordata; class Amphibia; order Caudata; family Ambystomatidae; genus Ambystoma; species Ambystoma mexicanum. The sequence goes on along the minus strand of NC_090931.1, from coordinate 909,326,270 downwards.
ATAAAGGAAATCATAAACCCAGTGACATTCCGGCTCAAATTGCCAGACTCCTGGAAGAAGATTCATCCAGTTTTTCACACTTCTTTATTAAAACCTTACATCCAGTCCTCCCGGAAGTCCTTCAGACACAACCCCGTGGTTGTGGACAACCAGCTGGAATATGAAGTATCCAGAATATGCGACTCCAGGTATAAACGGGGTCAACTTCAATACCTGGTTGAGTGGAAAGGATATCCTCCTAGTGAAAGAACCTGGGAACCATTTTCAAATCTGAATACCCCTCCATTGCTCAGAAGGTATCATCTCATACACCCAGGAAAACCTGGTGGGACAGGTTTTCGGAGGAGGCATGCTGTCATGATCCATAGAACGCGTCCCTTTTGGACTTCCTGGTCTCTGTCACAACGGGGCTTGCACTCCTTGGTACTTCCAACATGGCCGTCTAACGTGGTACACGCTCCACCAGCCGCCACGTCAGATGTAGCACATTCTACAAAGAGACCACGCCCCCACGGCCACGCGTGTCTGAACGCTACCACTTGCAGTGGCTAGACGTGTGCTCTGTAGTTTGCTGTAACTAATCTCTTGTTTCCTGGTTCCCGGGACCTTGATTTTCCCCTCTTCCCTTCCTCCCTCCTTACTCTGCCTTGATTCCCGGATCTCGTGTACTGCCTCCGAGTACACCTCCCTCGTCTCCTGGACTTCCCAGAGACTCCAAGTACCCCTGGACGCTGAACGCTGAACGCACGCTGGAACAAGAAGAGGCTTGCGCGGGCTTGTACAAAACCCGATCCGTACGCAAGAAGGCTCCTTCCAAGAATTCCTGCAAGGATCGAACTCAGGTGAGAAAGGGGGAAATCTGTGACAGATGAAGGGGTAGATCTGATGGCCATTAGGACAAGTGGTAATCGAATATCCCAACTTGGCCCAGAATCTGCCACAAACCTTTTTAATATGCTCACAATTGTTTTATTGTATCTCTCTACTACACCACTAGAGGCTGCCGGTAAGCAATGTGTAGCTTCCTTTTGACCCCAAGTATCTCCCACATCTTTGTCATTACTTCACTAGTGAAGTGGCTACCTCGGTCTGACTCGATCCTTTGGGGTAGTCCAAAACGCGAAAAGATGTGGTTGATCATCAGGGCAGCTGCTGTTTCTGCCTTGCAATTTGGGGCCGGGAGACATTCTACCCATTTAGTAAACAAGCATGTCACAGTCAACATGTACTTGTTCCCCCTAGAGGAGCGAATCACGGGCCCGATATAGTTGACTTGTAAATCTGGCCAAGGCAGTGCCATCCCTCTCTTTTGGAGAGGCGCACGGTGTGTGAGGGATGTTGGCTGAAATTGTGCACACACAAGACACCCCTTCAAAAATTGGTCACGGTACTGCCCCATGTGTGGCCAGTATGCACCCTCTCTTAAGATTTCAAGTGTTGTTTGAAACCCCCTATGACCGGCTGTGGCCGCATCATGGGCGTGACTTAACATCAGGCTTCGGAATGAGGTAGGGACCACCCACTGATCATGGCCAGCTAAGGATTTCCTCACCAACAAACCGTCTTGGATTCAGAAACTTTTTTGACATTTCATCAACACTCTGAGGTCCTCTTTCCCTATGTAATCGGTATCCGCCAGGGGAAAGTTCTCAGGGTCCTCAATGTGTTGATAAAACTTACCAATTATTGGATCCCCTTTTTGAGCTGTAATCAAATCAGAATCTGGGGTCTCCTTACTCCATTGTGCAGTTGAGATTTCATTGTGAGCATTTGTCTGGGACCTAGTGACAGCAATGACCTGGATTTCCCCCAACAGGGACTCAATCTCTAGTAGATCCCCTTGGATGGCTCCAGATTTGGCCAGCTGATCAGCTAAGTCATTACCAGTTTTGTCTTGTCCCTCTGACTTTGGAATGACCCTTGAACTTTTTCCAGTAGATGGTCATCCCATTCGAGGTGACCAGATCATCAATGTTTTGAATTAATTTCCCATGTTTCAATGGTTTGTTATTAGCACATAACATGCCTCTGGTTTTCCAATTAACCAGGTGCTCCACAAACCCGTTCCGTACATAATCCGAATCTGTGATTATGACCAGTTCGTGGAGTTGATGTTGGACAGCAGTGAGGATGGCTTGATGCACAGCCATCAACTCTGCCACTGGACTGCTTCGGGGACCAATCTTGTACCCAGCGGCGGGTTCTGGGGTCTCATTCAGCCATGCATTCCCTACGCCGGTCAAAAGTTATTTTTCCCCGTTGTTGTCAACATGGTAAGAGCATCCATCCACATAGACAGTGGGCATTCCCTTACACTTGTCTTCTTCAAAGACTTTGTGTGGGGAATTGAGGTATGCCTCCATGTTGTCCTTGATTTTTAGACTCTCGTCCTTGAGACAGTTTTCTCTGGCACAATCATGCAAGTCAGCCAGACCTTGTGCGAGGAGACTCTTCTTGTTTTGGCCATATCTGACCTCCACAGGAAAGCCTTGCATTGACAGAATCCAGGAAGTAATTCGGGAATTACTCACATTTCCGGCCTGGATTCTGTCACTTTGGAGATATTGCAGAGGCTGGTGTGGAGTCTCCACTATGATGTGTTCCCCCTGGATAAACGGGCAGTAATTTTAGGACTTGATGGTCGTGTAAATGATGAAACCTCCCTCCCCAAGTACCACACGAGCAAAATAGTAATATTACTGCTTGTGCAATCTTTGAGGCCACAGGTGTAGAGTACGATCAGCCTGGAACCAGGAACGCCAGAAGGACCCCCCTAACCACTGTGAGGCAAGCAACCAGGTTAGACAATGGAAGCAATCCCTATCAGAGCAATACAATATCACTACAAAAGGCTTAACCAATGCAGGTGACAGGGTACCCAGGATAAGGTGAATGGACAGGGGTCTGCAGTAGTCGACGGCGGTAGGCGACAGTTGTTACACAGGATGGCACTCTAGTTGGATGGTAATAACACCTGATGCAGGAGAAAAAACATGAGCCAAAGGCAGAACCAGGAGAGTCGAAAATCAGTCCGGTAAACAATCCGAGGTCAAAGCACCAAGAGATAATTTCAAATGCAGAGGAAAATCCAATAACAATTCCAATGGAAGGCCGAGGTCAAAAATCAGAGTAAGTCGCCAGAACAAATGCAGAAGTACCAAAGGAAGGCGAAGAGGAATCCAGGAAGCAGTCCGTGGTCAAGATAATCAAGAGCAACAAAATCAGTGAAAACGCCAAACCGTACTAACAAAGTCAGCTGTGAAGCGCTGAATGTGAGTCAGTACGTTCCTTTTGAATACAAAGGTGACCACATGATTCAGTCACGTGATCATGCTCCGTGCACCATGGATTGTTTCTTTACGTGAAGCTCCTTGACACGTGATGCGTGCTCCACGTCTCACTGCTCCGACCAGGTCCCTTCCTGGTCACGTGGCGAATCGCGTGATGAGCCCAGTGGTGCCGGTGCCTCGGCTGCCAAGTGGCAAGCCGCCACGGCAGTCGCCAATGTAGAAAAGGGGACTGCACCGGGCGCACTGGACGCATGTCCTTCTGAGAGTGCAAAGTGCCGTCGCCCACTCGCCGTCGGCGGACCTGCATAGGTAAGTGGGACCTAGTCTGTCTGGGAACCTGAAGTGTTTGTTGTTTTGCTAATGGGGCCACTAGCGGGGGCATGACAGAGCCCCCCCTCAAAGGCCCACAACCCCGTGGGCTGGAAGGGTGATCCCTATGGAAATGGGCCACTAACAATGGGGCATGAACATCGGAAGAGGGAACCCAAGATCGTTCTTCTGGACCATAACCTAGCCAGTCTACTAGGTACTGCAAACGACCCCTAAAGAGACGGGAACCCAGGATGGCGCTGACCTCGAATTCATCTTGGGACTCTACAGAAACAGGAGCAGGAGGAGAGACAATGCGAGTTGGATCAGGGCATGGCTTAAGTAACAAGGTGTGGAAAACCGGGTGTAATCTGCAGCTAGAGGGGACAGCGAGGCGATAAGCCACCGGGTTCAGGACCTTGGAGTCCCGATATGGGCCGACAAAACGTGGGAGCAATTTACGGCAACCCGGTATGTGCAAATGGCGTGTGGACAACCAAACCCGCTCACCCACATGATAGGCAGGGGCATCCGTCCTCTTCCTGTTAGCAGCCGTCCTCATGGAAGCCTGAGCTTCTTGGAGATGGATGAGTGTCTGTGCATGGACTGAAGTCAGGTCGCGGGCACAAGCGTTAGCAGCAGGAGTACTGGTGGGGGCAAAATCAGGGAATGGTAGAGTGCGTGGGTGTTGGCCATAAAGGGAGTAGAACGGGGAAAAGTCTGTAGAGGAATGTAGAGCATTGTTGTATGCAAACTCCGCAAGGTGAAGCAGGTTAAGCCAGGTATACTGGTACTGAAGGGATAAACAACGTAAGTACTGTTCTAATGCCTGGTTGACCCTCTAAGTCTGACCGTCGCTCTCAGGATGGTAGGCAGAGGAAAAGTGTGCATCGATGCCAAGGAGCTTGGTAAGAGACAACCAAAAGCGAGATGTGAATTGTGAGCCACGATCTGACACGATAACTTGTGGCAAGCCAAACAGACAAAAGACAGACCTAAAGAACATCCGGGCAAGGGAAGGAGCAGTAGGAATACCTTTACAGGGCACAAAGCGGCCATCTTGGTGTAGGAATCTACTACAACCCAAATTATATCGTAGCCTTGTGTACGAGGTAAGTCAGTGATCAGGTCCATCAAGACCGTAGGCCAAGACCTTGGAGGTATGGGCAGAGGTTGTAATAATCCTAGTGTGCGGCCCCTTCGAGTTTTACACTGGGCGCATACTGAGCAGGTATTCACGTATGCTTCCACGTCACGCCGCATCGATGGCCACCAGCACCAGCGTTTCACCAGATCTAAGGTGCGTCGCTGCCCTGGGTGACCATTGATGAGTGCGTTGTGGGACCAATCTAAGGCTTGATTACGGGTGTCATTAGTGGGCAAAAACAGCTTCCCTTGTATAAAAGGTAACCCCTCCTAAAAAACCGGATCCCACTCAGTCAGAGCCTGAGGATGGCGTAATACCCATTGGCGAATGGCAGATACCATTGATTGCGAGGGAGTGCAAGCACATACTATGTGTCCCTTGCCTAACAGTTTGTCCGGAAAGGGTGGAAGAGATACCCCCCTGGTGAACGGGACAAGGCGTCTGCCTTACCATGAACCACCCCTGGCCTGTGTTTAACCACAAAATCATAAGCTGCAAAGAAGAGATGCCAACGGACCTGTCTGCTGTTAACACATTTTAGTGATGCCAGATTCTGCAGGTTCTTGTGATCGGTGTAAACGACTGTCTGGTGTTTGGCCCCCAGAAGGTGATGTCTCCAAACTTGAAAAGCATCTTTTATGGCAAGGAGCTCCTTTTCAGTGACTGTGTAGTGTGTTTCGGTCGGCGTGAACTTCCTCAAATGGTAAGCCACCGGATGTAGTTGACTGGTGGTCGTGCATGGCTGGGACAAAACTGCACCTAATGCAAATGAGGATGCGTCTGCTTCCACGATGAAGGGGAGCTCCGGATCTGGATGTCGTAGGACCGGGGCTGTGGTAAAAGAGGTTTTTAGGGTATCAAATGCCACCTGATGGTCAGTAGACCATTCAAAGGGTACAAGAGGACTTGTCAAGGCTGTTAGTGGGGCAACAATGGAGGAAAAGTTGGAAATGAAACGCGGTAAAAATTTACAAACCATAAAAAGGACTGGAGTTGCTTGAGCGTAACAGGGACCGGCCAGTCCGTGATAGCACGGATTTTCGACTGGTACATCGCCAACCCCCCGGGCTTGATGTAAAACCCCAGGAATTTGACCTCTTTTGTGTGAAAAATACACTTCTCGGGTTTTGCAAATAGAGCGTTCTTTCTGAGTCGTGATAACACTTCCCTGACGTGAACGATGTGTTTCTCAAGTGTAGGGGAGAACACTAGTATATCATCTAAATATACCACAACATAAATGTCCAAGATGTCACTAAACACATCGTTTATAAAACGCTGTAAGGTAGCAGGGGCGTTACATAAGCCGAAGGGCATCACGGTATATTCAAACAATCCCTGGCGAGTGCAGAATGCTGTTTTCCACTCGTCCCCACGGCGCATGCGAATCAGATTGTATGCCCCCCAGAGATCTAGCTTGGTGTAGATGGAAGCATGGGTTAGTTTATCCAAGAGGGTCGAGATGAGCGGGATGGGGTAGCGGTTTTTTATGGTGACTGAGTTTAACCGCCTGTAGTCCACACAGGGACGAAGATCTCCCTCCTTCTTAGGGACGAAAAAGATGGGGCTGGATGCGGGTGAGGAGGAGGGCCTGATATGGCCCAGATGTAGGGCGTGTTGGATGTACTCCCTCAGAGCTACTTCTTCTGATGGTGACAGGGAATAGATACGGCCTTTGGGGATCGATGCCTCAGGAACCAGATCAATGGGGCAGTCGTACGGCCTATGAGGTGGCAAACCCTCCGCTGATGCTTTATCGAAGACAACGTGGAAATCATGGCAAACCGAGGGTACACCAGATAAAGCGGCTCCCACCGTATGTGTCACCTCAGGTGACCTGTCTTCCCCTAACGATAAAGAATCCAATGCCCCAAGAGTACTCGCAGGGTTGGTAATGCCCTCCTCATCCACCAAACAATAGTGCTGACATACCTGTGATTCAAAGAAAACCTGTCCTGTACCCCAATTTATAAGTGGGTTATGTTTCCTCAACCATGGAATGCCCAATATAATTCCAAATTGTGGAGTTGATATACAGTCGAAGGACATTGTTTCCTTGTGGGTACCCTGGATGATCACCTCCATAGGAGCTGTCTGTTGTTTGATCGGACCGGAAACGAGGGAGGAGCCATCGACGGCCTGTACTGGTTCGGGGTGTAGTTTGGTTATCAATGGAAGATTCATTATCATGGCTATCGTAATGTCCATGAAACAACCGGTAGCCCCTGAATCTATGACAATGAGTACTGAATGTGAACAATCCCTGGTTGAATGTAATATTGCCTAGACTATGACAGGTCTTACAGGACCGAAGGTCGGAATGTTCTTGGAGGAGGTCTGTAACAAGCTCGCCTTGTCCCCCGTTCTCAAGGGCGAGCTTTCTGAAAACCCGAGTTCCTGTTCTTTGGACGACGAGGACACTCTTTGACATAATGCTCATTGAGACCGCAGTAGAAGCAGGCATTGTCTGTTCTTCTGCGTTCTTCCTCAGTCTGGGTGATAGGGCTTTGTATCCCTCCTTTTTGCATGGGTTCACTGGTGTTTTCTGAGGAAGAAAGGGATTGACTGACAGAAAGGCCGGCTTCTGCCCGACGCTCGGTTCTCGGTGCATCTACCTGAAGTGCTAAATCTACCAGGTCGGTATAAGAGGCCGGGAAAGATGGGACAACCGAGAGGGCATCCTTCATAGCACTGCCCAAACCCCGATAAAAACTACTGCTTTTTTATTCTCGGGCCAAGATGTTTCTGCTGATAACTGGTTAAACCGCTTGATGTATTCTATCAGGGTTTGCCTACCTGAAGCTAGATCCAGTAATTCCAGATCCCGGGACTAAGCCTTATACTTGGTATTGAATACTTTGGCCATCTCACTCACCAGGAGGTCAAAATCATAGAGAACCGGATCATCATTTTCCAGGAATGGATTTGCCCAGGTAGCTGCTATGCCTGTCAGGTGGGAAAGCAGAAAAGCTGCTTTGGTGGTTGAGTCGTGGAATACCTGGGGTCAACAGAGAAAGTGGAGCTTGCATTGGTTGATAAATGTACGATACTTCCTGGGATCGCCCTGATATTTCTCAGGGGCTGCTAAAGGGAATGGAGTAGGTAGCAACACGGTCCCCGTGGTGTGGGGGGCATGGAAGGGTCCAGGTTTGGGGGTGTGGGATCTCCAAACTCGGAGTCCGCTGGTAGTGAATGGCGGGCACTTTGTAAGGTATCTAGGCGATGGTGAATGGCAGTTGTGGCAGCAGCCATGTCTGTTCTAAGGGCTGTAACGGCTTGCATTAGAGCGGCCACGGGGTCCCTGGCCGAGGGTTCCATCACCTGGACGACCAAAGAAGGCTTCACAGTCTGTTAGGACTTGATGGTCGTGTAAATGATGAAATCTCCGTCCCCAAGTACCACACAAGCAAAATAGTAATATTACTGCTCGTGCAATCTTTGAGACCACAGGTGTAGAGTACCGTCAGCCTGGAACCAGGAACGCCGGAAGGACCCCCCTGGCCACTGTAAGGCAAGCAACCATGTTAGACAATGGAAGCAATCCCAATCAGAGCAATACAATATCACTACAGAAGGCTTAGCCAATGCAGGTGACAGGGTACCCAGGATAAGGTGAATGGACAGGGGTCTGCAGTAGTGGACGGCGGTAGGCGACAGTTGTTACACAGGATGGCACTCTAGTTGGGTGGTAATAACACCTGATGCAGGAGAAAAAACATGAGCCAAAGGCGGAACCAGGAGAGTCGTAAATCAGTCCGGTAAACAATCCGAGGTCAAAGCACCAAGAGATAATGTCAAATGCAGAGGAAAATCCAATAACAATTCCAATGGAAGGCCAAGGTCAAAAATCTAAGTAAGTCGCCAGAACAAATGCAGAAGTACCAAAGGAAGGCAAAGAGGAATCCAGGAAGCAGTCCGTGGTCAAGATAATCAAGAGCAACAAAATGTGTGAAAACGCCAAACAGTACTAACAAAGTCAGCTGTGAAGCGCTGAATGAGAGTCAGTACGTTCCTTTTGAATACAAAGGTGACCACATGATTCAGTCACATGATCATGCTCTGTGCACCGTGGATTGTTTCTTTACGTGCAGCTCCTTGACAAGTGATGCGTGCTCCGCATCTCACTGCTCCGACCAGGTCACTTCCTGGTCACGTGGCGAATCGCGTGACGAGCCCAGTGGTGCCGGTGCCTCGGCGCCCGGTGGCAAGCCGCCACGGCAGTCACCAATGTCGAAAATTGGACCGCACCGGGCGCACTGGATGCATGTCCTTCTGAGAGTGCCAAGTGTCGTCGCCCACTCGCCGTCGGCAGACCTGCATAGGTAAGTGGGACCTAGTCTGTCTGGGAACCTGAAGTGTTTGTTGTTTTGCTAACGGGGCCACTAGCGGGGGCGTGACAGGTAATTCTTCAATGCCCACACCGTTGCCAGGACTGCCTTCTCACAATTGTTGAATTTTTCCTCCACAGAGGATAAAGTTTTGCTCGCATAGGAGATTACTTTATTGACCTTGTCATGCTTTTGGTATAATACTGCAGTCAAGCATGTATTAGAGAACCCTGTCTCCAAGAAGAACTCCTTGTTTTTGACAGGGTAAACTAGGCAAGGCGCTTGTGAGAGGCTTCTTTTGAGTTGTCTTACTGCCTTGGCTTGTTCTCGACCCCATTCCCACTTGACCCCACCTTCAACAGATGAATCAGGGGTCTTGTGATCTCTGCGTAGTCCTCAACAAACCTTCTACTGTAATTAGTCAGTCCAAGGTAGCTCCTTAGTTCCCGCAGAGTTGTGGGTCTTTCAATTTCTGGAGTGCTTCCACTTTCTTTTCCTGGGGACAGAGGCCCTGAAGAGTAATCTCATGCCCCAAGAAATGGATACAGGTTCTACACCACTGTGCCTTTTGAAAGGAAAGTTTTGCTTCGGCGGCCCTCAACTGGGTCAGAACATAACGGATCTCCGCTATGTGTTCCTCCACAGTCGAGCTTTTGATGAGAACATCATCTATATAAGCCAGGTTACCCCTCTCACCCAGGTTGGGCATGGCCTTATGTAGAAAAATGTTGAATTCATTTCCGGAGTTGATGTATCCGAAGGGAGTCCGGGTCCATGCGTACTGCTGCCCCCCGAAGGTAAAGGCCAGCTTGTATTGGTCCTCCCTACTGACAGGTACAGTCCAGTACCCATTGGTCAGGTCTATTGCAGTGAATACCTGTGACCCCTGGATCTGGGCCAGCCCTTGGTCAATGTAGGGAAGAGGCCATCGGGAAGTATGGACCCATTTGTTGTGCTCCCTAAGGTCGACGCAGAGTCTCCACTGGTCGTTTGGCTTCAATATCCCCAGCACTGGATTATTGAAGGTGCTGTGGACTGGACGGATTATCCCACGGGACTCAAGGTTCTTTATTATCTCAGTAAGGGACTCCATTGATGCGAGAGGCAAGCGATATTGCTTCACAAACACTGGAGTCATGCCAGGGTCTGTGGGAATGGTTGTTGTGTGGATGTCGGTGCGACCACAGTCATATGAGTCCACCGCAAAGAGATCTTGAAAATCCAAGAAAACTTGTCTCAATGTTTGCCTTTGCTCCAGAGTCCCACAGGCATCAGCTAGGTTGACTCTCTCTTCAACCATTCTGCCTGAAGCCTGGAAAGACTTCTAGTTTTGCTATCGCAGTGGCCTCCTCCAGCTGGGTGGGGAAGTCCCTGATCAGAGTGCTGATTTCGACAGGTGGCTTCAGGTGTGAAAGGCAGCCCTCATGGACCTGGAAAATCACCTCATCCCTCCTGAAGTCACAAGTCACATCTTACTTACCATAAGGGCAGGAAGTGTACACCAGGAAGTTCCCCCCATGCCGGGTAAAGATCCTGTCTGGTTTTGTGTTGTCATCACTATCACTGTCAAAACACTCCTTGGGGATTGGTCCCAACAGTTCATTGCTGAAATCTATGGAAAAATGTTGGTCATCAACCACCATTCCAATAATGGTGCCTGCGGCTAGAGTGATACTCTTTAAGTCGCTGTTATCCCACCTCTATTGGAATGGTGTCATGTTCTATGTTGACTAGTGGTGTTGGGTTTACCCCCAACCCTTGCTGTTGGAGAGAAGAATTTAGATGAATATAGGCATCAGGGTTTTTCAATTTCTGTCCTCTTTTAACTTTTACTTCCAGGGAGAATTGTCGGGTCCTTTTTGGGATGGTGACTTCCTCTCCAATCTGAATTTCAACTGCATAAGGCAGCAGTTGAGCTGACCTAAATGCTTTCTCTGAATCATCAAAGCCCATGCGATTATACGCTAATCGGGACCCGACTTTGAAGTTTATTAGGTCCAAACTAATGGCAAAGCGATTAAGAATGTCACTGCCTAAGTAAAAGGCGGCAGTGCCGTCTCGCACGACCCAACAATTATGGACTATGCTCTTGTTGCCTATGGAGATTTTGAGCATACACCTGCTTGGCAGGAGATGTTTGGAATTGGGTGTTTCCAGATCCATTTCCCATTTGTCCATTAGTCGAAATGTGGCAATGGCTGGATCTTTTGGGAGTTGGCGGAACATGGCTTCACTGATGAAGCTCTTACCGTTTTTCGCACACACTCGGGCGAGAACAGAGTCCTTCCCTTCATTTAACTGAACAGGGATGAACAACTGCTCTCCAATTTGCTAAATATCAACCAGGCTCTGAGCTGATTTCTCATCTTTCTGGACTATAGGAGTGGGAATGTCTGATTGTGGATTGGAAAAGAATTTCAGAGTGTTTCCTTCCAGTGTGGAATGCCACCTTAAACTGGAAGGAAGGTTGATTTTCAGAAATAGAGAGGACCCCCCATCACCAGTTTGTTGTCCTACTGCTATTACTGTCAAGTCTGGGATTTGGTTGTTATGGAAGTGAAATTCTACTTGGTCAGGTTTTTGTTCAACCATGTGGCAGGTGCCGTTTAAACTAACATGGTTGACACTCTGTTTCAACTTTATCGGTCGGCTAGTCTGGGTCCAGAGGACCTTGTTTACGCAATCTATTAGGGGTGACAACCTTCGCAGGAGGTCATTCGCTCGCAAACAAGGGGTGCCTTCTGGAGTCACAATTATGACTGGGTGCATCACCTTGTGTCGCCCAATTTTAATGTCCAAATCGCAGTCCCCTGGACAGGAATTTCCTTCCCGTCAAAGTTCTGAAGTTGTCCAGGAAGAAGGGTGAGAGGAATTTGGTAATTCTCCCCCCTTCCTGAATTCAGTTGATCAAAGGCCTTTTTGGACAGAAGGGTAGCTTGGGATCCAGTGTCCACCAGTGCCAAAAATGTACCCTGCCCTGTATTTGGACCGGGGCATAGAATCTTCCCTCCTTCTCTGCAAGGGGGCACAGATAATGTACATTTTTGGACAACTGGGGGGTTAGTTTTCTAGTTTTGGACACTGATAAGGAGGTGATTTGGCCGGAATTCTGTGAGGAGTCTTGGGAATCTGAAAAGAAAAGGTGGCAACTAGATATGGGAGAGTTTTTGGGTTCCCCTGGTTCCGGTGCTGGGCCGAACCCCCTTTTTGGAGGCAGTTACCAGGATGGGTTTGAACCAGGGGATTTGCCTGTTGTTGGTTCTGGGGTAGGATGATGGGTGGCGCTAGCTCAGTCCCCATATCTACCCAGTCTGGATTTTAATCCTTTGGGACCCATTCTTCTTTGGGAGGAGTTCCCCCACCTCTGAAGGAGAAGATCCTTTTCCCAGGATCCTCTTAGGATCCCTCTCCTTCAAATTGGAAGATTTGTACCTCCTCCACAAAATGGGTCTGTTTGGGTTCTCTGTTTCTCCTACCCCCTCTCTGTTCCTTGGGTGGCAAACTTTCAGGGGCAGGAGATTTTGGTTCCGGTTCCTGGGTTTCCAGGGGCTTTCTACAAGTGGGGAAGGAAGCTTCCTCCAAGGCTTTACACCCCCCTTCCCCTTGTGCCTCCTCCCTGGGAACCGGTGGGTTGTCGGGGTTCTGCCCCCATCATTGTTCTGGAGCACCAGGTCCGGAGTTTTGGGCATTCTGCACCGGCATGCTCATCTGAGGGTTCTGTTGAGCCCTCAACATGCGACCCAGGTCCTGTGCCATGTTTTGGACCTGGCGCTCTAGTGGTGACACTCGCTCAGGCTGATAGGGGGTTCTCATTTCTCCCCTTGGCTGATCGCAGGAAGGGTAGCTATCCCTTCTCTGAAAATACCCTGTGCTTGGAAATTTGGGTACCCCTCCACCCTTGCCCTCCCCTCTCCCGGATTAGGTTGTCTGGGCTCAGGAAAGTGGGGAAAAAAGGATGGATTGTTCTGGGGCTGAAAGTTTTGAGGGTCCCTGGGGAAAAAGTTCTGTCCAGGATTTGGGGAATTTCTGCCCTCCTTGGGGAAGTGAGGAGGGAAGTTCCCTGGGTTAGCTGGTGCTTGGTTGGATCCCCCCCCCCTTGGGCTGGAGGAGTCCACACATGGGTTGGTTGGTTCCCCTTGTAGCGGGGACTTATGTAGTCAGGGGAGTGAGGGATCCCATTTGTGGGACTACCTCCTTGGCTCCCTGTCTGTGACTGGCCCAAGAGCCTTCTGGGCTTGGGATTGCTCTAATTTTGTACAGGCAGGTTTTTAGGCCCCCACATCTCCAAATCTAAAATGGGGGCAACCTTCACCTCTGCCACCTTAGCATTAGCAGGGGTGTTGGTTGGTTTGAGGCTTTTAAGATTATTCTTGTTTTCTATGGGCTTTTGCACCTCATAAATTCTTGTGGCCTGTTCAATGACCCAGTCTAGTGATCTTTTCTCATCAAAATCTCTCACTAGCTGCGTCATGATGTACTTTGGTAGAGCGTGGAAAAAAGTATTGACAAATTCTTTGCTGTCCGTGCGCACCCTTCTGGTGGTCTGCGCAAAGGCACGCTTTAATTCCTGCACAAATTCTTGTGGGACCTGATCCTTCCCACATTGCAAGTTGTAGGCTGCCTTACGAGCCTCCTGAGGATTTCTATGTACAGAAAAATGCTTCAAGATGGCCGCCCTATAGGTGGACCATCTAGAATGATTTTGGTCCTCCAGCCCCGCAAAGAAGCTGGAGTATTATGGTGAGAAGGTCCATTTTACATAATGAATACAGCTCTGGCTGTCCTTCAAATGGAAAGTTTCCATCATCTGCTCAAAGAGCTCTAAGTGCTCCCAAACAGAATACTTAGCGTTCTTATGATAAGGCGTGATGACGCTCCTTATCGCTTTGATCTGTTTTAAGGGGTTCTTAAGCAAGGCCCTTTTTGCCTTATTGGTCTTCTTAGTTCGGGTAACCCTGGTCCATTCCTCGTCTGACTCAGAGACACTGCTGCCAGAGGTGCCCATCTGGTCTTCTAGGTTTTCCTGGATTCTGCGATCCTGGGAAAGGCTGGCAGAATGTGGGGACCTAGGGCCTCATTACGAACCAGGCGCTAATGGGTTAACGGTGCCGTAAAAGGCTGCGGCGGCGTTAACCTATTAGCGCCTATTTACGAGGTCCCTTTGCGGGACCCGACCTTAATGGCTGGTTTTACCAGCCGTTAAAGTAGGGACCCACAAAGGGACCTTGGTGCTAAGTACAGTGCCACAATTTGCGGCACCGTACTTAGCGCCTTCCCCATTCCCATTGAGCCCTATGGGGCAAAAATGGGAATGGGGAAGGGCCAACCCCGCCAACCTTGGAATGGGGTGGTAATTCACCATTCCGCCATGGCGGACACCGGCATGGACCATGGTGCTAATAGCACCATGGTCCTCCGCCTGGGTCTTAATGAGGCCCCTAGTCTCCTGTGTCCTGGGGCACTTGAAACACTTGTGTATAGGCGCGTTACAAATGCCATATCATATCATTATCATATCACTCAGAGGAGTCTTCTGATTCCTCCTTGCTCCCAGGATTTGATGTGTACCCCCCCACTGTCCTAGCTGGGCAGAGGTTTTCAGGATGCCCTTAGTGGGCCTACTCTCATGGAGTTCCCCACTAAATTTCACAGTACTTGGGTACCCATACCCAGATGCCCGCCCATCCATTCCTGGGAGGTACTGGTCTATGAGCCCTATATTTCTGATTGGATTGAAATCTGCCATCTCCGTGGCCCTCGGCTCATGTGCGCTAGTGGACATGGAGGTGGCAGAGTCCAGGGATTGGGAGAGATGAAGGCATATGGTACTAGGGTTCCTGAGGATATGCTCAGGTGTTTCCCTTTCAAGGTGAACTCATCTCTATCAGCCCCTGCTCCCTGTTGCCATGCAAAAACCTGAGATTCCTGTTCCTCAATCAAGGCCTTACTAGTCTCTATCAACCTCCCTTGCATGGCTACCTGCCTGTGGAGCCTATCATTGTTCTCACAGAGAGCCTCATTTTCTCTCTGTGCTTCCTGGGTTGTTTTTGAGTACTGGGTCAGTCTTTGCTGCAGGAGGGTTACCTCCTGAGTCCTGTTCATACTGGCCTGGTCCTTCCTTGCTAGAGCCTCTTCCACCCTCCTGGTGTGTTCTAACAATCTTTCGTGCTCTTTTTGGAGATCACCCAGTCCCTAAAGGGCCAGGTGATTTTCTTCCAGTTTCTCTTTTAAATGACAGACTTCCTGGCCTAAGGTGTCCCTTTCCTGAGCAAGAGCCTGCCTCCGTGCCGCCAGGTCATCCCTCTGTCTTTGAAGCGCACCAGCTTTCTGGCGCTCTTCATCAAATTCTGCCTGGGTGTCCAGGTCTTTCAGAATTAATTTATTGCTCTCCTCTTTTTCTCTGTCTAGGTGGCCTTGCAGGGTGACTACCTGCTCTGCGCATGCCCTGTTAAAGTGTATCTGTTGCTCCAGCTTTTTCTGGCTCTGCAGTAGAGAGTCCAGACTTTCTTGGTACTCCTTCTGCAAGGCCAGAATTTGGGTATCCTGTTCTGCCTTTTCCTGCTGCAGGATATCCATGTCCTCTTTTATTTTGATTATGTACTGCCTACTTTCATTTTCTGACTCCTGGCTCCTCTGTAGCTACTGCACAGCAGAGTCCAGATCAGTTTGGGCCTTTCCTAATGCCTGCAGTTGCTTACTTGCCAGATCTTGGCCTTCAGCATATTTATCCTGTATGGCTCCAATATATAAGTATAGATATGCCGCTATTTTGTTTTGCTCATCCTTTGCCTTAGGGGCCATATATAGTTCACTCAGGGCCCTATGTAACGGACACCTGATCTTGCCATATATCTAATCCTGTTGCAGAGATCTGTTGTGTGATTGCCTGCAACCACACATTCTGATCCTGCTCTGTCCATTCACCTCTCACAAATAACTTATGCAATAGGTGTTCTCTAGCCATATTTTTCTCTACCAATGTCGCCATTCTGGAAATATTGATTTCCTTCCTGATTTACAGAAGTTTATTTATTTTATTTTTGCAAAACAGACCGTTTCCTTAGAGCGTTCCCTTTTGAGGGGTTTTTGAGGGGTGTTTTTCACAGTGTAACACAGCATGGTAGCCCAACAGGATTTATGTACCCTGTCAGTTAGCACACTGTATTAGACTGTCACAAGTGGTATATCTAATTCAGAAATCCTGGATTCGAGCCCCCAATCTGTAAGTGGTCTCAACCCAGCACTCCACCTAAGTCAATGCCTGGCGTGAGATGCCCGGCTGAACCCTTAATTATATATTTTTATGTCTAAAGTTCTTTTATTTCTGAATGATGTACCCTTATATCACACCCCTCTCTTTGAATCCCAACGGGCTCACTGAACCAAGAAGAAGGTTGTTTTGCAAATTTAAAAGATTTATTTTATGTCTTTGAACAATATATATATCACACTTTTATGAATTTGAACAATATCTATATATCACACTTATTAATATTTATACAATGATCACCGTTGGGTAATATTACAGTCAACAATCTCTTTAATCAAAAGGAGTATGGATGAGAAGAATAATGTAGCATAGAATAAAGCTTTGTGTAGGTTCAATGAAACGCAATGATATGATATTAATGCAGCACAGAAATAATACTGTTATGTGTTCAATCAAATGCAATGCAATCACTCTTTCCCCCTGATACTACTCAGTCCCCCCTAATATGCAATATAGAGATGGAAGGAGAGAAAACAGGTTTCAGGAATAAACACTCTACAAATGCAGTTTCAATCCCAGTTCCCCCAGCAAGCTTAGAGAAAAACAGGAATGATTTTAAAACAGGTCTATTGCTTTGAATGTGGCTTTGAATGAATGGAAAAAATGCTAAAATGGATTTAATTCTCTAAAATGGATTCAGAACTAGTGGGAGCTGCTTTGTATAGCATCATGTAAACACTAGCAACGATGTTTGAATGACTTGGCAGATTGGAAACTGAATTCAGAGGATAAATGCAAAGAATAGCTGTTTTATATGGGATGAAATTGAGCCAAATGCAGAATCGCGGCAAACATTTCTGTGCACATTAAATTGTAGAAAGCTGAGGATGTTAGCTTCACTTAGACACTTAAATTTCAATCCTAGCATGTACGGTTCAGAAGTTATGAAGGTTTTAGTAAAGGTCGATTTTTCTCAAAAAGCGTCAAGATTTCAAATGAAAGATGCGCTTTTGAAGATTACAAATAAGGATTGGCTTTACACTAAGTGGATATGAAGATGCGAGATACCAACGGTACAGCACCAGTCCAGAGGCGCCTCTGTCTGATATTTGCCCGCTGCGACACTTGCCTTTCTTCAGCAACTATATATTAGCGCAAAGATGATTTATCACTACAATTATCACAGGACTATATGGATGAGGGAAAGATTCAGGACAGACAAAAGAGGTTCTACAATGCAGTTCTGGATGTGATAGAATGGGTTTTGGATAGGATTACCTAAGAATAAGAGATTGGCTATGGACAGTTCTATGCTAAATACTCACAACTATGGTTTTGGAATAGGCCCGTCAGGATCTGGTCAAAGGGTTTTGGACTGGAATCTGCTCGCCACTGGACAGGATTCAGGGCACCTAGTTCTGCTCTCAGCACGGCACTCTGTCTCTGCACGTCCTCTTGGACTGGATCTGACGGGTTGGTTCTGGGTTACAGCTCTGCTCTACTGGTTTGGATCTCTGGGTTCTAGCAAGAGTTCTTGGCAAGAACCAGAAAAACAGCACAGCCCGCCTGTTGAATTTGTTGAGGTGCCCCTTGGAAGTCTGGGGGTAAAATCAGGTTGCAAGATTTTAAAGGCCAAGCTGAGAAAGGTTCAGCTTTGGAATGGGCCTTCTGCTTTCAGAGTTCTGGAGTCTGGATCTGGGTTCTTCCTGCAGAGCACTTTGCCAGTAAATCAGTTGATGGGTGAATGTGTGTCTGTCTAGGTCCTCAACAGTCCCTATTTATGTATTTCCTAAGGGGGTGGATAGGCTGATTATACTAAGCCCACCCTCTAGGAAACTGATTGGTCAAAGTATTCCCTCTCTCCTGATTTGAGAAGAAAACCAGAGTGTCATGATGTGTCATGATGACGCTGTGTTTATGGTCCAGGGAAAAAACCTCCCCTTTGTTTCTACACAAAAAATATATTTTTCATATAAAGCATATTTACAATATCACCAACTTGCTAATAATACATATTTACATCCCAAATTAAATAAAGCACGTATTTGTCCAAGTCCCATATTCTTAAGAGTTTCGGTTCACAATTCGCATTTTTTTGCGCTTTTGGTTGGTTACCCAGTGTCAGATATGTACAAATCTTTCCACATGTGCATAACATCTGGGCATACTCCTGTAAATTTTCATATTCCTAGCATTATCACAATTGCTACAATATCGACATTTTCGTGGTCCAGTCTCTGAATATCGCACACTTCCAGAGTAGTTTCAAACTGTGAGCAACATTTTCATTTTATCAATCTATAAATTCCAGATTTTTACCAGTTTAGTACAGTTTTCTATTAGTCTTTTTTCTCAAAAATATATATTTTTCAGTTCCATATACACATTTCAGTCTAGCCCGGCTCCCAATGTTTGGCTGAGCCAAGAGCAACCTGAGCCTCTTACTGCCAGCAGCTAGTTTGTGTTGACATCCAAATTTGCATTTCCTTTCAGTCAAGGGAGTCTTTTGTCTCATGTCAGAGCAACAGGCCAAAGTCCTCCTCCATCTTCCTTTCACAACTCCCTTCCAGTTCCTCAGCAGAGAGCAGGGGGGAAGCTTCCTTTGTTTGCGAGAAGCTTTGGAATCTCATTGAATTCCAGTGTGGCTGGCTTTAACTCACTTTTAAAACATGGTTTAAAATGGTCTTTTTCTAAAATACAATTAACATTTTTAACAAATATAACCACAAATCTCTTAATTCCAGCCTTTTCAAACATAGAGATTGAATTGTAACCACCTATATTGCTTTTGATGGGAAGTCTCATCTTTTCCACACTTTTATTTTAATGTAGAAGTTTAAATGACAGTATTAGTAAATGTCAGCTACTGACACAGGCGAGCGGCGGTGCTGCACCCATTTCTGACATATTTTTCCCATGCAAGCACCTTTGAATGTGGATTTTCTTATGATGAAATGTGTTCCTGCTGATATGGTGGATTCCTTAAATAAAGTGATGTTTAACACCCAAGAAGGATGGTGGATCTTTTCTGTTGTTTGAGAATCATTATTTTCAAATTTAACAGCCAAGGAAAATGGATTTTAGCAGTTCTGGGTTTCCCTTGCAATGCAACACTGCTTTTCAAGTAGTTTCATTTTACTCTGTGGGCAGCCCAATGTAGGATTTGACAGTGGTCTCCTGTGTTACCACTGACATAGGCTAAATGGATTGGCGGCCTATTTCCAGGTTTTCCTGCGCACTTTTCAAAGATTTTTAGCGCATAGATCTTTTGGCGGCCATCCTGTTATTTTTTATGAAAACAACACACAGTGATGTTGCAGGGCATAGACTAGTGGGTTAGAACATCCCACATATTTATATAGCGCCTTGAGGGTATCGGAGCCTGGACTGGTGTCTCTCTTCCCTCTGCTGGGAGAGGTTGTCGGAGCCTGGACTGGTTTCTGTCTTCCCTCCGGTGGGAGAGGGTGCTGGAGCCTGGACTGGTGTCTGTCCTCCCTCTGGTGGGAGAGGGTATCAGAGCCTGAACTGTTGTCTCTCCTCCCTCCGGTGGGAGAGGGTATCGATGCCTAGGATTATTAATATGACATTCCCCGTGTTGTGAGACCCACCCAGCTTCCTGAGTAGACTGTGGCGGGCATTCCAGCCATCTCTTCAATAGGCTCATCACACTGTCTCGTAGTTTCCTAGGGGAGTGATGCGATTAGCATGCAAACGGTGCACAGGCTCAGGAGAAAACATGACGTGTCTTGAGCCAACAGTCTCCGCTGACTTGGATTTGGACAGTGGTTCCCTTTCTGTTGCCACTCCTCATTTGTCTTCTCCAGACTGGAATGAGAATTTCTCCCACTTCAATCCTGGATCCTTGTCAGGAAGCCCATATTGATACCCTCCTGCCAGGCGTCTCTTCATCTTATGCTCAGGTCTTTCTTGGCAGAATCCAGTCCTCCAGCCTCCTGCTTTGTCACATGTTTGGGTGGTAGAACCCCCATGTTAGTTGCACACCACACTCCAAGTGGTATGGTCTCTGCCTAGGGTCTGGTCTCTGCCAGCTGGTATGCTTCATTGGTCTAGGAAGCAGTCTGCCTTTCTATCCAGTGGTGAGTAGCATGTCTATTTTCCTGATGTGTGCCCTATAATGGCCTTCTCCATCTACTTTTATACACAAAGGTTGTGCGGATGTCTGCAAGCTGGCCCGTGATGGGTTCTCTTTTCAGACAAACTGTCCTGGGACTACTGATTGGTCCCTTTTCCTTTGGCTCCCTCATTGGGGTGTTAGGTAATTATTATTAATGATTGTGTATTGATTAGGCATTAAAGTGGCACTATTTTCCTCCCCTGACAGTTCCATGGCTTTAAATAGGCACCCTGCCATCAGCCCCATCTTGGAATCCCTTGTTCAGTCCTCACGGTTAAGCAGGGCTCCACAGCTCTGCATGTTGCTCGATGTTCGAGGTGGCTGCACCATCTGAATGTTCAGTCCCGCATGACCTGGCATCTGCTTTTTCCCTGGCATGCCAGAAGCTGAATTTTACTAACCATTTGGGTTTAGGTATTAGTTCAGCTCTGCAAATTGTCTGGTTAGGGACAAGGGGTCCTTGGATTCAGACTTGTAGTTCTGGTATCTGATGAAGAAAAATAACTACATATCTTGGATGGGCTAACAAGCCCAGTGAGATCCCCCCCCCCACACCTTCTGGAAGGCACTTCGAGTAGTGGTCAGACTACCACAGGCTACGGTGACTCAGTTCCCACAGTTCCTGTAACTGGATGTGGAGTTCCTGTAACCTACTGCAGTTTGCAACAAGTCCATGTGCGTGTGTTTGATGGAGCAAGGGCGGCTTTACTGACAAAATGAATGTACGATGATGGCATATATTGCAGGCACTGAAAAGGCAACATCAAGAATGTTTACACTGGGCAATTTTTTTGCAAATAATTGGATACTCCAGCATGAAAATATTTTAAGTCGACATGCTGCATATAACGTGAGCAACCAACGTGAAAGTGTGTTTTGATAGTGCCAATGCTGGCCTTCATTTGGCACAGCCAGCATAAAAATATTTTGCAGTGGTCACACAGCACTTTTGGCTCAGGCTTGGCAGTTCCAGAATTAACATTCTGGAAATTGACATGGTGTACAAAAAAGCCACCAAACTACAAGGATTGCTCAAGCACACCCTCAGTCAGGCTCCTCATGAATCCAATTTTACATTGAGTACTAACTTACACATCTCCAAATCTGTCTCCAAAACACAACCCAATATTCACAACATTGTAGGGCATTTCCCCCTTGTCTATTTTGTGGAACAATTGTGGATCTAAGAGGACTGATGTGCTCCCATACTCTCACAAAACATTCTCCTTACCTTCATTATCCCTCCATTTGATTGTGGCATACATTTCCTACTTTCCATCTGCTTACCTTCCACATGCTCCTTTTCTTTCCACCACCAGACAATGACCTGGTAATCCCTGGCAGGTATCCAAACCTCCTTAACCATCCTAGCGTGTGGTGGGGGTACAGTACACCACGCCATCGTCAAGCATTATCACTCTACAGATAGTGTTCTGGTGAGGTAACGCCTGTTGACATAACATGGCATACTGGTATATATTGGGCATATCCAGCATGAAAGTATGTTCTTACAGTGACAATACTGGAATGTATTACCCACAGCCAGCATAAAAATGTTTTCCAGTGGCAATACTGACATAGATTAAAATCAGCCTGCATGAAAGTGCATTCTTACAGTGGAAATACTGGCATGTATTGGGCATGGTCCGTATCAAATCAGTTTATAGTGGCGATACTGACATATTGGGCACATCCAGCATGAAAGTATGTTCTTACAGTGGCAATGTTGGCATATGCTTTGAGCACTGCTTCAGGAAAGTATTTTACTGTAGCAATGCTGGCATATATTTCTGGCACCACAATTATTTTAGTGTGTTTTAGATTGGCAACGTGGCATACATTAAGGGCACAGTGATCACAAACCTGGTTTCCAGTGGTAATGTGTTACCATACAGAAACAGTTTACATTGGGCCTCATTCCGAGGCTGGCGGTAAGGGTTAACGGTCACCGTTAATGGCAACGGTGACCGTTAACACTTACCACCATATTCCGAGTTCCC
Source organism: Ambystoma mexicanum (assembly GCF_040938575.1). Taxonomy (NCBI): domain Eukaryota; kingdom Metazoa; phylum Chordata; class Amphibia; order Caudata; family Ambystomatidae; genus Ambystoma; species Ambystoma mexicanum. The sequence continues at coordinate 909,303,851 of NC_090931.1, read as the reverse complement.
TTTTGCGGGTTGGCATTTAACGCCTGCTTTTAGCAGGCGTTAAAAATCCAACCCGCAAAGGGACCTTGGAGTAAGTTACGGCACCGTAATTTACGGTGCCGTAATTTACTCCTTCCCCATTCCCATTGAGCCCTATGGGGGCAGGAATGGGGATGGGGAACCGGTATGGTGAATGGGGAATTACCGGTCCCTCCAACCTTGGAATGGACCGGTAATTACTCCATTCACCATGCCGGATTTCCATGGAGTAAATAGCTCCATGGTTGCTTACCATGGTGCTATTTACTCCATGGATAGCGCCAGCCTCGGAATGAGGCCCATTGTAGGGCTCCTTATCCAATTTGTCTAAAAAGGAATACACTGTACAATTCAATATTTGAACACATTACTTTAAAACTTTCTCAGGGGAATAATCTCCCTGAACCACCCTATTGTGAACCCATCTGCCACACCATGCTCAATCAAAGACACTCATTTGGTTGAAATATTAACACACCTCCACTGAACAAAATCACAAGCCACCAACTCCAAATTGATCATGCACCCCCAATCAACACCTCAAAATCACAATGGAACATTTGAAGATTAACTGTTACACTCTACATGCACGTTGTCCTGATCCTCCAACTTGAGTTTTAGGCTCTCACAGAGTAAAACATTTTCTCGACATGTATGTACAACTCCTTACTGTTGCGATTCTGCGAAATGAAGACCACTGAGAGTGGGGTTGAGCAATACAATGGGCCTCATTACAACCCTGTTGGTATGGAGTGAACAGCGCCGTAAAATGTGCCAGCGCCATTCACCCCGTACCGCCGCATTACGAGTTCCCCTCGCGGGACACGGTAAGCACGCCTGGGAAAACCAGGCGTGCTTACTGGGTCCCGTGAGGGGAAGAGGACGCAAACAACGGGCCATCTCGTAATGGCCCGTTGTTTGCTCCCTCTCCCATTCCCATTCAGCCCTATGGGGGCTGAAATTGGAATGGGGAAGGACCGTATCCGGGTCCTTGGAGGGAGGAATTACCGGGCCTTCCGAACTCGGAATGGCCCGGTAAGTCCTCATTCCGAGGACCCGGACCCTGACACGATTTCGGTGGCAGCCATGCCGCCAATAGCGGCATGGTTACCGCCGAACTCGTAATGAGGGCCAATGTCTTTGTTAGGATTATCAAGGCGGGGTTGTGGATTAGATGAACGCCTATAGGTACAAGGGATTAACCCTTGAAAAAATAAGGAAACACTTCATAAACTAATGTCAAGGGTGGGCCAACTTAAAGTGGGGTTTTCCAAGTGCTCTCTGCACCTCAGGGCAATGATGCATTTTAACAAAAAAGACTTGAGACTACTCTTATAAGCCTTTGTCATGCCAGAGAGGTCCTATTCTAATCACCAAAGTCCAAAGATGATGGGCAACTAAAAGTTCAAACCTGTTTGGCCAACAGAAAGGTTCATCAACCAATACTTTCTGAGTCCACAGGTATTCTATAAAACAAATGTAAGATGCTCCCATGGAAAAATCCAGGAGTTACTCACAGTTTTTATTCTCCTTAGGGCTCTTCGCCTTTTCCTTAACAACCCCAGATTTGGGTTCTCACTGCTCTCCAGATAGGCCTCTTCCAGATCTCGTGTTCATAGTATTCTTCCTTGTAAGCTTCTCTGTGTCCTCTGATTTGCCATACAATTCTCCTAGTGCCCCTTAACAATCTCTGGATGTAATACAATGTTTATGACATCAGGTTCTCAACTCCAACTTCTTCATTCACCCCAACTCTCACAAGTCTCTTCAAAGATTCACTTTCTCAGCCTGAGTCTCTTAGGTCTCTTATGAACTCTGATTCCTCCCAGGTCTCTCTATGGCCTCAGGTTCTCTTACAGTTCTCTTAGATCTTTCCATGACCTCCGTTTCCTATCAGAATTCCCTTATGTTTCTCCACTGCCTTTGCCTCTCTCAGGATCCCTTTGAGGATTCTCTAAGGATTCTTCCATGGCCTACGGGTCTCTTAGGTTTCTCTTGGGTCTCTCCACAACCTTTAGTTCTCTCACAATCCTATTGTTCCTTTAAGGTTTGCTTAGGTTTCTCCATAACCATGCCCTTTGATTCTGTCAGCATTCTCCTCGCTCTCTCCACAACCGATGTTTTTCGCAGGATTCTCTCACTGATAATGAATATTTCAGTGTAAATGGAGACAGAAGGGCAAAAAGAGGAGAGCAGACTGACAACAACAGAGAGCTGACAAAAGGAAGGCTAACACCCAGGAGTGCAGATAGACAGGAGACTCTGGGACACTTGCTGCGGAAGTTTGCTTGGAAACCTTGGAGCCCTATCCGAGAGAGGCATAACATCTGACTGGCCTCCTGAGCTAAGAACAGAGATCTCCCATGTGAGCAGATATATCCCAAAGCTATCAATTATGTGGGGTGCTACCTGCCTTAATCCCTTTCCATTAGTGGGGGGGGGGGGGCAAAACTGTGTAGACCCTGGCCATATTTGACTAAAAATATCACTTAATTCCCTTAGAGAAAAACACCATATCCGTTTTAATCAGACGTTTGAAGTTAGTGGGTGTTCTTTCATTAGTGGGAGGGAGGAGGGGGGTAAAAGCGTTATACTCTAAGGTTATTTAACTCAAAATATAATTTAATTAATTCCCATAGGGTCAGCTATCACGGGATGATATTTTTGTGCACAGTAAATGACTCTGGTCTTAAATATAATTGGGTAACCCTGCTGTTCATTTGAAAGTGCTACTGGCCCCAAAATTAAACTCCTAACACCTTGCATTACCTGTGAAAACGAATTGTCCCAAACAAATGTTCCGATTGATTCCAAATTCCCCAACCCTTGCATTTCATTTGAATGTGTGTTCCCCAAACGATTTTCATATTGAGTTAATTACCCAGACCTTGCATTTCGAATAAAAAGCCCAAACGAAATTCCCATTATATTCCACTCCCTGTACCTTGCCTTCAAACCAAAAGGGTCAAATATAACTGATGCCTGGGGGTGGGGGAATGCTGGACGAAAAGAGCATTGTGATAAACCAAGCAATCACTGTGTGTTTTTAAGGTTTCCTCTCTGTTAATGGGCAAATAAATCATATGTGTGTTTCCCCACTTTCTTATTCACTGTTACCTTCTCGTCCAGGTCACTATGCTCTGGGGTACACTGGCTGCTCGAGTGACAGAGAGGCCGGGGCATTCAGGTACACTCTACGGCCTCATTGCTTCCACTTGGTGCCTCAGCATCGCTCTTTCATTCCGCCAATGCAAGGGAGTTGCATTAAATCTTGTCCTGGACTCTAGCAACACTCTGTGCTTTCTCTGCCATCTGAATGACCAATTCCCTGCTGCCACCAACAGCCTCCCACAGGAGGACTCACCTTTGTCCCTTTCAGGACAACACTCAGTGTCACATTTCTCTGGGCACTCAGACCTCCTCCATTACCCCGTGCATGCCCGAACCCTTTGACTGCTCCCTGGGTTTAAGGGCCCAAGATATGATATGGTATGATAGGTTATTTAAAATGCGCTTAATACCCAGAGGTTTCTATGTGCGGACCCGGGGAATCGAACCTGTGGTGCTCTGTGTCATCTTGCTTCCAAGGCAAGCACGTTGCCCCTGAGCTATCCTCCCCTCTCCCTCATCGTGACAACTGCCTGGCAGAACAACACCCATAATGTGCCCCAAGACCCCTGCAGTCAAGGGTTGTAGCTTCACTATCAGCCCCTTGCAAGGCCACCCTCTCCCTCCTAGCCAGACCCAGTCATCTCCTGTCAGCATCCCTGTCTCCCCTTTAAGTTCCTTGCTCACACTCCCACCTCTCTTGCGTCCATCGTTGCCCCTTCTCAATCCCCACTCCCTGACCCCTATGTTCCTTTGACTCTGGGCAACATACATTCTTTCCCTTTTCGATCGCCTTCTTTTGGGATTAACCACAGACAGTCACCGCTGCTTGCCCCAAAGACCTAGCAGCCCACTCTCGATTCTCCCAGCCAAGTGCCTGTTGTGCCTGAGCCTGCAGCACTAGCGGGTCTGCTCAGCCCACAGCACCCACAGCATCTCACTGTGGCCGGATGGAGCACCAGACCTTACTGCCAGTCATTCCAAGGTGTGAAGACACTGGGCCTCATTACACGGTAGGAGGTAACCATGCCGCTATTAGCGGCATTGCTACTCCCTTACCGGGTACCCGGTCCAGGTAGGCGGTATGGGGACTTACCGGATCATTCCGACCCTGGAGGACCCGGTAAGTCCCCATTCCAAATACCATTCCCAATTCCCATTTGAGCACCCATAGGGCTAAATGGGTATGGGGAAGGAGCTAATAACGGTAGCGCAATTTGCGGTACCGTTATTAGCTCTGAAATTCCTCAGCGGATCCTGTCCATAATGCCTGGTCAGACCAGGCGTTAAGGACGGGACCCGCTGAGGGACCTCGTAGTCTGGCGCTAAGGGATTACCGGCACCGGTGACCTTACCGGTGCCGGTAATCCCTTAGCGCCTACCGTGTAATGAGGCCCACTGTCTCTCCCAGGCCCCCAAGAAGCGGTTGCCTCATTGTGTGATGATGTGACATCCCCAGCAGTGGGTGTGTCTCCTTCCCAGTGGGCCTTCTTGCATCAGGTAGCCCAATTCTCATGTCCCCACGTCCTTGCACTCCCTTGCAGAGATCTAGTTATGTGCGAGACTGGTGGATAGATAGTACAGGAGTTCCTGCACAGACACACAGGCCCAGGATAGACGCATCATGGTGCCCAATGCAGAAAGGACCCGGGAGGGGTACTTCTAAACCATGTAATCAATACAGGAGACGACCGTGCAACTTGCACAGCATGATATCATATGTGAGAGGACGGGCATTAACAAAGGAATCCAAACTTGGATCCCCTTCAAAGTCCTGCTTGAAGCCCATGCGTCCCCCGGATGGTTTCCTGATGCTGGAGTCCAGGCCCCACGTGCTGCACGTGCGATTGCGAGAAGCTAATGAGTCCATAAAGCGCACCCCATGGCCGGGAACGGTGGGTGATGGATGTCAGCTGATTCCGAGGCCATTGCAGCACATGTGCTGTGTAAGTGCTTGCAGGCGGGGATAACCTTGCCAGTCTGGTACTTCTGATTCATAAAAATGAGTTGCATTGTTGCACATTTAGCCGCGCCCGCCATAGCCTGTGGTCCAGGAGCATGAGTGGAAGGTGAAATGTGGGAGCAGGCGGAGGGAGTAGGGGGTGATGACGCGACATGCAATCATTGCGTCCCAGGGGTGTTCCACTAGTTGGGAAGCGACAGCTAACTTATGTTCCTGCCCCTTTGGTAGAGTTGCTGGGTATTGCAAAACATGTTTGGATATTATTGCATATAAACACCCCGAACTCCTTAACAATTGGCCTCGCATATGGCGAATCGCATAATTATATTAGCATAACATTCAATAGTTAGTACGAAAAAATATATTTTTATTGAAAAAATCGTTTAACACAAAAAGTTTATAAATTTGTATCACCATCATCTCACAACAATTATTATATAAACATAATTCACTGTGTCAGCTACATGTGAACAGTCATCTTAATCTAGTGCACCTGTCATGTTGGCCAGTGGACTCCCTTATTTATGTATTTGGTATTTGTATTGCGCCTATACAGAAAAAGGTGTTTCAAGGCCTTTCTAACACTCAAACTCGTTCTAACACTCAAAATCTTTCATACCAAAATACTCGCACTCTCTGTACAAACACCCTACACGTTTCATTACCCATACTATATTTTAAAAAAACTCTTCTGGGAAATTCTTCAGGGGAGATCTGACATAAAATTACCAATTATTCTAACACTCGACATTACCAACCCACTCAAAGTGTTTCTATGAACTATAATCAGCAACACAATGGGGTATAACCTGCTCCTCTGACTCTACCTCCTCTTCCGACTAACTCCCAGGAATCGGGGCCTCTTGTCGGGGAAGAGTGAACAGCCAGCAGGCTTCCTTGCTCCCTCCTGGCCCCCAGCTGCCTGATGCATGGTGTTGGCAGCCTGGCTGCACTGCTCGCAACGCAGCCGCCATCTTGGGAATTCCCAGCAGGCCACACGTAAGGCTTAAAGGGAAGGGCCATACCCCTACCTGAGTGTTTCATTTCTAGTCAGTGTGCCAACAAAGATTCTGGTCTCGCAATGCCCAATCTTGTTGAGGTTTTCCATTTCACCAATTAAATGAGTATATGGAGGTTCATGCTGTGTCGATTGTTCAGATTTCCTGGCAACCGAGAGCTTTCACTACTCACTCTGACCATATCCAATTGGATCCAGAGGTCGAAGTGGGCAGGATCTAAATCGTACGACGTTCCCTTCCTTTTCTGGATTCTTCCCTTACTTTATGTAACCCGGAGCCCCGTTCCATGGCCACTTTGAAGGACACCTTTGCTCATTTTAACTTCTCCCCTTCTGGGGATTCAAACCTCGGCCCTGCTGGTAACACTTCCGGTGTCACATCTTACTGCGCTATCTAGACGGGACTGTATGCTTTTGTTTATCTGCATAGACTGCAGGGAACATAACACCCATTGCTGAGCCACCACAAAGCTCCACTCTGCTGTGATCTGTATTTGTCTTCTGCAATTAAGCCTGGATTGCTGTAGACACAGCTCACAACTGTCTCTGCAGGTAATGCCTTGGGGGTGGGGGCAGGGATGATTTGTGGGGTTCCAGTCCTTGGTATGCCCCTTGAGAAGTGAGGAAGGTGGGTGATTGGAAGGGGGAGGCAGCATAAAGCGGCATGCTGTGTGGGCCATGACAAACTAATGGTGGTCATTTAAATGCACTTTCTTTCATGAGTTTTCATCGGTTTTGATAGTGTGTGGTAACGTGGAGGAAAGAAAGGGCCCAGGTATGGGATTTAGGGGAAGAGTATAGGATCAGTGGGGAGGGGGTGCAAGGGGGATGGGGTGAAGAAGGGGCTAGGGCAGGGCAGAATAGTTCCACTACTTTTTTTACACTTCACCCCCTGATTAGTTCCTTTCATAGAAATTTCCTAACCCCTACATGGACATTACTTCAAATGAACACCCACCTTCATACATGCCAACCCTCCCGATTTAGGCGAGAGATTCCGGAAATCCTATGGGAAAACTACGTTCTCCGATTTCTGTGGTGAAACCTCCAACTCAGCAGCTCGATAATGTTGGCATGTCAGCACCTTATCACCCAAGTAAACCAGGCCTTTTAGGATGGGTAAAATGCCAGCCTCCCCTTAGCAGTGAGGCAGCAGATGGTGGAAAGGGCGGGGAATCATCTAGTCACCTGAGCCTCCATGGTACAAGATTCCTGGGGGAAGCCCCTGCCGCCTGCTGATCTGATTGGGTGCCATCCACTCAATAAGGGCAGCCGAGCACAGGAAAGATGCACACACGTTCAGCTAAACAGGAAGCGGGGATGTTCAGCTCTGATTGGCTAACATTCTGAGCAGTCTAACCAATTGGAACACATCCGATATTTCAACCGCCAAAACGAACAATTGTTGCCAGTCCGAGTGTAAAGACTGGCGCTTTGCAGAGTTGGATTTTTCTGGTAGAGCAGCAGTCTCTCCTCAAAGTGGCAGGAGGAATTCCTGTTGTGGGACTCAGCCACTTCTGCTTCTGCTGCCGACAAATCGTCCCTGGCTATTTGGGATGATCTAAGCCCCAATTACTTTCAACGTCAAACATGGATGCAAATCTTAGTTGTGCTTATCAGGGCATTTATTTTATCCTAAAAGTCATTTTAGTGTGACAGATGGCAAGACCTCCAGGGGCTCCCATCAGCACGAGGAAAGACTAAAGGTATGTTTGAGCATTGAACGTTATGCACGTATCCCCATTCACCACTTCAAGCTATGCATTTTGTAATTATCTATTTGTTTTTGCTCAATTGGCTCAAGTTATGAGTCTTGCAGAGATGGCCTTAACTTATGATCTTTGCCAATCCATGTCGTTACAGTAGTGCTTGGACAGCGGTGGTCTTTGCATTAGCTTATGAGTAAAATATCTCACTTTTTTTTCTCCAAACCCCCACTTTTTCTTTGTTTTTTTATCCCCTTTTCCTTTTTTCAGGCTTTTTTTTTCTTTTTAAATAAAAATCCTTAACAGGAATATGGAAGGAGCAAGTAAGGGGGCCAGATGGCAGCAGGTGATGGAGGTGTCTGAATCCTGCACATTTTACTTAACCCGCAATCCTGAATGCCAGGATTTTCCCATCCGTCGCAACAGGCGCAGCTCAGGAGGAGAAGGTGGGACAGATAAATTGCCTTTGCAGAAGCGAACAGAGGCTGGCACAGGCTAGCTTGCAGGAATATGCGTGTGCATGCATCTATCATGAAATGAAGATATTAGGACTGATCACTTTGGAATCCACGCGTGTCTCTTGTAAACATAACACACACAAGTGCGAGCTAACGTTCAGCCCTGGAAAAGTTGAAATGCTCATTGTCTGGTGAAACTGTTTAGCGCAGTGTGGCTACAGGGCCCAACAACTGCACATGAGGCTCTAATGCTGTGAATGCGCAAGTGCTGTTTGCACATGTGCAGCACCTTTTTTTATTTACATGGTATCATTCCTTTTAACAAAAAGTCGTTTACCTTCCCGATACACAACTTCATACACAATTAATGATTCAGTTTCGTTTTAAACCCGTATTCCAGTCCAAAGAAAAGGAAAAAAGAGGAAGAAGGTAGAACTTTCACAATCCATCATTCCCCTGCATCGTCAGTGTCATTATCTTCCTACCATCATCATTTCCATAATATTTATTGCTTTTAACACTCCATCCAAAAAGTTCCTCAAAGCGATTCTTAATGTTGTCCTTTGCCCTTGGAGAAGAGTGTTCCACCACTCATCTGTTCTTCAAAGAAATCGCCCAGTGTGAGTGTTCTTAAAGATGTCAGCGCCTTGCAAAATAGAACGAGATGTCTTAGAGTTTCCTTCTCTTCCTTCAGTTTGCACAGTCTACAGCTGACCTGGCTTTCACTGCATTATTTCTTGATCCCAAATCCACCAGGGTAGGGAACAAATTGAGCCGGAATCTCATACACGTTGTTCTGGTGGTGTTACTTGGGCTCTTTGCCAAGTATTTAGGAAGAACATTGTAGGGCCTACATGTTAGGCCTCCTTGGGTGCACAGTTTTGCTTTATTTGCTTTTTCCTGCATCGGGATCCAATCCTGTCCCCGAATCCCTATTTTCACTGAATCTGGATTGGTCAATAATTCTTCTTCCATTGATGTTTCACTTTCAAGGGCCCAGATACAAGTCCTCTTCCAATCCTGCAGCCAATGGTCTCTTCCCACATATGTTGCTCCTTCCAATGTCCCAAAGACTCTTATCGGGTCCACTTAAAAAATTTTTGGAAAAGTGCTAAGTCTTTCCATGTGGTATGTGCTTGAAGTGAAATTAGCCCCAGCTCTTGTCACACCACTGCAATCAGGACACACTTTGGGGGACTCTGCAGCTTTTTCCAATATGCTCTTTCAAGGATGTGCCAGAGCTTTGGTGACTGACACGAATACTTCAGCCCCATATGTCACTATTGGAACTACTTTTATTTTGTAGAAAGTTAATGCAGTTGTAATGGAAAATGTACTGACTCGTCTTTGGATTAACCTGCCTTGCATGGTTAATACTTTCATTTTGTTCCTCAACATGGTTTCTTGGGAAGATCTCTTAGGACATTGTTTATACAGCTTCCCAAATACACAATATAACTCACTTCCATCAACCTTTCATTGTCCAAGTGCCAGGGTCTCCTTCCACTGGACTGACGTAAGATTAAAGACTTGGATTCCCCTGGACTGACATAAGATTAAAGACTTGGATGTCTTCACGTTGACTTTTAAACCTTTCACCCATACCTCGAGTTCTAAAGCGTTTAATTGCCTTTGCAGCCCCACGCGAGTTTGGTCTAACAAAACCAAATCATCTGCGTACAATAGTTGGTCACTTTACAGCCCATCAATGTTTGACAGGAAGCTCTGGGTTTTATTCAGTACGCTTGTATGCTTGGAAGGTCTGAGAGGAATAACTTAAACAAGGCCGGTGCAACAGGCAACCCTGTTTTTGCCCTCTTGATATCAACATTGTACCGGACTGGGAGCCCTGTTGGTCCAGCTTTATTTGAAAATATGTATTTGTGTGCAGTTCTTTTAAGACCTCCAAAAGATCCCACAGGCATCCCCAAGTTGCTAGTTTGCTCCACAGTTTGTTTCTGTTCACTGGGTCAAAAGCAGGGGCTAGATCTATGAATGCCAACAAAATTTTAACATTGGATCCCCGCAGACGTTTTTTCAAGCGGTTAATTATGAACAAGTTCAACATGGTGTACATTCAGTTGACAAAACGGTGCTGCCAGTGGTCTGTGCGCCCATCCTTCTTTGGCCACTTTTCTAAACCTGCCAAAACTAGTTTGGTGAAGACTTTACCCACCACGTCCAATAAAGCTACAGGGAGATAGTTGCTGGGATCTTTTTTTTAAAAAAAATTGGAACTACTATGGAGGTCTTCCATGACAAGGGTACCCTCGTTTTCTTTTTGACATGTTCAAATAGGGTTACTAGAAATGTCGGCCATAATTCCAGTCCCTCTTTTAGATGGGCATTTGTCAAACCATCAGGGCCAGGAGCCCTTGAACCACTGGCTTTGATAATAATGTCCAGGATATTGTCGTCCTCAGTTTGAAATGTCAATTCTGCATCTGAGTTCTTCTCTCCTTGGATGATAATATCGTCATCTGAATTGAATACTCTTCCAATGTTTCGCACCCGTTCTTGTTTGTCGACTGCATTGTGAAGAAGGGCTTCCGATGGGGTGTCTAATGCATTGAGGTGTTGCCAGATGTCTGCAATTTGTTTATTTGCTATGTTCTTCATCATCAATTCAGAGTCCTCATGGAACATTATGAATTCCCTTCCTTTTATCTAGTTTTTATAATGGTACCTTCTAGACCTCATCAATTCAATACTATTCAGATTGCTCTCCTTTTTTAATCTCTTTAGGTCTTGTCTCAGTCGTCTCTTCTCCTCTAATATGTCTGAGTTGTATCTGTGTTTGTGCTTAAAGACTACTTTAGACCCTGTTCTTCTTGTTTCATTGATGGCCATTAAGAGTTTTGGATACTCCCAAGTGGGATTTTCCTTATCCTTTTCCGTTGCTATTAAGGTGTTGAGCTGTTTCGTTCACATTACAATTTATGCTGCATTGATTTTTAGCCGATTCCTCCCTTGTGTAATAACCAGTGGGCAGAGTTATTTCCTTGCTAAACGTCGAGTTGTTTTAACAGCTGATAGGTCGAGTATGTTGTGGTTACTTCTAATTGTTTGGATAATTTTCAGGTGAGAAACCCCTGGCATAAAGTTTCCTGAAACTAAAATGTAGTCCAACACCTTCTTTGAGTTCCAAGTGTACTGGGCCAAGATATTACCCCTGGTTTGTCCGTTTAGAAGATGTAAATCATGTTGGATCATCTCCATCCATTGTAGACATGCATCCTTCGCCCCAGGAAGTTGGTCTTTTTGATCTAAGTAAGAGTCCTCCGTTTCTGATGTCACTGACATGTTAAAGTCACCACAAATGATGACTATTTTTTTAATGTTGTTCTATTAAGTGCATTTGTTTACATATCAGTGACCTTTTACACTATGTCAACACTTATAATCCATAAATACATATCACAATTTCAATCCACAATATTAATTAAAATAAGTTTCATTTTCCCTATTATTAAAACTTCATCGTAGCCCTAAAAATAAAACTTTCCATACTTATCACACACCTTGAAATTGTACTAAATGTAAAATCCTTATAATCAATAAGCCAGTGCCAACAATCGTACTCCAGAATTGATCCCAAGTGCGGAGTGTGAACTTACTATGTGCCTTTTCATACTCCATACTAAGTGCAGCGCATTGAGGGAGGATATGTCACGGGGTCTCTTTCTGTTTAGTTCAAAGTCTACACAGTTGGTCTCCCCTAAGGAGTCCCGCCCAAACACCCGTATTTTCCAAAATAGGGAGAGTGTACAATCAGACAGAAAGGATAAATCTGATTAGCGCAGGTAAACATAGATTTATAACGTCCGACTTTGGGCGGTCTATTGAAAACCATAGCTGAGAGTAGATCTCAAACCTATGCAATTTAACCAAATGGTTCAGGGCTTGCTCCATGTCATGGTATCTGGACTTCTTCTCTATTTTTACCAAGTTAAAGTCCAGCCATGATTCGGGAACACTGTTCACATCAATTTCATATAACTAGGAATTCACCATTGCCTCCAAATCCCCATGCCATACACTTTTGAAGAATCTTCTAGAGTGAGTGGTTGCCTGACTTAACAGGGTACCCTCCCCCATACAGCCATAGTGCATTTTTGCCCAGAACCTACAGTCCGAAACTTTCCAGAGAGATAAGAGGGAAGGTACTCCTAGTTCAAGCCTTACGGCTTCCACCAGTACCCTACTCGGAAGGCTCAATAACGACCGCAAAATGTTTACTTCTAACCTTGGGAGCCAGGCTATCGCTTTTACCGGGAAAACTTCCAGGGCATATAATATGCCTGGGGTGATTGAGGTCCTATAGGCAATATGTTTTGCCTCGATGGAACAACCCCCATAGGCCTCAATGACTTTTTTCATTGAGAGCCACTTATTCCAGGCCTTGTGTGAAATTCCTTCTGCTAAATATGAAGGCAGTATAGTAGCTCTTATACAGATACCAAGATATTTATATATACGATTATCTTTTCTAACTTGGCCCTACCTAGCTACCAAATGAATGTTGGCGCCCCATGAGCCCCTTCCCCACACGCCATTGTTTTAGTTGTTATGGCGTTAGGGCTAAAGCCATGGTCATTGGCAAACATATATAGGTCATCCAGAGAACGCCGGAGGCCCACTGCTGTGTGGTCTAGGATCACTGTATCATTCGCGTAGGTCAGCCAGGAAATACCTTCATTGCTATACCGCGGCAGGTGATTGTTGACGGCCTCCAGTGCCAAGGGTAGCTCCGATATATGGAGATTAAAAAGCAGAGGTGCTAATGGGAAAGCAGGGGTGCTAATGGGCAGCCCTGTTTTAGCCCTCGGTTAGTAGGAAAATGTCCTGATAAGTCCCCCTGCTGGGAAAACCTAACCCTGACCTGAGTGTTATTATATAGTGCCTTGATGAAGTACAGGAGAGACGGGTCCATACGCCATTGTGCCATCATTTCCCAAAGTTTTGATCTTATCATGCTATCAAAAGCGGCGATGTAGTCAATAAAGCACAAATACACTGCTGTTCCTGGATAACACTGTAAATCCGAGATCATCGTTAAGAGGACCCAGATTGAATGGGTGGTCCCACAGCCCCTTATAAATCTGTCTGCTGAAAATTCAGCAAACCCTTCTCATTAACCCACGAAGATAGAAACGCTAATAATAAGTTTGCAAATATCTTAAAAGGACAGTCCCAGATTGCCAATAGCCTATAGTTTAAAGGTTGATTACGTGGCACTTACTTGTGGACTGCAATTAAGATTGAGCTTTTCTAGTAGCCAGGAATGCTCCTGGATTTGCATATCTGTACGTATAAGTGTTGGAGGAGCGGGTCCCAAAATTTTGGGTCACCCTTTAGGATCATATTGCAAAGTAAATGGCCCTGGAAGCCTTGGACTTAGCAATAGTAGCCACTAAATCAGCCTCCCTTATGTGCGCACTTACCAATGTGTCACACATGGACTTTGGTTCCTCAGTCAAGCTAGGTTCCGCCTCCAGCCAATACGAGTTCTCTATAAAGAGGCCCCTTTGCTCCTCTGAAATACCAGAAATCTCCTTGGCCAAATTGCCCACCCTTTGGCTACGTAAAAGGTGCCAACATTTCTTTGTATCATGTGTGTTAATCAAAAAATGTATACATTTCCATCCTGCATTGTTCACCGAAAATCTATGCCCTTTCAGCCAATGATGACCATAAGATCTTCTAAATCTTCACAGATTGTGTCCACCTTCCCCATAAGGGCCTCAACAAAGTCGGCAGTCCCTATTCTTCCTGAATTCCGGTAAGTGTTACAAGGGATCAGCCACTCAGGCCCACCTAAGCCCATTACGTTTGAGCTTTGTCATTTGTATATACGGGTTGGGGTTCAATGTTTCCACAATTTCGAATAGATCACCAATTTTAGTTAACGTCAATAGACCCGAGGCAGGACTTCCCTTCTCAACCTTTATAGCTGGATTAAGAAGAACAATACATCTGCCAAGGCAAGGGGGGTCTCTTAGCCATGTTTCCTGTAGGCAAACAATTGTGTAGCTGTCCCATGTTATCTCCTCCTTCCCAAACAAGTGCCTGAAGCCCCTGGCATTCCAACTGGCCAAAGACCACTTGTCTGGGCCCTCTTGAAATGGTGATTAAGCTATTCTCTTTTTAACCACCAAAGATTCTGCCAGCCACTTCCATGATCCACTCTGGTCCATCGTCCATCTCACCTTCTTCATAACGTTATTTTTCTTTCTCTGTTGTCCACGTTTCCTACTGTTATACAGAGGGGTATTAAGGTACGAACCCCCCATCGCCTCTTTTTCTTTTCCCAAGAACATCTTCCCCTTTTCTAAGTGTTTGCACCTGTACAATCATGTTAGTGTCATTGCAGGTACATTTTGCACGGGTGCTGCTGCGATTGCACGGCTGCATGGAGTGTTTGTGCACTGCTACGCCCACCGACCACCCCCCTATTGTTTCATGACATAGCATCTGCAGGAAGTGTTTCCAGGTGTCGTCTTTGAAGGTGGTGGTGCCTTTTGAGGCCGCCTCAGGTGGAGATGATACTTTAGGAGAGATCATTGAAACTTAGCCTTTGATTGGGATGATGCATTTTTAACACGTGGCCTTTGAAAGTGGTGCATTTTTATTTTTTGGAGTGATAGCCTCTGTTCCTGGCGCTGTGTCCTGACAGATCGCCTCTGCTGGTCGCGCTGTTTCCTATGGTCTCTACAGTGGTGGTGGGTGATACTGTATTTCAGGGTGCTCAAATTGGAAGTCTGTAAGTGTGGTGCACAGCAGAGAGAAAGTCAGCTTGCTGGGGAGTTGTGGTTCGTAGTCAAAAGGTTGTTGACTCTTTCCAAAGGCCAGGGGCAACCTTTAGGCTTAAGCCGGGCCTGAGTACTTACACAGCACAGCCCCGTGCCAGGGAGATTCGCCGCTTTGATCTTATTGACCTGGGTTGGGGTGTTTCCCTGCACTGTCACTCCAGTTTGGCCACTTGCCACTACAGTGGGCCAGAGTTGATGATTATAGTGCCCGCATGGTGCTATTGCCCTCTTGCGGTGGCCAAGACAATTGCCGAAAAATTAAGTTGCCTTACTGTGGCATCCGCCCTGGTTCATTGGGAATATATAGCCTCCCAGTAGATAACAGAGTGGGGGCAGAGCTGCCTAGTCTCCGGATTTAACAGACACTCAGGGTTTCCATGCTCTTCTTTGGGTCTCAGGGAAGAGCATGGAGTCTCTGGGATTTGCCACCCACACCTCCATGTGATTTACCACAAACAGACCCCTACTGGCCAATCAAATGACGGTAGGGGCGGAGACACAGTGTCATGAGCAAATCCCACCCATATCTGGCATTACACCATAGTGTTTGCTTTTTTTTTACACTCATGGGCGGAGTCTATCAATATGTGGGCGGGGTCTAGCAATATGTGGGCGGGGTCTAGCAATATGTGGGCGGGGTCTAGCAAGTGGATATGGGTGGGGTGTTGCATGACATCAATCTCCAGGTTTTTCTTTTTTAAATGTAGGCAGGTATGAGTGGGGGTTAGGGACCAGCTCATAGGGGATCGGCTGAGATTTTGATGAGCTGAAGATGTGATAGGTGGGATAGTGTCTATGAGACACAATGTTTCATCAGCAAAGGTGCGCCATTCATTTATAGGCTGATTTTTTCTGCTGATTTATTTGCTGCTGATTTTTGCTTCATTGACAAATATGGGGGTGAAGGGGTGGTAAAAGGATATAACTGGTAGGGGGTGTGGGGAATATGTAGTAAATAACTGGGAAGGGGAGATTAGGAGGAAACACATACTTTTTTTCAGCGAAAATCAGCGGGAAAAAACGCAGCAAAAAAAAAGTGCCAAAGGAATAGCAGCACCATCAGCAATAGGACATTTACACCCGAATTCTCCACTTGGGGAACGCAGAGAAAATAAGAGCATGAAAGACGCCCACTTGTTTCCCCCGCACCTGCCCATTTTTCTGTGTGCGCAGAGGCGGTGTGGGGGGGGGGGCTGAAGGGGCTATAGCCCCTGGTCTTCTGGTTGTAGCCCCAGATAGAATCTCAGGGGCTACAACCAAAAGGCTAGCTAGCCCCGAGCCCTAACATCCCGACATTAGCCTAGCCCCGGATCTTTTCCAGACCTAGCAACACTCCTGTGCCTGCGGAATGACTATTGGGCAAAAGACATGGTAAGATCACGTGCACATGGAAAACGTATGCAGTTTTTCCATGTGCACATGCTAAAGCCTCAGCGTGCAGTAGAGAGCAATATCCCTTCCACACATAGTTCCCACTATAAAGAACCACGAAATATGAGGACACAAGCCCACCTTTGGACTCCAACCAACAACAATCAAAAATCCATACCTCCCTCCAATGTTTTCTGGGAATTCTGCTATGATGGTCAGAAAAACTGTCCACGTCCAGGCAGCCAACCTGTAAGTGTCAAGCACGTGAGGCGGCATGGGTTCAGCCTGGGCCTCTCGGCGCTTGGTGCTATCAGCCTCGAACTCTGGCCTTCCTGCTTCTCCTGCTGCCCCATAATACTGCAGCCAACACAAGCAGCGGAGCTGACCTGTGGCCGTGTAGTAGTACCCTAGTAGGGAACATGCCATGCAAGGGGACTGGACCAGGAGTGCTGGTTGGTTGAGAAGTCCAACACTGACTTGTTCTGGGGGTCTTGTCAATTTCCTCCATCACAGTTTTACCTTTTCATGTTTCTGCCTAGTTTGATGGACCCTTTGTGGTGGGAGTCCTGGCTCTGGTTGCTTGGTAGCTGGAGGGTTCATTGACACTGCATGGATCTCAAGTTACAACGGTGGATCAGGACCATGTTAAGCATGATTTGGCTCCCTTCACATGTGTCCATGCATGATCACGAAGATGTGTACCTCTCTGAAATGTGTCCTACCAAAATATGTCGGTGTTGTCGAGGGTATTTGGTCCATTGGAAAAGTTTCCCTGTCAGGGATATGTTTTGGGAACATGTGCCGTGTTTCACTTTTTCCTGAGAAGTCATCATTTGTTTTAATAGATTGTGTGGATACTGGGGGTGACGAGGAGAGGTGGGCAAGAGAACTACACGTTCATGTCAGGACAGCAGGAGCAGCACCACATTTGGTAGTTTGGTCAAGCCTGGCATTGGGTCTCGTGGCCCGTTTGTTGTACGTGTGCCACAGGGTAAGTGTGGGACTCGCAAGTGGGGATGACAGCAAGGTGGCAGGGGCCTCATTCTTATTATAGTATTTATTGAGCGCGGTCCTAGCTTCGAGAAGCAACAAAGTGCTTTCCAGAGGTATACACAAGTACAGATGCATAACAGAGCGCTTTACAAAGGTATGCAACAGTACAGATGCATAACAGAGCGCTTTACAGAGGTATACACCAGTACAGATGCATAACGGAGTGCTTTACAAAGGTATGCAACAGTACAGATGCAGAACAGAGTGCTTTACAGAGGTATACACCAGTACAGATGCATAACAGAGCACTTTACAAAGGTATGCAACAGTACAGATGCATAATGGAGCGCTTTACAGAGGTATACACCAGTACAGATGCATAACGGTGTGCTTTACAGAGGTATGCACCAGTACAGATGCAGAACAGAGCGCTTTACAGAGGTAAACACCAGTACAGATGCATAACAGAGCGCTTTACAAAGGTATGCAACAGTACAGATGCATAACAGAGCACTTTACAGAGGTATACACCAGTGCAGATCCATAACAGAGTGCTTTACAAAGGTAAGCAACAGTACAGATGCAGAACAGAGCGCTTTACAGAGGTATACACCAGTACAGATGCATAACGGAGCGCTTTACAGAGGTATGCAACAGTACAGATGCATAACAGAGTGCTTTACAGAGGTATACAGCAGTACAGATGCATAACAGAGCGCTTTACTAAGGTATGCAACAGGACAGATGCATAAGAGCGCTTTACAGAGGTATACACCAGTACAGATGCATAACGGAGTGCTTTACAGAGGTATACACCAGTACAGATGCATAACAGAGCATTTTACAGAGGTATACACCAGTATAGATGCATAACGGAGTGCTTCACAGAGGTAAGCAACAGTACAGATGCAGAACAGAGTGCTTTACAGAGGTATACACCAGTACAGATGCATAACAGAGCGCTTTACAGAGGTATACACCAGTACAGATGCATAACAGAGCGCTTTACAAAGGTATGCAACAGTACAGATGCATAACAGAGCGCTTTACAGAGGTATACACCAGTGCAGATGCATAACAGAGCGCTTTACAGAGGTATACACCAGTACAGATGCATAACAGAATGCTTTACAAAGGTATGCAACAGTACAGATGCATAACAGAGCGCTTTACAGAGGTATACACCAGTGCAGATGCATAACAGAGTGCTTTACAGAGGTATACACGAGTACAGATGCATAATGGAGCGCTTTACAAAGGTATGCATCAGTACAGATGCATAAGAGCGCTTTACAGAGGTATACACCAGTACAGATGCATAACGGAGCGCTTTACAGAGGTATGCAACAGTACATATGCATAACAGAGCGCTTTACAGAGGTATACACCAGTGCAGATGCATAACGGAGTGCTTTACAAAGGTATGCAACAGTACAGATGCAGAACAGAGTGCTTTACAGAGGTATATACCAGTACAGATGCATAACGGAGTGCTTTACATAGGTATGCAACAGTACAGATGCATAACAGAGTGCTTTACAGAGGTAGACACCAGTGCA
This sequence comes from Ambystoma mexicanum, assembly GCF_040938575.1. Classification (NCBI taxonomy): domain Eukaryota; kingdom Metazoa; phylum Chordata; class Amphibia; order Caudata; family Ambystomatidae; genus Ambystoma; species Ambystoma mexicanum. The sequence goes on along the minus strand of NC_090931.1, from coordinate 909,284,845 downwards.
GATGCATAACGGAGTGCTTTACAGAGGTATGCAACAGTACAGATGCATAAGGAAGCGCTTTATAGAGGTATGCACCAGTACAGATGCATAACAGAGAGCTTTACAAAGGTATGCAACAGTACAGATGCATAACTGAGTGCTTTACTGAGGTATGCACCAGTACAGATGTATAAATACACCAGTACAGATGCATAATGGAGCGCTTTACAAAGGTATGCATCAGTAGAGATGCATAACAGAGCGCTTTACAGAGGTATACACCAGTACAGAAGCATAATGGAGCGCTTTACAAAGGTATGCAACAGAACAGATGCATAACAGAGCGCTTTACAGAGGTATACACCAGTACAGATGCATAACGGAGCGCTTTACAAAGGTATGCAACAGTACAGATGCATAACGGAATGCTTTACAGAGGTATACACCATTACCGATACATAACAGAGCGCTTTACAAAGGTATGCAACAGTACAGATGCATAACGGAGTGCTTTACAGAGGTATACACCAGTACAGATGCATAACAGAGCGCTTTACAGAGGTATGCAACAGTACAGATGCATAACAAAGCGCATTACAGAGGTATACACCAGTACAGACACATAACGGTGCGCTTTACAGAGGTATGCACCAGTACAGATGCCTAACAGAGAGCTTTACAAAGGTATGCAACAGTACAGATACATAACGGAGCGGATTACAGAGGTATGCACCAGTACAGATGCATAACGGAGCGCTTTACAAAGGTATGCAACAGTAGACATGCATAACGGAGCGCTTTACAGAGGTATACACCAGTTAAGATGCATAACGGAGTGCTTTACAAAGGTATGCAACAGTACAGATCCATAACGGAGCGCTTTACAGAGGTATACACCAGTACAGATGCATAACGGAGCGCTTTACAAAGGTATGCAACAGTACAGATGCATAAGGGAACACTTTACAGAGGTATACACCAGTACAGATGCATAACGGAGCGCTTTACAAAGGTATGCAACAGTACAGATGCATAACGGAGCGCTTTACAGAGGTATACACCAGTACAGATGCATAACGGAGCACTTTACAGAGGTATGCAACAGTACAGATGCATAACGGGGCGCTTTACAGAGGTATACACCAGTACAGATGCATAACAGAGCGCTTTACAGAGGTATACACGAGTACAGATGCATAACGGAGCGCTTTACAGAGGTGTACAACAGTACAGATACAGAAGAGAGCGCTTTACAGAGGTATACAACAATATAGACAATTAAAAGAGCGCTTTACAGAGGTATACAACAATACAGATACATAACGGAGCGCTTAACAGAGGTATACACCAGTACAGATACATAACAGTGAGCGTTACAGAGGTATATAACAATACAGTTACATAACAGAGCGCTTTACAGAGGTATACAGCAATACAGATACATAGCAGAGTGCTTTACAGAGGTATACAACAATACAGATTCATAATGGAGCACTTAACAGACGTATACAGCAATACAGATACATAACAGAGTGCTTTACAGAGGTATACAGCACTACAGATACATAACAGAGCGCTTTACAGAGGTATACAGCAATACAGCTACATAGCAGAGCGCTTTACAGAGGTATACAACAGTACAGATACGTAACGGAGTGCTTTACAGAGATATACACCAATACAGATACATAACGGAGAGCGTTACAGAGGTATACAGCAATACAGATACATAACAGAGTGCTTTACAGAGGTATACAGCACTACAGATACATAACAGAGCGCTTTACAGAGGTATACAGCAATACAGCTACATAGCAGAGCGCTTTACAGAGGTATACAACAGTACAGATACATAACGGAGCGCTTTAAAGAGGTATACAACAGTACAGATACATAACGGAGCGCTTTACAAAGGTATACAACAATACAGATACATAACAGAGCGCTTTACAGAGATATACACCAATACAGATACATAACGGAGAGCATTACAGAGGTATACAACAATACAGATACATAACAGAGTGCTTTACAGAGGTATACAGCAATACAGATATATAGCGGAGAGCTTTACAGAGGTGTACAGCAATACAGATACATAGCGGAGCGCTTTACAGATGTACACAGCAATACAGATACATAACGGAGTGCTTTACAGAGGTATACAACAATACGGATACATAACGGAGCTCTTTACAAAGCTACACAATAATACAAATACATAACAGAGTGCTTTACAGAGGTATACAACAATACAGATACATAACAGAGCGCTTTACAGAGGTATACAGTAGTACCAATGCATAACGGAGTGCTTTACACTACAGGCGTAGACACAGAACAGATATACAGCAGGGGGTAGGATACAGAGGCACAGAAGAGGGGTACAGCTGTACCGGGTGGCGGGAAGGAGAGGGGCGGACGGCGTCTAGCGAGTCAGATAGAATTAAGGGAGGCATGATGGCCTAGGTGCTGAGGAGGAGCGATTCCTTGAAGAGGTGGGTCTTGAGTTCTTTTCTGAATTGCAAGATCACCATGGCAACATGGAGTGCAGTGCCATTGCTTTACAGATAGTGGTAGGTGGCATCAGTGGCAGCCCAATGAGATGGCTCTTAATCTTTCAACTTCCGGTCCCATGATGGCTGAAGTGGGGAAATTCGCTTGCAATATCCCGTTCCAGGTCGGCTGTGTGCTGAGGGGGTCGGTCCTTTCTGTTCCAGGTCGGCTGTGTGCTGAGGCTGCTGGCCTTCCGTCATTGGCCAGTGTTTGGTTCTTAGGAGGTGCTTTGCAACCCATAGCTTCTTACGGTTCTACATGCTCCACGCCAATGCACTTCTAATCGACTTGCCTCAAACTCCCTCTGCACTTCAGAAATACAATTGTTTTATTCTATTTGGGTTGCTCGCTAATGGCGATCCATTACTGAGGTCAGCGTACCTTTTTCTGTGGTGTGCTTTAAGTTGGCAGAGTTGCTTTATGAAAGGAGCTTCTTTCCTTGGGAGGCCATTGGAATTGGGTGATATCTGTGCACCTGCGTCCTGGCATTTTCCTGTTATAATCCTTGTTGAAAGGTGTCCCAGGGAATCTTCCATCTTAGTGGCAAGAGCACTAATCAGTTCAAATTTGAATTATGAGTGCAGACAGCAGCTATGTGCCCAATCAACAGTCTAATAAATTGAGGCCGTGTGTGGTCACTTCACTGACATCCAGTGATGGACAGAGCCACCCAAGTCCAGAAGGTTCTCCAGCTTTCACTAGCAGGGCAGCTGAGCACTGGGTGATACTGCACTGCCTCCTCTGGTCCTTTCCTCGTCATCTGTCCTCACAGATGAACCTCCTTAGGTGCTTCTCCATGTGGGGGTGGTCTTTGCAGCGGGTCCCCCGGTGATTAGATTTGAGGAGTGAGGTCTTGCAAACAGGGGTGTAGCTAGGTCTGGCAAAGATCTGGGGCTACGCTAATGTCAGAATTGTTGGGACTAACGGCTAGCTAGTCTTTTGGTTGTAACACCTGGCCTTCTATCTGAGGCTACAACCAAAAGACCCAGGGCTATAGCCCCCCGAAGCCCCGAGCTCCCGCCTAGCGACGCCTCTGCTTGCAGATGTGTTGACTTAAGGTTCTCAAGCCTGATCGTTGTGACTGCCCCAACTGTCCTCTACCAGCAAGAGGCTGTTTATTTCATTGTCTGCGCAAAATGTATGATCAGACTTGTTCACTAATTCACTCACTGGTGACTCAATGACTCAATCACATACTTACTCATGCACGCACTCACTGACTCCTTCCTGCAGGGCAGAGAAGTATAAACTGTGGGAGTGGGCGGAGCCAACAATGATTCCGGAGGGCAATTCAGGGCGAACATACACGCCCTTAGCACTAAAGGGTATAGAATGTCATAGGGGCTATACCAGCCATTACCAGTGCCAGAGATTATATTTAACTAAGTATCTGGGCCATTAATGTCCGGTATGGCCTGCTAATGCTATGGGGGCTATTTGGCTGTAAAAGCAAGAGAATGGGGTCCTTACATTCAACATCCGCCATTTCCTCAGGATCCTGTGATCAATATTCTTCCACAACATGAAGTTCCACGAAGCAACTTGCCACACTGGTGCCACATAAGCCACCAATAAATAAAAAAAGTTGCTTTGTAATCAAATATGTTCATCTTCAGTCTGGCCAGCCTCGCAACATGTGTCTATTGATTTTGGTTGCACCGATGATCCATTTGCATCAGGGCATTGTCCATATCTCGCACACATTCGTGTAAAGTTGTCCATTAATCCTTTTTATACCAATAACATAAGAGCAGGCTTGATCGAGAACCAACAGTACAGTTTCCGCCTCCTCCTGCTCAGGCCTTTCCTGTGCAAGTGACGCACACACACAGGCTTTCCACCAAAGAGCTCCACCAGCGTGTGAAGATGTGAAGCACACCTTGTTAATATGATATCCTCTGCAAGACCCAGGTGCAAAACAATACGCTAAAAACGCCCCCCGCCCCATCTGTTGCAGCTCAGAAATAGCTACAAATAGCTATAAATATGAATACAAATAGCTATATAGCTAATAATAACATATTTCAAAAAAATTGTTACTGCATTTCAGGATCACACAATTTTTATTTTTTTTATTTTTAATTTTTGCATTTCTACCGCGCTCCAGGTACCCGAAGGCTTAAGGGCGCAAACATACAAGCTGTAGCACTATAAAATGCAGGTGTTCTTGAGCACTGGCTTCCTCCGGTAAGGCCTAAAATAGAGGCTACAGTCGGTATAGGCAGTAGAATAGGCGGGCTTGGAGAAGCCCTCCACCTGTGACTGCTTTTCAAAGCAACAAAGAAAACTTTAGGCCTGGAGGGAAACACAATGCAGGCAGCACGGGAGAGTTATTGAGAACACAGGAAATAAAGCTCCTGAAGATGAGAGCCTGAGATTGGCTCATCCAGGCAAAGTATATGGCGGCTACTTCAGCAAAATGGCCGAATGCGCTCCAATCGAAGCACACTCAGCTTCCACATATGAGCCATAAACCAGGCCAAGTGGCTACTGTGGAAAGGGAAAGGGGAGCAGCTCCGTCTGAAATGACAGAATCCCCTTTCCATTGTCAGGGTAGTGAGCGGGGCATTGGGGGTGAAGGCTATGGAGGGCAAGAGGAGAAGGGGGAACCATGTTGGGTCATTGATACCAGTGATGCAAGGCACACACCGGTGGGTGAGAGGGAAAGGGACAGGGGCAGTGCAGCGATACTGAAGGTGGCTAGAAATGCCAGCTCCACACCCCTTGTGGAGCCTCGGCTCCAAAACACCGGATCCGTAGAAGAACACAGCCAGGGCGATAACTCGTTTTAAGGTCTGGTACTTGCACTAACTATGGGAACACATTCTTGCACAAAAACATAAAACATAACTGAGTTATTCAGTAGCTCATCCCCCCTCTTAACAAATATTTACAAATATGCAATATATATATATATATATATATATATATATATTGATAATCTGACTGTTCACAAACACGAACTGAATAATGTTATATTTGATTTGCTGGAAATGTCGGCCTTGGTTGCAAAAACTCTTTAATTGATGACATTTAAACATGAATTTGACAAGTACAAGAAAATAGCCAATTTATTGGAGAAGGTCTCATTGTGTCCATGTTCCAAAGGAAAATGAAAGAAAATCTACTGAAGTCTGCATAGCATAATTCCACTGAGTGACTTAATGGCAGGAAGAGAATGAACAAAACAAAAGAGGTGATGGCTGGAAGGTTTAGAATTAATCTTAACCTCTGGCTTTGCTCTGGGCAACCCTTCAGACCATCGTTCTTCACCAGCCAAGCCATTACAGAAAGGGAAAGACTATATGCAAATCAGGATTGGTCCAACCCCCAAAGGGGCAGTCCAGCCCGAACTGCTTGGTCACATCCCTTCAGCACGAGACCAAGAGCATCCCCAAACATGTTTCTGACTTGTTGTGCCTCATCATTGAGGAGTAACTTGGGTCTCTAGGCCCAACGGGCGCAGAACCCACGTCTGGGCATATCCGTCCCACTCTGGGTGACTTCAGCAAAACAAAAGAGGTGATGGCTGGAAGGTTTAGAATGAATCTTAACCTCTGGCATTTCTCTGGGAACCCCTCCAGACCATAGCTTTTCACTACCAAGCCATTATAGAAAGGGGAAAGACCATATTTGGGCTGGACAAAGGCTGATTTGCATATGGTCCTTGTCCTTTTGTAACGGCTTGGCAGGCGAGGAACAATGGTCGGGAGGGTTGCCCAGAGCAATGCCAGGGTTTAAGATTAATTCAAAACCTTCCAGCAATCACCTATTTTGTTTTGCAGGAAGAGACAGAGACCATGGATCACCAATGAGAACTGTAACGTTTTATTTATTAATGTATCTAAAACTATAATCCTGATACCAAAGCAAATCAGTCACTTCACAACAAGAAAAAAAAACATAAATGGAAGACAGTAGACTTTACACCAACGTTTAACTACAGCAAGGAAACATTGGTGACCCATTATGAATGCACCAGTGCGTAAAAGTTACTGATATATTGCAAGTGAATGACCACTTCCCCATGCTTTTCAGGCCTACTTCACTGTCACTGAACTGCACATATATGCTTAATTTAATAATTGTACGGATAATTTATCTGATATGATGAGGGATTGTGGGAGTCGTAGTCCAAACCACCTGCAGAGCTTAGAAAGCCTAACGTTGTTCCTGTTGCCTATCCTATGGCTGTTTTGTACCAATCCTTCTCAGATCTGAGTGTTCCACAGCTCACCCTTTGCTACTCTTCAGTTGCATGGTACTCCCTTTGTCTGACTATCTTCTGGCATCAGCTCTGCATATGAGCCCGCCATATTGTTTTATCTCACTCTTGGCAACCCTGGCTGGTTTCCTGGAGGTGAGTATGAAGGAGATTTTCCAGATACTGATCGAGTTAGGTTTTTAGGTGCTGGTTTTTCCAGTTCTGTTAGGGCGTAAATCCGACTGCAGGGAACTTGAGCTCCAGGTACCAGATCAATTTGGCAGTCATACGGTCTGTGCGGAGGTAGGGTGTTCGCTTGCTCTTTTTGAAAGACATCTTGGTAATCCAGGTATTCAGGTGGTAGTGAACTGGTGAGGCCCAGTATGGTTTCTTTCTTCGACGAACCTGGGTTGGTAAGACCTTTTAACAAGAATCCCTTGCTATAACAGGTGTCAGCAAAGTCTTGGGGAAAGGTCAGAACTCGTTTACACCAGTCAATCCTGGGATTGTGGGTCTCCAGCCAGGGCATTCCCAATATCATCTGGAACTGATGAGATCGAAGGTGGTGTCCTCTTGGTGACCGTCCTGACACAGAAGCGTGACCTTCTCGTTCTCGGTGTAATGCGTCACTGGGCCGGATGATAGCTGAGATCCATCAACTGCTGTGACGTTTTCCGAAACTTGCTTCTCTCGGAGAGGAAGGCCTATCCGGGTAGCCAGATCTTGGTCCATGTAATTTCCCACAGCCCCACTGTCAATGTATGCCTCCAAGGTATGTATTTTCAACGGTTGCTTGTGGTTTACCAGGAGCACTGGGATGACTAGATGTGAGCTCTGTATAGGTTCCTTTTCACCGCTCGACAAGTGGACCACTACGCTTGCCGGGCGTTGGAGTTTCCCCAAGTCCTCTTCTTCTTCTTCACCCTGGTCAGTTGCTCCAACTGCTTTCCTAGGTGGTTTCACCGTGCATTCTCGGAGATAGTGACCTGCCTTACCACAGTACAAACAAAGCTGCTGCTGTCTCCTTTTCTCCCTTTCTGCCTTGGTGAGTGGGCTCCGCAAGCCCCCGATTTGCATTGGCTCAGACTGATCTTGTGATTTGGTTTGATTCTCACCGGGTCGCACGTAGACCGACCGCCCCTCAGCCTTGGCCTGATCCATCTTCCGATCCTGCATTCTGGGATCGAGCTGCACTGTCAGGTCGATGTATTCAGCACATCTTTCCGGGGGATTTACTACTTGGGCTAATACGTACTTAAGTTCCCCTCGCAAGCCTCAGTAAAAGAGCAAGTTCTTTTCTCCTCTGGCCAGTTAGTTTGTGCTATCAGATGATTGAAGGAAGTGATATATGTTAATAGGTCTTGATTATCCTGCCGTAGTGATAATAGTTCATTGTCCAGAGCCCGCCCTTGTGTATGGTGTGCAAATAGTTTTTCCATTTCACGCTGGAAACCTCCGAAGTCTCGAAGCAAAGGATTATCCTGGTTTACCAAGGGTATTGACCAGTCTGCTCCCAAATATGAGAGTACAAATTCCACTCTCGCTTGATCATTGGGGAATGTCCCGGTCTGCACAAAAAATGTAGGCAACATTGATTCATAAAGAAAGCGTACTTATTCGGATCACCTGTGAAGCGTTCTGGTGGGGCCAGGGGAACCCTCCCTGGAAGAACCACCTGTACTGGCGTGGGCTGTGAAGGCGCGGGAGGAGGGGTATAACCCGGCAGTGGGACCTGGCCTACCTGTGCTGGAGAATTTGCCTTGCTAGTTCATCTGTCTCCCGGTTCACAATTAGATCCCTCCTTAGGGCATTGGTTTCCTGTCTTGAGGCATGAACTTCAGCCCGTAACTCTCCCAGTAATCAGGCCAAATGGTCCATTTCAGAAGTTTGCATAACACCCAGACAGAGATTCGAAGAGGCTTTGCGTTTTGTTATGCTCACCTAGTCTCTGGGCACGGTTGCAGCCCTCCCACGGGTGAGGTCGCTCGGGTCTGACTTCGCCCTCTGCGCTTAAGTGGTGACTGGTGGTAATAGGTGATGCTGCTCGGGACTGCTCCTGCATGGAGAATAGGGGCGTGAGTATGCCAGCTTGTGCGCCTGATCCCCTTCCAGACCCCTTCTCCCAAACCTTGGTACCCGTGGGATGCGCTGTCCCTGGAAAGCTCACTTGTTGATTAATTTTGGCGAGCACTCCATCCTGCTGCTTTTGGCAGGGGCGCTTGTATGATCTGGACCGAGTTCCTTCACTGGTCCCTTGCACGTGCTAGTCCAGTCCTGCTGCGACTAAGCCACTATACTTCAGGTAAGTGTTCCTATTTGCCTTTCTTTCCTTGTCTGTTTTTGTTGTATTGTAAAGTTTGTTGTCTTGTATTGCTGTCCGTTCCACTTTTGATGTTTGCTCTTTTGCTTTCTTCCCTTGCAGATGATGTTTCTGGCCCGGCAGAAGCTGCAGAGCTCAAGGCAACAGCCGGAGGGAATGAGGAACAACGCTGCAGTGGTACAGTAGCTGGTAAATTGTTAACTAGGAGGCACGCAGGGTTCAAATGCGGTGCGGCCCTAGGACGGATGTTCTAACCTTGTCTTTCTTCTTCTTCACAGGGTCCGAGTTCGTGGATGTGGAGTGCAGTGCTGCAGCGTTGGGATTAAGATCACTGGATATCAGGAGATGAGTCTGCAGATGAAGCAATGAAGCACCGGTTTCCTGGAGGTGAGTATGCAGGAGACCACCTGGTTTGAAAGGTAAGTAAACTGGTCCAAGCAGTGGTGAGCGTCACGTTGCACGCGAGTGCACAGTAACGCGAAGCACATGCTTTAAGGTTGGAGCAGCTTATATAGCTGAGCTTCTGAAGCCACGCCCACCAGGTTCAGCCTGCCTGCCACACCCTGCCACACCCGATGAATCAGCACATGAAGACCAGGCCTAGGGAGCCACACCCGATGAATTAGCACATGAGGATGTTCTCTGGAATAAAGTCTTTCAGCTCCTGGACAGTTCTTGTAAAATAAAAGCACTCCTGCACTGAAATAAAGTAAAAGCACTCCTGCACTGAAATAAAGTGTTCCTGCTCACATCTGTATATGAGCCTGGCGCCAAAGGCGCCAGGACTGAGTCCAGCCAGGGCCCCTGTGCTTATAGGTCCCAAAGGGACATAAGTGAGTCAAGTGACCCATTGCCCCCATCACTAGATGGTGTGGTTTTTGTGTTCTGGGGCCTGTGGCCATGACAGTGGGCAGAAAGGGAGGGGCCAGGAAGTGGCCATAGGTTAGAGCGGCTTGGTATTGAATAAAGACGTATTGAGTAAGAGCTATGCGTCTTAGCCTATATATATATATTAGGTTGTTGTGTCGGCGAAAAGCAAACTGGCGACGAGGCGGTTGGCCTGCTTGTGCCTTACTGTGCGTGGTGTGGTCCATCACTTGGCATCCTGATCGAGTATCACAGGCGTGGAGGACACCAATGCGGCAGCCGAGAGATCCCACTGTTGGGAAAAGAAACGCAGCGGTCTTCCCGGAGGTGGCAGCGGGGAGTCGATATAGCATCTGGAGGAGCAGCGCTGGCATCACAGCATCACTCCAGGAGAAGAGAAGTGAGAGAGTGGCATGCAGCAATGATCGGCGTGACACACATCCGGCAAGGACCCTGCATCATCACAGCGGTGAGTAGAGGGCATGCAGTCATCGTGAAGGAGCCACAGCCTCTCCAAATTAGTGGGAAAACACAGTCTTTTCACCAAAAGGAAAATAAAGACATGTGACCCAGAGACATGTAAATACATGAAAGATCACAGCAACTGGAACCCCTAGCAACAATAAATAAACCGATTTATGTGCAGGATGGCCTCAGATGGCTCCCCAAGTAACTCCATACCAATATATACCACTGAGGCACACAAGCCACTATTGCCACCAAGTGACTAGATGACCTTTGCAAATGATGGCACAAGTGAATGCACATTAGGGGAACAGGTTACACCATCCACCCAAGGGCACAGAGTGACATCATGGTAACCCAGTCATCCCGGCCACAAAGATGTAACAAAAAGGAAAATAACCTCTGCTGCCCACAGCTGAGGTGTGCGCAAAGCCACCATGTCTGATCATGAAAACCTGACAGTGCCTGTCACACCACTTGGGGGTCTGCCCTTGAGACTGCTAGATAATCGCACCATGCAACTACCCAACCAATTTGATTTATCTGAGACCAGCAGCCTGGGTCCCAGGTGGAAAAGGTGTGAAAGGTACTTTGATGTTTACATTAAGGCCATAGGTCCTCTGAAGGGGGCAAAAAAACACACAGCCTCATAATGCTGGCCGTTGGTTTCAATGTATGTGGCATAGCAGATGAGCTCCCGTCAGGATCAACTGACACCTATGCGGTTTTAAGAACCGCCCTGACAGAATATTTCACACCACACACCATTGTGGATTATGAGTGTCACATTTTCCACATGACCAAACAAACCAAAGGGGAATCAAAGGATGCTTTCGTAATGCGCCTCCGCATTCATCTCAACCATTGTGGGCCTCATTACGAGAAGTGCGCTAAAAATGGGCTAATTACCGGCATGGAGGAAGTAGCGGGTCCGTGCTCGTTTGATGCCGCTAATAGCGGCTGATTATGAGTGCGCGAGCATACGCGAACCCCCATGACGGTAATGGCCATACCACATGCCGCTAAAGGCCCTCCAAACCCCCGATAGTGGCATCACGGGATCCGCCGTCACCGGCCCCGTCTAGGAGGCACCCCTTAATACCAACCTGGTAATAACACTATGTAAATACCAGGCTCGTAATACCGGATCCGGAAGTAACGTCATCGAGCCATCTTTAAAAACACAATCCATTGCAATCCTCCCAGACCACCAGTGTTGCATAGGAGAGACCAGGGCCATTGAAAAGAACATGCCTAAGGCAACCCGAAAAACCAACCCCCGCCTGCGCAAGAAGCGTTTCTCTGATGAGGAATTGAACATGTTGGCAGACACCCTTGCTGCCCATGCTGATGAGATCAACATCCATAACCTCAAAAGGTAGGCGCAGCAGAGGAAGAAGGAGATATGGGAGGAGGTAGCCCGCAAGGTGTCTGCAGTCGGCACCACCCCACGCACAGTCAAAGACTGCAAGAAAAGGTAGGATGACCTCCGCCTCAGGGTCCGCAACATCCTGGCCAGCAATCGTCAGTAGGCCATGGCCACAGGCGGGGGTGCCCACTCCCCGGTCAAACTCATGCGCTGGGAGGAGACATGCAGCGCTACCATCCAGATGGAGTCGATCGAGGGCTTCGGGGAGATGGAGACGGGTGCCACAACATCTGGAGATGAAGGTGAGTGACCCTGCAAACCCCAGTAGGGCAAACCATGACGTAGCACTAGTGATGTGCAATAGAGCCTAGGCAAGGCAATGCATGTCCCATCACACACACATTAACATATCCATGTCCAGATGGAGGCCCAAACCCTGTCACACTGAAATGCATGCTGAGTGCCAATCCCATTACCAACATACAGCCAACACACAGGGACCATTCCCAAGTCATACATCACACAAATCCCAATACAACGGCATACCACCTGGCATGCAGCATTGCCGAATTGAGATGTCACGGATAATGCCAAAATGCCCCCCCCTTCAAACTACCCTGTGTGACGCACCTGTAAGATATAAATGCATGAGAAATGAAAAACTCCACAGCACCATCTAATGTATCTTGCATGTAACACCATCACTGATGCCCTGCATCTCTTCTTCCCCCCAGACACCAATGGAGAAGATGGCAGTCAAGACCCAGCCACAAAGCCATCCACGTCCCGGGCCAAACCACCTGGCACTGGCAAAAACACCTCCGGGGCAGCATCGCGGCCCACAGTACAAGCCAGGGCGAGTGCACAGGCCATGCCGGCACATGAGGGCCCCACAGCTGCGGATGAGACTGCAAGCACAGAGCTGCCAAGAGTGGAAGGGGAGGCCAGTGGCACCCATTCTGCTGCAACAAGTTTAGTGGGTGAGGCAGCAGCCACAGCCCCACTGAGTGACATTGACATAGGAGCGGAGGAGTACGTGGACCAAGAAGGTGCAATCCATGTGGCATGTCCGCACACCCCAAGCCTCCCGTCCACCACCAACCCCACACTCAGGCCACACTCCCCAACCCCATGGTGGATCCTGCACTGCACAGTTCCGACATCAGCACCACCCCCGAGCCCAGCCCTGCAATTGCACGCCCAGCCGCAGCACCCTCAACCTCTGCTGCTCCTACTGACTTGCAGGCACGACTGTCAAGGGTGGAGGTGAGGCAGGACTCAATGCTTGAACTTGTTCACCAGTATGTGGCTGACTGAGAGGACACAAGGCGAGAGATAGCCATTGCAGGGAGCACTGCTGCCATAAATGCCTCTGCGGTCATGATGCGTGACAGTTTGGGGGCAATCACGCAGGTCCTGACCGACATACTACAACACATGCAGTAACAACAACTTGCGCCAGCCATGCCAATCCCTACGGCATCCACCCCATCCTCCACACCCGCAACCTCTGCACCCTCCACCCCTGTGCGACTGACAAGGCGGAGTGCGAGGCAGTCTGAAACACAAAGAAAGCACGCAAATAGTATGGGACAACAATGGGAGTGGGGGAGGTGGTGTTGGTGGTGTATAGGGGAATAAGGGGGTGTTTATTGGGGGAAGGGGGAGTTAATTGGGGGTATGGGGAGTTCATTGGGGGAATGGGGAGTTCATTGGGGGAAATGGGGAGTTCATTGGCGGTATGGGGAGTTCATTGGGGGTGTGGGGAGTTTTGGTGTGTTGTGGGGGAGAGGGGGAGGGCATGTGAGTGGTGGAGGGGTGAGGCACTTTTCTGTAGTTTTTATTAATACACCCGTTGTGTAAAAAATCATTTAATGCCTGGACATTGTTCATTTTGTGCGTATTCATTTTATTCATGACAGTGCACAGTGCCCAACTCCCCACATACCCTGTGTGCATGCCCACATGGACCCAGTGCTCAGTGTAGCACTGACACATATCCATCAACATCCCTGTGGTTCAGAAGGATTCGTCAATCAGTGATTGGCGTACATCACGGCCATCTTGTGCATCACATACTGGCAGGGGTGCTGCTTCTCCTCCATTTTCATCCTCATCATCCTCACCCGGTGCATGTATGTCAATGTCAGGTGGCAGTGGCACATTTCTCCGGATGCACATGTTGTGCAGCATGACACAGGCCATGGTGATCTTTGCCACCTTCTCAGGCCTATAAAGGAGTGCTCCACCAGACCTGCTTAGGCAGTGGAACCGCGCCTTCAACAGGCAAAAGGTCTGCTCAGTCACGACACGGGTACGGGTATGAACCCGATTGTACTCCTCGTCATGCCTATTACGCGGGTTCCGCACAGGGGTAAGTATCCACGGCTTCAAGGGATGTCCTCCATCACCTGCATGGGAGTACAAAGAGGTCTGTGTGAGTCATTCTGAGCTGCTACCTTCAGGATTCACAGCCATTGCCGCAGCTATTTGCTGTTGACATGCACATGTCCCTGTACGTATGCACAAAGATTATTTGGATGCATTGTGTACTGCAATATGGTCTGCTAGTCTGGATGGCGTTGTACAGATGATGCAGGGTGTTAACTTGAATGCTGATGCGGATGTACTGTGGATGCGGAACGATGTCTTGCCTCCCATTATTACAGCGTATGCTACTCTGTGCCTAATCACACTAGCAACATTGGCACAGTTGTAATCATGTTTAGTCATGCATCGCTTGACATACCCATGGTGGCCTGGTTGTGCGTCTTACATGTTGTCATAGATGTACGGTATTGGTCCAATGTGTGGCAGTGATGTGTCATGTTCGAGTTGGGAGGTTCAGGTCAGAAGTGTTTAGCTCTGAGTGCATTGTCCATTCACCGCCCATTCCCACCCAGGTGGAGTATGCACCCCCTCACATCACAACCCTGATGCACTGCCATGGGCGAGTCAGGCAACTCACCAAGCAGCCAGGCACGTCGTCCAGCATGTCGCTCCATGTGACGGGGGAGCGTGGAGTTACGCAGCACCATGGCATCATGTGTCGATTCGGGATATTGGGCACAACAATGTGTTATGATCTTGCTGGAGTCACATACCATCTGCACATTGATGGAGTGGTATTGCTTGCGATTGCGGTACACCGCCTCTATGACATGAGGGACTACCAATTCGACATGGGTGCAGTCGAGGGCACCAATGCAATTGGGCATGCCTGCCAGTGCATGGAAGCCTGCTTTGGTGTCAGCAATCTCCTGGGCAGTCCGTGGTAGGGATATGTGGGTGCTAGCGTGCTTCAGGAGGGCATACAACACTTGGGTCAGCATGCATGAAAAGAGTGGTTGTGATATACCATGCAGCTGGCCCACTGTGTGCTGGTAGGTGCCTGTGGCCAGGAAGTGGAGCACAGACACCACCTTTAGTAAGGGGGGGATGGCAGTGCAATTTTTCAATGAGGCTGACAATGTCGTCATGTATCATGTCCACAATGGAGGTGATGGTGACCCGGACCAACCGGTACAGGGTGTGGATCTGCTCAGGGGTTAGATTGAATGGACTGGGTCGGATGCAAGGGATTGGTGGCTGCCTGCGAGGTACTACTGGCTGCACTGGTGGTAATTTCTGGGCCTGTCTCACCCTCCTACTCCTCCTGCGTCTCCTCTGTGCTGCCTGTTGTTGTGGCTGCAGTTGTTGTTGTAGTTGCTGTTGTTGCTGTAGTTGTAGCAGTACAGGCATGTCCTCCAGCCCCATGATTGCAACAGCTAGTGGTATCATTTTGGTGTGGGAAGGGGTGTGGTGTGTGGGTGTATTCCTTTTATACTGGGACAGGCTCCATTGACTCCACCTGTGGTGATTGTGTGCACCTGTGGCAGTTGGCTTCACTGCAGGTTGCTATTTACGGATGGTCCACCATGCCTGTATGGACGCCATTGTGCAGGCCCTATTTACCGCCTTCAGGATGCCGGTAAGTGCATGCCTGTGTAACTTGTGATGTCCTCCTATTACCGGCATCCCGGTATTGCCCCCGCAAATAGGCGCGTGTAGGTGCATGGTATGGGCGGTGGCGGCATTGGCGGGTTGTCGGGTCCTAATGGCCCAAACCTGTTAACGATGCCAGTAATACCATTCCGCCTTCCTATTTTCATTACCTCCATTCTCGTAATGAGGCCCCGTGACTTTAACAATTACTCTAACGTAGAGGCACTGTGATCTCAAATCATTGGGGGATGCGAATGTGGTGACTTCAGGAAAAGGCTGCTTCAAACATCACGCTCACTGGATGAAATCCTGCATCTAGCACATTGAAACTTGATGTTAGCCTTGCAAGTAGAGGCCATGAACAACGTGAAAGTCTCAAGTGGGCAGTCTGAGATCATTAACAAAATAGAAACCACGGTGCCACAAAAAGGCAACGGGGAACCTTTCTGCTACTTATGCGGATACGAGTTTCCACATAATGGTACATGCCAAGCTCTAGAACAACAATGCTCAGCATGTGGAGGAGACTACCATATACCGCAGTCAAGCATGAGGTGAAGGGAGTGGCGGTATGATGACACTCATGAGAGAGAAACCCCAGGGACCTCAAGCAGGGATGAATCAATACTATGAACAGCCACCCCCGCCAAAGAGACCGGGAGCAGAAGGATGAAGGAAGAGCACCTGAAAGAATGCCACCTGAATGGCGGGCAAGCTGACCAACCACATAATTAACCAACAGAAGACCCAAACGATAAGTTGCTACCTAGTAGAGCAATCCCAAACCAATTTCGATTCGAGCCAATCATCAGCAGAAGAGCCAAGAAAGAGAGGATATCCCTATGCTCTAGGGAATGCCACAGGGAAGGAACAGAGACCCATATTGCTGCTCCAAGTGAACGACATGGCTGCCGAATTCTTAGTCGACACAGGAGCAAGAGTAAATGTCACTAGCGAGGAAGTCTACAGCAAACTGCCACATGCCCCAAAATGATGGCCATTGGAGGTAAACATCTACCTGTATGGGTCCAAGACCCCATTGGCATGCAATGGAATCTTCATGGCACACTGTAAATACAAGACTCAATCACAAAAAATACCCATGCATGTCTTTGAAACCAGCACGGACAGTGGGTATATCCTAAGCTTTAAAGCTGTATTATACATGGGACTGATACATGTACTTTACCGCCTCATGGCCCATAAATATATCGATCCGTCGGCAAAAATCGAACAACTTTTCCCGACGCACTTTAAAGATCTGGCAACCAAAAGACCAACAGATCACCCTACACATAAATCCAGAGGTACGCCCAGTGGCTCAACACTACGATGGCATACACGTAAACATACAGCGGCAGGTAGAAGGTGAACTACACAAGTTACTTGATCAAGACATTATCGAGCCTGTGGTTGGGCTCACTCTGTCCTTTAAGAAGGACCTGCAAAATATCAGGTTATGTGTAGACATGTGCCGCCCAAACGAGGCCATTTTGAGGTAACGGCACAAAGCCCAGTGGATGACAGATATGGTCCATTTGAGAAATGGGGCCACTGTATTTTCTAAACTGGATTTAAATAAAGGCTGCCACCAGCTGGATCTGAGTAAAAAGTCCAGGTACATAGAACATTTGTCACTCACATTGGCCTCTACAGATATAAGCATCTCAGTTTTGGGGCTATCGTCAGCTGCAGACATTTTCCAAGCAGACACTCATGACGTCATCAAGCATATTCCCAAATGCCTCAATTACAGCCACGATATACTGGTATTTGGAAAAGACCAAGAGCAACATGACAACACACTGGCGGGAATATGCATGGCGTTGGAATAGGGAAAAATGTGAATTCAGGAAAGGCACCCTTCTTTTTTTGGACATCTATTTTCAGCCCAAGGGCAAGACCCCTGACCCGGAGAAGGTAGTTGTGCTTAACAATGCAAAATGTATCAGACCTGTGATCATTCTTGGGGCTTGCAAGCTACTGCACTCGTTATATTCAAGATTTCACATCAGTGAGTGAACCGCTGAGAGCCCTCACAAAACGAAAAACACTGTTTGTTTCGTCTCAACCCCAGCGGGAAGCTTTTGAAACAAATCGTCAGTGGATTGTATCCCCCAAGAACATGGCATATTTCAACAATGCGAGGGAGACGGAACTCATTGTCAATACCTGGTCGATGACTGGTCGCAATACTGACACAAATTGACCCAGCCGATAAAGGAACGCGTCACATTGTCTCTTATACCAGCAGGAGTCTTGCAAGAACTGAACAGGCTTACTGACAGGCCGCGAAAGAGATACTGGCCATAGTATGGGCCTGCAAAAACTTTCACTTTTTTCTTTATGGTAAACCGTTCACAGTGGTCACAGACCACCAAGTGCTGTTATTCATCTTTGGGAAACCGCAGGCAAAAATGCCTCCCAGGATTCCAAGATGGGGCCTGAGGCTTCAGGACTACAGCTTCCGGATCGTACATCGGCCAAGAAAAGGCAAAGATCCTGCAGACTTTCTGTCCCATCACCCCATGGGATCAGCTGCCTCGAGTTCCTCGATTACGGATCAAAATATACACTTAGTCCAGGAAGCTGTACCGAAGGGCACTGACCTATTCCACAATGCGCAAGTGACAGAGAATGGCCAAGCCCTACAGGTCATCATCAGATTCATTGAATCAGGCTGGTGGAAGTAGGCTAAACTGGTGGGGGAAGGTGCCAGGCCAGAAATACACCAGGACATTGGAAGTCGATGTTAGAAAAGGAAGAACTGATCTGATCAGAAGACGGCATACTACTAAAGGGAACCAAGATCGTCAATCTGCAGACACTGCCTCACATGTGCAGTTATCAACCCTCACACAAGGCCTGAACCCTTGTGCATGACAGAGATAACAATTGGCTTCTTCAGTCCAATTGAAGAAGGGGAATACATACTAGTCTGTTACACTCACCTGGTCTCTGCGGGGGCACTGGTGCATGGTTGGAGCCCTCCCTCGACTTGGCTCCCCGGTGTCGGCTGTTTTACCCAGCTGCCACGGAGAATGTTGTTCTGGATGCTGGTATTGCCCCTGGGAGGAGAGGAGAGGAAGTGAGGATGGCACGGAGGTAAAGCGAATTTCCTCACCCCTTTCGTGCCAGAACAGTGTGCGCAAGAGCCTTCCCATGCAAGCTCACCTGTTATTTGTAATGCTGGGCTCTCTGTCCTGCTTCCTTCAGCAGGGCGCATAGAATGGGCCTAGTTGCTTCACTGGCCCACGAAGTGACGATCCAGACCGGCTGTGACCAATCCACTTGAAGGGTAAGTCTTTGGTTTTTTCAATAATGTCTTTAGCGATGAGGCTCACGTTGGTGGCAAGCAATAATGATGTCCTGCAATGAAGATGAAGATCGGAAGCGTGGAGCGATTCCTGGGATTTCCCTGAGGATGATGGACACTCAAGGTCAACAGGTAACCTGGCCGGTATGATGGAAGTCAAGACTCAGGTAAGATGCAGCCCAGAGTAGGTGCTTATGAGATTTCTGACCTGTTGTGTTCTTTTCCCTTGAAGGAGCGGTCCGACGGCGTGGAGCAGAGTCCGGAGGCTTGAAGACAGTTCGATGGCTCTGGAGAATGATACCGTGGAAAAGCGGAGAAGAAGCGAAAGGCTCCCGTGCCGCTGGAAGTCCGAATCGGGAGAGAAGAGGCCCTGACTCTGACGGAATGCAGGTAGAGTGCGCGCACAGCGATGGAGTTGCTGAGATTGGGTAAGCGCACCTTCAGTGATGGAGCGACTGCAGTCAGGTAAGAGCACCTTCAGCGGTGGAGCGGCTGGAGTCAGGTAGGTGCGTCTTCAGCGATGGAGCGACTGGAGTAAGGTAGGCGCACCTTCAGCGATGGAGCAGCTGGAGTCAGGTAGGTGCGCTTTCAGTGATGGAGCGGCTGGATCAGGTAAGTGAGATGATCTTCAGAGCTGGAGTACTGGAATCAAGGTGAGATACGGTGGTAAGCGTCACGCTGCAAAGCAGAATAACGCGAAGCGAGGGCATGTGGTTGGGCTGGCCTTATATAGGTTGGCTCCGGCCCCTCCCTTTGGCCACGCCTTGTGGCTCCACCTTGCCCGCCCAAGGATTCCAGCACGTGCCTCCAAGTGGCCCTTGGGGGTGATGAAGGCTTGGGCCCTTGCCCCATGGCCATGACATAGTAGCAATGGACAAGTACTTCCCGGATATCCAACTGGTGAGCACACCATCTGCGTATCGCTCCATACCGGTGCTAGATAGGATGTTCACCGCCTACAGGGTTCTGAGAATAGTCAAATCAGATAATGGACCCCCTTTCACAGGGCAAGACTTCAAAACTTTGGCTGAATACATAGGGTTCAAGCAAAGATGGATCACATCTTTGTGGCCACAAGACAATGGGATGGTGCAACGTTTCATGAGCAATATCAAGCAAAACTTCCAGATTGCCCATCTGAGTGGAGAGCCTCTTGAGAAGATACTCTATGAACTGCTGAGAGATTATAGGAACACCCCTCACAGCACTAAAGGGAAAGCACCCTCAAAGGTCATGTTTGACTGCAACATCAGGACAAAGCTACCCCATATCATGGTCCCAGAACAAGTTTACTTGAGAGACAGAAACACGCAAGCAGGATACACGGGCCAAGGAGAACATGAAGAAACGTGCTGATATCACACGTAAGGCACGTGAAAGTAATCTACTGCCAGGAGACATCAGCGTAATATGACAATCTGAACTCACAACAGTGCCCAGCTGGCTGTTACCAAAGTGAAGGGGTCCCTCATCACTGCAGAAGGAGAACGAAGGAATGTGACTCGAAACTCTTTGCATTTCAAAAGGATGCCATACGAAAGAGATGGAGAAGACTCCAGTGAAGAGCTGACTGCCTCCCCAGGTGGACTGGGTCCTGGTCGAGGCCCGGTGAGTGGCCCAGCCGGCCGTAGGGGGAAAGAAATAGACCACATTGACTAATTGAGGAATGGAGAGAGAACTGACAAGTTGTTTAAAAAAGGGGAGGTTGTGATGTCATAAAAGAGGTTAACAAGGGAACCACGTGATCAGGGATGGAGCCTGAAGGCACTGGGTGCGAGGTGAGCAGGAAGTGAGGGGTCAGGAAGTGACGGCAGTTTAGAGCTGGCTTGGTATTGAATAAAGACGTGTTGAATAAGAGCTCTGTATCCACGCCTATATATATATATGTATACATATGGTCGCTGTGTGGGTAAACAGGAAACTAAGGTTCGTAAAATGTACCTTCTCAAGTTCTGCTACACTCTTAACACGTGGTACCCGTGGCTGATCCATGTGTGTGCTTCCCTCAGTGATGACTGGACTCGGATTCCAAACTATCCACCCCTGCTTACAGGACCCCATGCTCAGGGCTTAGCCAAACCTTTGCTGACTGCAATCGCATGCAGGTGCAGTTCCAAGGAAGGCAGGACACCATCCTCATGTGCTGTTTGCCAAAGCACTCTTCTTCCACTGAATTTGGAAAAGACTCTCCTTCCTCTGGAAACCTCCTTTAAGACCTACCTGGCTGTTGGCCGCAGCGCGTCACTCATGTGCATACAGAACTTTTACTGATTTCAAACCCTGAGCCTGATTAACAAAAATGTTTTCAATGGGACTTTCCGAACATTTTTGTAAATGAACCACCCTGAGCTGAACTTTAATTGAAGGCCTTTGTCTAGCCCTTGAACTAGGAGTGGTAATAAAGTGTTGGGGAGTAACTGGAGCAATTAATAGCGTATAATCACCCACTTTATATGGTGTGCTGCTAAGGGTGAGGCCGAGTTCGGCCTGTTTTTATGGGTGTGTGCGTCTCGTGGGCCGCAGCACATATGTTTGCTCATAAACGGAATGGCTGGAATTTCACCCACGGGATGCCTTGTTCTTTCACTGTTTTCTCTCTCTCTCTGATGCCCTGATGCCTTCTCTCATCTAGGTCAGTACAATGCAAGGTACTTTATTGGCATGACAAGTTTGACTAATATCCCCAAAGTAAACACATCGGATACATAAATGTTACATTCTCTTCAGTAGTGATCATTTTGGTTTTATGCTTTTTTCTAAAGTCCATATTGCTTTGAGCACTTTTGGGCCTCATCGCGCATTGGGCGGTATCCTGATGGTAAATCTGCCGGAATACCACCCAATGCAATTACTGTTATCACCACTTTGGTCTGGCGGTATTACCGCCAGCTTACAATTGGTGGTATAAGTCCCTATTTCTTTTGAGTCCATAGGACTCCATGGGGCATTTTCGGTGCAAATACTGCAGCGGTAATTGCACCGCAGTAATTGTGCTGAAAAAGGGCAGAAAGTCAACAGATTTACCTCCAGTTCAGAGCTGGAGGTGAATCCTTCAATTTTCCCCCAAACTTGTAATTGGGTGATGCAGTAATGCGGCGGTAACACTATTAATGCTGCATATTTGGCGCACAACCCAACTCGTGATGAGGCCTTTGTCTTATCTAGTGGTGTGCATAAACATATATTGCTGTTCTCTCTGCAAATTCTGGTATTGTCCAAGTATGAGTCAGAGTTGTTCTTGTCCAGTTTAACTTGCAAAGACTTCCCTTTCTCACAAAATGCAGGGACATACGTATTTTGAATCTCTTTGCATGCAGCACAGTGCAGGAGAACGTTTCTTCCGTTTTCTACTTCTCCTAATTCACGAGGCAGACCGATTCTCTCCTCTCTGGGCTTCTTGTTTAAGGTATGTTAGCCAGTCTCTATTTCCAGGTTGTGGTCACTCAGTCTGCACTTCGTGATTGAGTGCTTATGCATTTGGTTTTGTACAAAACATAGGTAATCTGCAAGTTTAATGTTTTTCCCGAATGGCCTGTAGGATTCTAACGTGTTGTGTTTTCCTAGTGCTGTCCTAGCTCTGCTCTTCAGTGCATGTGTATTGCTTCTTTAGGGTCTGTTCCAACTCCTTTGCCAGTTTTTCCTCATGTCCTTGGCTTCCTATGCTGTCAAACAGTGGTGCTCTGCTATTGAACTACCACGATTCTATGTCAAGACCGTAGGCTCGGATTATGCTTCTCTTTCCATTTTACTGTTCAGCAGCAAAGTACAAACCAATAAAACATGAAAAGCAAAACTCAATAAACTACAATAACAATTGTTTTAGACTCTTGGTAGTTCTTTTCTTATTGGTACTCATACTGACCAAGTGATAACTTCAAAAATCATAATAGTCCTTGTCCATAAATCACCCTATCCTTCTACTTCACTTCCTCTTTGAGTTAAGTGCCCTTTTTATTATTCTTATGAATGTGTGTGTTAATGTGACAGTGTGCGTTTTATTTAGGCAAATTTGCACGCACGCAGGCGCTCAATCTAGATTACTGGCACAGCATATCCGCATCGAGTGTTGAAGACTGGGAAGTTGCGGTCGCGATAGGGCTAGTGCTCCGGTGACCGCAACCTCTGAGGAAAGCTACAAAGGGCACTACGGTCACGGAAGGGGGAGCGCAACAGGACCACATACTTCTGGCACTCCCACCACTCCGTGGACCGTTAGGAGACTTTCATAACGTATTGAAAGCGCTCCGAGAGCATATTTACACAATCTTTGAACTCCTGTAATCAGGAGATATAATACACACGTTCGCTTCGGAACGCAATGTTCTATTTGATCGCGCTACACGAATACTGTTCACAGCACCCCTGCAGGCCAGAGAGAGATACTGCAACAAAACAGTGACGGGCTAAGTCCCAGGTAAAACCTGATATACTATATATATATGTATATATATATACACTACAAAAAAAACTTTGTTGAGGAACATAGACGTTTATCCACCCCTTCTTCCCCTCACAAATCTTCTCATAACCAGCTCGTGTTGAATCCTAATTCCCCCATATTTGTTTCAGAGTCCGCGTCCCCCGCTATTTCTTTAGAATGATGTGTGTGTGTGTGTTTGAAATGTTTTTGTACAGTAGTTGTAGAGAAAGAGTTTGTGTGTAGATTATTTTTTAAAAAGATGTAAAATGTTCGTGAACAGCGCGCCTGTTCGACCTATCTGCAAGCAATGGAATGTGGGTGCTGTCTAATGTGAAGTAAGACGGATGTGATGTGTGACTGTACCATCTTTTGAAAATGTGCATACATAAACAGAAAGGGGTGTCCAAAGGATATACTACCTCAGCGTACCGCTCGGAAACGAGATAATACATGTTCGTAGAACACACAAGATGTCCGGAATGGGTGTAAATGAGTAAAAAGGGACTGTGTGAAGTACAGTATAGCGGTCAGTATTGGGTGCAGTCAACATGGTGCCATTTGTAGGCAAACAAAATGGAGTTGTCCTAAGGACACTGGAACTGTCCGTACAGTGAACATAGCATGCGTGCACACGCGCAGTACAAACGTAAGTATTGCGAACATTGCGCCAGTTCCTAACTGTCCGTCTCACTTGTGTTGCACTTTGAAGTAGTTTGAGAACCCAAACACTGACCGTAGAACACTTGTGCGCATGCGCATGTTTGATTCTTTGCATTTGCTGTCCAGGGGACTTTCATTACGGGGGCGGATGTCTTTGAGGACGTCATCTTGTGACCTACGCTGAGCATGGGGACCAGTTTCCGCAGTTTGTGTGCTTCTGCAACAATAAAAAAAACTTATAGACACAAGGCAAAGTATTTTAGATTGTAAAAATGTAATTTCACACATCCCAAACAATAGGCCACCTCAGGAGTTGCTGTGTAAAATGTGTGTACCACTTTGTAGGGATGAAAACGGTCAGGAGGCACACCCCTGCACCCCTACAAAAGGCCACACCCACGAGCGCATTTTCAGTGTCCTTTTAGCTATAGCAGATTGAGGTGCGTTGCCTTTACTGCTTTAGAGACCAAAAGGAAACTAATTGGTATGGCTTCCATGGCTGCTGTTGGGTTATTAGCCTCTGCACCACCCCCAAACCCGCCACCATCACCACCTCACCAAGGGCCTGCAGAGAGATATATGGGTGAGGATGTAAAGATTGAGGAAGAAGAGGAGGAAGAGAATGAAGTGGAGTAACTCTGCACTAGGAGCACTCGGCGGGAGTCGTGGGTGTGGCGGTTGTTTTCCGTTTATGGGAACGTACCAAAAGCACGTGCTGACCTGGTGAAGTGTAACCAGTGCGATGTGGTGTTGAGTCGCGGGAGATTTGGAGTGTACAGTTTTGGTACAACAACCATGAAGCGACACCTCACTTCGTTCCACACTGCGGACATTCGCAAGGTGGTGAAGAGCGTAGTTGTTTGAGTTCCTCCACAGCATCCTCAGAATCCGATCCTCCCACCACAAGAGACACTCCTGTGGGGGAGCTCCTCCCTCCAGCTGCTTCACAAGCTATTTGCAATGCTGTGGACCCTTACCTTTCAAAGTTGACAGTAGTGTGCACGTATTGTGACGCAGTACTCTGCAGGGGGGAGAGTTTTCAAAGTGCTTTTGAGGCTGCAGTCACCGAGCACCAGAAGATCTGCTCCTTACCTAAATAAAGATCACCCTTAATATTTGTCTGTTCAGTAGCCCTTTTTTATCCCTGTGGCTAGTGTCCCTTCCTTACCCTCCTTTCGCCTCTTCTCCTAGTGTGTTGAGTGCTGTTAATCAATGAACGTAAAAACAACAAGCATGACAGAAAAGGCTCTTTTCAGAGCCGCCTTTCTCAGTATAACAATAGAACTATGAAGTGAAGGCCGTAGACCCCTGCGGAGTTCAGCAAAAGTTTGCGGACAGTCGTAGAGGTGAAAAAGGGAGGGCGCAAGCGGAGCAAACGCAATAAAGTGTACGTTGAGAGTAAGTGGCAGCTCTGAAAAGAGCCTTTTGGTGGTGTGTTGTATGGGTCAAAAACAGTCAATTGGGGAAAACGGATTGTCAGATAGGTTAGTGTGATTGCAAAAGAGGGCGCAATGCATTTTGTAAATTGTGAAGAAACATCTGATTGCCAGCATATGTGAGGTGGACTCCATCTCTGCGGAAAATGAAACTGCTACGAAACAAAATGTTTTCATTGTGGAAAGAGGACATGCCAACATCTCTTAAAAAGGCACACACAGCCTTATTCACATTGCGTCTGGCTTTCTCCATTTGTGGACCAAATGCAGAAGAACGGAACCATATTGGTCTTTGGGCAATACGGGAAAAAAGTATTTGATGATTTGGAAACATGTCCATGAGCTTCGCGAGTCCTTCCTTCATGGCAAATTGCAAAGAAATTCCAGATACATGGCCTAAACTGTTTCCTCCACAATAAATAATCAGTATATCTGGAGGACGCTCTGTCTGTAAAGTAACACAAAGGGGTACCAAGTCCAGCCATCTCATGCCACACACTCCATGCCAGTGCACTTCCGCATGTGGAAATCCGAGATTTGTAGATAAACTGCAGATTTCTGCATGCACCTTCAACCAATGTATCCATGAGTCTCCCACAATCCAGATAATCTGTTTTCGAGCATGGGAAGCCATGGCTGTGTGGTGTCCTGTGAGGGAGAAGATGGTCTTACTAAAGTACGTCAGTCAGAACACACCTACTGAACTTTTTGGACCAATCCCTAGCTCCGCTCATTCTCATTTACATGCGGCTCCACCCTTCAATCCCCAGTGGTGATATGTGCTGGCTGCTAACTACCGCCATGTTCGCGGACATGTACAGGATCAGAGCGTGACGACAGTACATTAAAGTACTATTCCCCTTTTTCCCCTTTAAGGTAGGCTCTGAAAAGAGGCGTTTTATTTTTATTTTTGGCCACATATCGTACAGACATGTGGTATTTTATGTACTTTTTTGTATTTTTTGTCCTTGCTTTACTCTTGCAAACATTACAGAACTTTCTCTAAAGCAAGCCTTATGTTCCAAAAGAACATCACATTTCCCAAAGAAGATAGCGCAACACCATCTCCTTCAAAGTAATATGCATTGCTTGGAGCAATGTTATCGTGGCTACAAAAAACATATCAACTCGTGGCATGAATGCATGCATGCCGCGATTGATGATGCACCTCCCGATGCTTTGATCTGGACAGAAAACAGAAGTGTTGTTCCATTGTACTCTCAGGAGTAAAGCAGAAAAAATTACTTTCGATGTTGCGAAGATGGTCATGAGTGCTTCAACCAACTCTGCCAAATCTGCCAACAAAGTACGTGAAGTAAGGTATCCCAAGTGGCAAGCACCGTAGTGCAAAATTACCACATGAGGAGTGGTCATTCTATGCATGTCTCTGCAAACTTGCAGAATTGCCGCAGGATTGGCATCAGTGTCAGCGCTCCACACCACCTCCACTCCTCGCACATCGAAATGGTGTGCCACATGCCTACTCTCGGCATAGTGTAGTAAGCCTTGCACAAAAATGTCTACAAGCAGCAAAACCCTGACCCTCTCCACCTCTGCCATGTTCAGTGTGCGCACCGTCTTTCGACACAAAAGAGTAATGTGAACATCTGATTGGCTGATGCCTACAGTCATCTTTCCATGCAGGATTTGCTTTAGAAACCCGTATATGACACGCCCTACCAGCGGACAAGCATTGCCTATGTGCGGCATGTAACTCTTACCCAGTCCTTCCACCCTTTCTACAGCGGTACCAAAGAGAGTCCCTCATTGGACACAACTAAGCGGGCGCACAATCATCCACCAATCACATCAAATATTGCTAATTTTAACTCCGTCATCAACATTGCACACTTCAAAATGACTGTTGATGATTCTTAATGGAAATCGCATACCATTGCAAAGCACCTACTTCACAAGCTACTGTGCAAGGATTGCGAATTTCTACGTACAGCTCCATGCATGTCCACATGCATCAGTATAGAGTACAGGTGTGTACATTTTAAGCAGAGTACATGTGGAAGCCTTATGATTTAAAATAGACAAAATAATGCCAGTATATGTCCATAGGGAACACATAACAACGCTCCCCCTTTTAAAGTGTAAGATTGCCGATTTGTCATTAACAAATCGCACTACTGCTTACTGTCTTCTGCATAACCTGTACATACGTTGCAAGCATGCCTATTTAGGCATAGCTCTCAACCATTTTTGTCTTAAAGGCGGGTGAAATCTGCCGATTTTGTTTTTGGCGGGTGAGACGCCCATTGGAATGAATGGGCGTGCAGGAGGCTTGGCGGGTGAGTCTGCCCTTTACAAGGCGGGTGACACCCGCCAAAAGCGTGTGAGTTGAGAAGTATCATTTAGGGCAGACCTCAATTTTGTATGTGAAAATGTCGGAATTCTGTACTCTGTACTGCCTACAGTAATGCTACTTGCAATGTGATCGTATGAGAATAGTAAGCGCTCCCGATTGTGGTGCTGACATGTCCTTCGGAGGGTCTCCTGATTTTTCGACATTGTGCTTTTCATTAACAAGTACAAAATGTTTGCCCATCTAGTACTTTGCCCTATTGCTTACAAACCTCTCTCCTATGCATACTACACTTTGTAAAGAACAAGGCATTTGCAAACCCTTAAAAATTGTAGTTATTTTGAAGGACTTTCAAGTACCATATTGAAAGTAGTATGCAAAGACTGCACAGAGAGAAGTGAAATGTGCACGTGGACTGGGTTGAAATATGAAAGTTCAATCCTCTGATGAAAGAAGTACAAGTAAAGTCTGCAATATCATGACCGCTGCAAACACACAAAGTAATTGATATTGTTTTTTTTAATTCACAGTGAAGACTAATCTCCTGAGAATCAACAGCATCTACACTGCAGCCGACATATCCAAAGAAACCTGGTCATCTTGCACAAAAAACTAAGTACAGTGTAACCTTCATATTGTAACTACTCCTTAAAGAGGCTGCGTGGGTTATTTGTTAATTTTGGGCGCCAAAGCAAGCAGTCATTTGTAAACCATTCTACCTACAAATATCCATTTATTGAACAAAGAATAACAGGTGGAATGGCTGACAAATCCCTGTGTGTTTGGTACTGAAATAACATAGGAAATCCTTAGAAGGTTAGATTGTGAAAATAGGTTGCGGTAGCAAGTTTTTGGCATTTCAGTTATTAATAATGGTTCTTGTCACAAGTAGGGCACTTTGTACTCTCATCTAAAGCACATTGTAGTAATATACAAACAGTAAAGTAGCCTTACCAAATGATATTTAGAGGTCACTGTACGTTGACACACCATGCCAAAGAGCTTCCCCATCACACTTATACACACATGCACACAGCACACATACATTGGACAACAGACCAAAGTATACTTTTTTTTCTCAACAGACACCAAAGAATGCCTACAAAAAAGCAACTCCATATAAAGGAACGCAGAATTAGAGCAAATAAAAAATAAAGGTGCCCAATGTAAGCATCCACCTGTTGTAGAGTTAGTGGAAAATCTTGGTACAAACCAGCTAATGCAGTTGGGTAACATAATAAAAGAAGTCTCAACTACCGAAACTGTACCTCCTCCATCAAAACACAGAAATGTTGTCGAAAAAACGGCTGCCAGTACAGCTAACAATGTTCCTAATAATCCTGATAGTGTAAGAAGAACCCATAGTAAAAAAAGTATTTTACCAAAAATGTTTCATCACAGAGTCCTTCAGAATCTACTAAGAAGAGGACCAAAATCATCCTCACCCCTTTAATCGTACCGTAGAAAGTTAATTCTACAAGCACTCGTAGACAGTGGAATCATTCTCAAAAGGAAAATGTTCATATTAGTGTTAAATAGGATGAAAGCACTAACAAAACTAAGTACCAAACTACAAATGTAACTCAGCAATAAACGGAATGTGAACAAAAATAATTTTTTGCATGTTTGTGGTTGTGCATGGAGTCACACAAAAACTACAGAGCCATATTTTAATGAAGAAGCATACAAACAAAATCAAACAAACACAATTGCCATCCATAACAGTGGACGAGGGTATGAGAAAATCAATACTACCATCATGGAACAAGAAACACTGCTTACAAAACTATCTTATGAAAACTCAGAATTACCTCTCGATTCAGCAGAACCACACCGTCCAGTATACAAATGGCCTTGCACATCAATGTGTGCCATTCCAAACAAAGCTTTCAAATCTTTACGTCAGTTCCTCAATCAATATGTAAAAGGTAAAATATGGATATTTGTGTAGTGCGGAAAGACACAGGACTAAATGGCCATTCATTAGCCTGCATTTCTGGGCCTATTTGCAAAAATACCTTCCATGATATCAAAAGAATATCAGTGCATCATTCCAAAGTAAGAAATTTAGTGTATAAAATATACTATGCAAAAAGTCCAGCTTCAGAATTAGGCAATTTAAATACCACTCTTCTGCGTGGTACACCCAAATACTTACAAGAAGAAATGGACCGTATTCAGAAAAAGTATTTTGGAAGTGAGAGTCACGTAGAAAATGCAACAGTTTTAGAGCATAGTAGCGACAATTCTGCACATAGCAATCTTCTATTACACACATACAGAAAAGAAATACTAAAATGTAAAAGGTCATCGGCTGAAGTACCAAACCATGTGTGTGTATGTTGCCGCAGAACTTTTTACAAAAGGAACACAAAAAATGTGGACATAGCATACAAAATAGAAAACAATGAAGACTCTAAATGGTTTGAATTAGCTTTGTACCTTTTAGCTAAAATCAAATATGAAATAACTGAATGCCTAATATGTTGCAGTTACTGTACTGCAAAATTAGACAACAACCACACTCCTTCACGTGCAATTACAAATAATTTGGAATTGTTCCCATTACCAAAAATTCTGCAACAGCTCAATTTGTATGAGAGCATAATAATTCAAACAGTTCACCGATTTCAAGCAATTATACGCCTTTATCCAAAAACAGCAAATTTACCTTCCTCTGAATTGGTGAAAGGCATTTGTGGCAAAGTAGTTTACTTGCCATTAGATCTAACGGAAAATGTGCACAGTCTAGGAGTGGAACGTTCAATAGAGCGTTCTTTAATAGTCTTGGTAAATGGAATACCAACAAAGGACAAACAAATTTGGCAACAATTAGTGGACTTGCACAAAGATAGACAAGCATTGCAATATCTAAAAGACAATAATGAGTACTACAAGGAAATAACTATTGGTGAAAGCTTAAGGCAAACAACTGAAATAATTCAAGAGCCATCAGAAACTAGACAATTCGAACTTCTGGATCTAGCTACAGTATCCACTCTTTTGGACCATTATACAATTCATCCATTGCATTCCTATGAAAGCATAGATGATGCACTAGAAACTTACCAAATGCGACAAACCAAAGGGTTACCAATGAGTATTTGGGAAAAAAGTATAGAAGCACATGCTTTTCCACTGCTAGTTCCTACTGGCAAAGGTGGGAGATACTATGATAGACCAACTCAGATTGGGGCATCAGAATACCGGTCATTATACATGTATTCGCAAGATCCCAGATTTAGACAAAATGTGGAATGCATATTCCACCTACTCTATGAAAGTGAATTAGCAACACTATGTTATGGAGTTGCACACATTCTTAAACATGGAACGCACTTTCAAAATATGTCAGCTATGCAGTTAATACAGAAAGTACAAGAAAAAGATGAGGTTTTACAATCAAGTATAACAAATTTGTTTGCAAACATGCGTGGTACAAAGGAATACTGGTTTAGACGGCACAGAGACGTGCGTTGCATGATCAGAAACCTTGGACCACCAACTTGGTTTGATAAGCTAAATTGTGCAGAATATGCATGGGAAGATTTACATGAGTTCCTACGAATAGCAACAAAAACAACATAGATATATTAACACCTAGAGAACTTTGCTCTCTAGATCCAGTTAATATCTCAATATATTTTCATCATTGTTTCATTGCAATGCCACACTTTATTTGCAATAAAACTGTTCCTCCCCTTTGAGAAGTGCAACACTTCTTTTGGAGAAAAGAATATCAAGCGAGAGTAGCACCACATATTCACATGCTGTTATGGATCAAAGGTGCACCTAAATTTGGGCACGACAGTGATAGCACTGTTTTGCAGTTTACCCAAAAATATGTCACATGTGAAATCCCTTCACAACAGACACATAGTGAACTGCATGGGCAGATTTTACAATTTCAAAGACACAAATGTGGCAAATATTGTCGGCGTAAATACAAAAACAAAGATAAATACTACACCAAATGCCGCTTTGGTTTCCCTAGACCAGTTACAGAAACAGGTGAAGTAAACAACTCCATGTCTTCAGTTCGACATAGTGTTAAAGGTAAATCACCTAAAAACACGTATTACATAAAAAGAAGGGAAGAATCAAAATATATCAATGATTACAATGCAATCATTGCCCTATTATGGAATGCAAACTTCAAGACCTCTGGGATGACCTAGCAGCAGACAAAACATTATCACAGAAATTGAACAGCCTAGGCATAAAAATGCTCTCTCATAGAGAATGTCGGGCCTATGAAGCAGAAGATCGTTTAACCGGCACTGC
The DNA here is from genome assembly GCF_040938575.1 of Ambystoma mexicanum. Lineage (NCBI taxonomy): Eukaryota > Metazoa > Chordata > Amphibia > Caudata > Ambystomatidae > Ambystoma > Ambystoma mexicanum. The sequence continues at coordinate 909,252,674 of NC_090931.1, read as the reverse complement.
TTTGCATGGAAAATCAGACAACATTGTATGGCTCAGTCTTGGTCCTGCAAAATCTAGAAAAAGAGTGCTAAAATCATATGAGGACATAGAAACAATTGCCAAAAATGATTCCAACAGCCAAGACATTCTACAAAACAATTTACTGGACACATACTATCCGAACAGGAGTACCACTCTGGAAAGCATGTGTCTATACCACATAGCTCAAAACTTTGCATACAAAAATAATGTAAAACCCGATGAAAGCAAACTTAGATATAGAGCGACCGATTGTGAAGGGATCTTAGTGAAACTTAACAAACAAAGCTTAATTAATCATGTGAAATTGTCATTAAAAACTCCTCAACAGAAAGAACTATATTACATGTCTCTGTTACAAATTTTCAAACCATGGAGAAAAGAGGAAGACATACTAGATAATTATGAGTGCTAGGAAGATGCTTTCAAAGCAAATGAAAGCACTATCACTGATATGAACTTTACGCAGTACAAAACAATGTTACACAATGAGCAGCAACAGGAAGAAGAAATTCAGGCCCAACTAGATAAAGACTCTTCTGACAGTAGTCAACCTTCTGTAACAGGAAGTCAAGAACCATTAGGACAACCACTAATAGGAAATGAGGCTGAAGTTGCTATGGCAAAAGTAGAAAACACCATGTATCAGTATCAAGAAGATACAGAAGACTTAACTGTAGAACAAGCAAAACTTAATAACGATCAGCGCACCATTTTTGAAGATGTAACAAAACAAATTGTGCATGGCGTACAACACGAAAATAAAGAATGTACCTGCCAAAATTACAAACCTATACTGCTGTACATCAGTGGTGAAGCTGGATCAGGGAAAACATTCTTAATCAAAGTTATCAGCAAGTTCCTTCAACAATTGACAAACAACAAACTGTCAGCTGTTGTAACAGCCCACCACAGGTTTAGCTGCCTACAGCATAGGCGGTGTGACTTTACACCGATTTCAACCGCTTCCAGTAGAGCCTCAAAATAAATTAGACTACTACAAACTTTCTGCAGAAGCTGCAATGGAATTACGTAGAGTATTGAAACAAATGAAAATGCTACTAATAGATGAAGTGAGCATGGTCTCCAATCTAATGTTGGCTTTGATTCATCTCAGATTGCAAGAAGTACTTAAAAGTAAATAACGAAGAACTCTTTGCAGGGAAACACATTATCGTTTTCGGAGATCTTCTACAATTGACACCAGTGAAAGGTGAACCGATTTTTAAAACCTTAGGCCACAAACTCTGCCGGAAAACTGTTGGTAGCACAGGTAATGTTAACCTTTGGCAACATTTCCAATACAAAGAATTAACTGAGAACATGCAGCAATCTGCAGATCTCACTTATGCCAACATCTTAAAAAGTATTAGAGTTGGTGTATTATCGCAAGAAGCACAAGCTGTATTGAAAAAGCAGCATATACATGCACTTTATGGTGATAATGCATGTGCAACTGATGTTATGGAACAAAAAGCGCACAAAAATGTCAATTGTATGGCCTTAATGCCAACTCTTGCAAGCTATTTCAAATTCAATGAAACAATGTTAAAGAAAGAAATGCAAGCAATAATAGAAATTAGCGCCACAGACAAACTAGACGTACATGGTTTGACAGTACCCATGTGTGAGCAAGCCACAACAAGACTAAATAGTTTAGAAAATTCAATCTCCAACACAGCTGGGTTGGAAAAAATATTGAAATTATCATTACATTGTAGAGTAATGCTTAAACGAAACCTTGATGTAGAGCAAGGGCTAGTTAATGGAGCATTGGGCACAGTTGTTGGCTTTCAATCATACCCACGTGATAGCAACGTTCAGTTTGTAAATATTCACTTTGATAAAGCTTCAGAAGTGAAAAGGATAGGGCGCTCAATGGCTCGATTTCTTCTCTTCAAAGACATGTATGTATGTAGAGAGCAATTTTCTCTAACTCTTGCATATGCAGTTACCATTAATAAATCCCAAGGTCTTACCCTAGAGAAAGCATTGATAGATATAGGAAAGACAGTGTTTAAGGAAGGCATGAGCTACGCAGCATTATCACGCTTACATACAATTGACGGTAGATTGCTAATAAACTTTGATTCAAGTAAAGTCAAAGCTGATATTCCTTGCATTCTAGAATACAATAGATTGCATTCACTGTACACCCCTCATCTGAAACAATACCCTGTTCCAGATGAAGTGAAATGTTGTAAAAGAAAAGTAAATGAAACAGAAATGCAACAGAATGCAACAGGAAATTCCAGAAAAAAAAGAAAAGAAGCTAAAGTTTCATCAATTGCCGCAAACATAGAAGAACCTATTAGGGAATGTAAACCAGGCACGTCGGCAAAGAAGCAACAGAAAAACCGAAAAATTCACTCAGATACAGAACTTGGTGGCCAATTCAAATTTACAAATGAAAGTGGGGTAAGTTGCTATGCAAATGTAGCAATGAATATTCTATTTCAATTGCCACCAATTGTTAATAATATTTACCTGCACAGCACAGACCAATTGTGTTTGCAAATGTTAGTGCTGCATACAAATGCAACAAGCAATCCTGACAACACATACAGTGTTAATGGAGTAAGGCAACAATTGGACGACTGTGCTGGAATGGTGAGATTCTCTATGAACTCACAAGAAGATCCACAAGAATTTCTAATGTACATACTATTAGTATTGGAAAACAAAAGCATACCTGTAAATGAAATCTTCCAAATTTGGTACATGTGGAAACATATATGCACTCTGTGTAACAAAGTGATACAGGAAGAAATCCCAAATGAGCGATTTGTGTATATTTCCATACCAAATTGTGAGAGCATTCCATTTCAGCAAATTGTACAAAAAGCAATCCATGGAAGATTATGTAGTATTTGCAATTCAGACAATCACTCTACCTTACTGATACAATCACATTGTGCCTACATAATACTTATGCTTCTACCTTATAATACAGATGGCACCAAAAACAACTGCAAACTGACTGGATTCACACACGGTCAAGTGTCACTTGGAAAGAAAACCTTTACAACAGTAGGAATAATCTACCATGCAGGAGCTACAACCAATGCAGGTCACTACACTGCATACATTAAAAAGAATTCTGGGTGGTTTAAATGTAATGATAACACCATTACTCTAAAGCAGAGGTTGACAGCTAACTTAACAAATGCGTATTTAATGTTCTTGAAGCCAAAATGTACTAAATAATGTGTACTTCAAAATTGTCAACAAAGTATGTGAAAGACTACAAACAGTTAGAATACGCCCACGGGTATCTAACTACCCAATAGGATGGAAGAATGACACAAATAAATGATTATCACAGATCGTTGGAAACAAATGCACAGGCAGAATACGCCTATACGTATCTAACTGCTGTTAAAAATCGGCAGGAAGGCAACAAAGAAAACATTAATGGGAAAGATAAAGGAAACAGTATATGTCAACGACACACATTAATGAGTATCACAAATCTGTAGGAACAAATGCACAGTTAGAATACGCCTTCAGGTATCTAACTACCCAACAGGATGGAAGAATGACACAAATAAATGATTATCACAGATCGTTGGAAACAAATGCACAGGTAGAATACGCCTATAGGTATCTTAAGTGTTGTTAAAAATCAGCAGGAAGGCAACAAAGAAAACATTAATGGGAAAGATGAAGGAAACAGGATGTAACAACGACACAAATGAATGAGTATCAAAAATCTGTAGGAACAAATGCACAGTTAGAATACGCCTACAGGTGCACAAGTATCTAACTGTTGTTGAAAAGGGCAGGAAGGTAACAAACATAACATTGATCAGAAAAATGAAGAAAACACTGAAAGGAGAAAATGAAGTACTTAGTTCCATAAGAAATGAAGGTTTTTTTTAATCCGACAAGGATTTTTTTCCCCAGACCCAAGGATTAGAAAAGCAAACACAGAAACTGAGCGCAATGCACAGTACACTGGTTTGTAAAGTAAATATGAGGGTCTATAAAAAAGTTAACTGTCTATTATGCAATATGGTAAATTTGGAAAAACTGCAAACACTAATACACCTTTTTCTTTCATCACAGAAATGGAAAAAAGTGATTCTTCCGTCAAGTATGATAACCAATTCAAAAAAAGTTTATGGATTCTGAACAAGGTAAGGAGTAAGTATATTGGCAGGTATTTCTACACATGGGAATCTACTTGTCTAATCTATGGTAGTAATATGCTGCAGTGCCTGTAGGCTGGCCTTTCATCTGCGGTGAGTAACCTACCACCTACGCCTTACAACCAAGTTTCAAGGAGTACAGTGCCTATCCACAACCATCGCTGCATATGTAAAACATGGTCCTTGTAAATTAGCTGCTTATAAATTTACTTTTCAGACCATCGTCTAAAGCCATGAAGTGAAGAAACTAGGGCATCAACACAATGACCACAATCCACCACACCCATATTAACTTGTAACACCACTGCTTATGACTTCAGTCTTGCGTGCATGGGCATCGGCCATGCACCCAAAACTGCAGGGTCTCCCCACAACCACCTCGGTGATGTGTGGTAGTGGGGGTTATTCTATAGGTGTGTTATCCTTCAGTACCTCTGCCCAGAGGCTTCCCTCCTAGGTGTATGTCTGTAGATCTTACATGGGATGGGTGTGCAGTGTCTTCCAAGTCTAGTACTTACCACTTTCAGCCATGCACCCAAGACTGCACGCACTCCCCACAACTTGCCAATCAAAACGCAACACTACGGGTGTGTGCATGGGTGGCACATGTGGCAGTGGTTGTGGCCAGGGCCTACAGTCTTGAAAGTAAGGCCTTCAGCCGACAGCCATGCATCCAAGACTCTAGGCCGTGGCCACAACCACCGTAGCATGTGCCACCCATGACGGCGTACAAATAAATATAATGATAGCCATTAGAAAAAATAATGCATTCATGGCATGTTGTCAATTTCAATGTTTCCTAACACCACACGTGTCCTTACAAATCTGACAACTCTCCTGTGCACTGCACGGGCTGAAATACTGGCCTTATTGGACCCCTCATTTTCTGTGCGTACAAGGAGGCCACGGGACATACGTCATAAAGTAGGTATAAGTGTATTGTGCATACAAGATGTCCATACACATTACATCATGACGAGCGACCCCCAGAAGAAGTGCATTAATCACCCATATGTTAGGACTGTAGCCCCTGGCCACAACCACCGTAGCATGTGCCACCCATGGCGGCGTACTAATGAATATAATAATAGCCAATGGGAAAAATAATGCGTTCACGGCATGTTGTCAATTTCAATGTTGCCTACCTATACCCGTGTGCTTTCAACAGTTACAAATTTCCTGTCCACTACATGGACTAAAGTGTTACAAATGTCCTGCCCACTACATGGACTGAAGTGCTATCGTTATTACCCCCCACATTTACTATACGTACAAGGTGCCCATAGAAATTACATCATGACGGCCGAAGAACAAATGCATAGATCACCCATTTCTTACTGTCTGAACCTTTCCCAATGCTCCGTGACACAGCAAAATAGGTTAATGAAAAAAGCATGTGTACGCTGGTTTTTGCTCCGCTTTCGTCGGATCCAAGATGTCGGGCGCATCCAAACCATCTGATGCAGAACACGTCTCGGAGCAGCCAATGGGCAGAGACGTCGCGTGTACGCGGTCATGACGGCAGCCCCTTAGCCAATCGGTTTCTTGTTCGTCGACCGAACAGGGAAGTGTGACTGCGGAGCGAACATAGATATCACTAATTATTTCAGACCTACTTTTTCATAATTATAAAGAAACGCACTGCACATATGGTGACAAAATATACAAAAGCACGCTTTCTGGACCAAGCCCCTGTACCTGCCGCAGATTTCGTCAAAATCTGTCCAGCGGTTTCACCTGTAGCCGTGCGCAAAGTTTTTCCCCCATTCAGTCTATGGGAAAAAAGACGTTTTGGGACCCCCCCTATAAATCTGCTCCCCCTGGACAAATTCTCACCAAACGTTACAAAAAGATTCAGAGTGGCCCATATATATTTTTTGCAAAGTCTGGTGAGGATTCGTCCAGGGGGAGCGGAGTTATAAGCCGCCCAAAAAGTGCTCTTCCTATGCAAACAGCAACTTAACCATAACTACATGGCCACTACCGTGGCCATGTAATATATGTACATATATATATATATATATATGAAAGGAAACTTTGTACTGTAGTACGTAGAGACAGAATGCACTCCAAAGAGCAGTTCAAAAGTACAAATGTTCTGTGAACACCGAGTCGAAGAAATCACCAGAAGTTAATAGGCAATAAATAGTCCTTTATTATATGATGCTGTAGAAAAAAGAAAGACACATCGAAAACGATGCTTTTCGTGGTACACACACTGCTTGGTCATGTGTACACATATATATGTATATGTCTAAAACAGGCCAGGCAAGCAATACATTATAAAATATGTATTTGCAATCTCCAAGAGATTATATAACTCCTGGTTTATATTCAAAAATCCCCAGTGTTCTGTGCAGACATGAGCTCCTCTAGTGTTGAGGGAAAGGCTAACATTCACCAGAAAAGGAGCCATGCGGAGATGACTCAGGTCCTCCAAAAAGCCCTGGGGGCCTCATTAGGACAAGCGCTACAGCAGATAGCTCTGATGGAGGACTGGCTCAAGTTCTCACAGGGTATGGGGGAGATTAAAGGGCTAAAAACACAGGGGAAAACAAAAGGGGGCATAAAAGCAGCCTGCAGGGCAGAAGAAGCCCACACCCCCGGGCACACCACCAAAGAGGAAGGGTGGTAAGAGAAGGAGAGTAAGAGTAAAGGCGGGGCCTATCAGGTGGCAGGATGAATCCTCAGACACCTCTGATGAGGGAGAGGAGGACTGGGAGCAAGAATTTTCGGTGGAAGAAGAAGTATATTCCATATCTTCCTCAGAATAAGAAGACCACAAAGTGCCAAAGAAGAAGAGGAAGGAGGAGACAGAGGAGGATGGTGCAGGTGATGATTTTAATCCTGAGGCACTAATCCACTCAAGGTCTTCCGAATGGGAGCCGCCAACGAAAATAGCGGCCTACTTAGGAAGTGCCTGAGGGCGCTTCTAGCTAAAGAGGCTAGGAGTAAAATGAGGGCAGAATGCCCTAGACCTCACCTCCCAGAGGGTGCAGCAGATACACCCGAGATCGATGACAAAATCATCACGTTCATGAGTAAGTACACTTAGGACATGAGAAAAGGTCTAGATAGGTCCTTGCGTTCATGCCAGGACCAAATGCTGGACATGACAGGGCCCCTCACTAAGATTCTACAGATTGGCAATGAGGCAGAGAAAAGAAAGGGGGAGCCAGTGGACCCGACGATCCTGATCGGGTGGGCCCAAAGGGCAATATGTATGTTGGGCAACGCCAACCATGCGATCACCACAGAGAGAAGGATTTCTCTGCTGGTAAAGATAGACTCTAAGCTAAATGAACTAGCTTCTTCAGAGTCTCGTCGACCACAAAAGGAAAACTTTTTGGAGATTCCTTCATTAAAGAGGTAACTACGTTCGCTAACTCCTATGCGGCACTGGACCTATCCAGGAAGGCTATTTCAGGCTACTATGTTTATTAGCTTGTAAGAGGTCATCAGACGTTAGAGCACTAGAAATCAACAGGAATAGTGTATCACCTAACGGAATGACCTTTCGCATAACGAGAAGGACTAAGACAGGTTTGAGAAGGGAAGTGAGACTTCCAAGAGTATCCCAATTACTAATAGCAATTTGTAAACCCTTTCAGGCCATAACACCGGCTACCATAGCCAGATGGCTTAGATGGGTAATGGAACAGGCAGGCATTGACGTAGTAAAATATGGCGCTCACTCAGCTAGAGGAGCGATGGCTACCAAGGCATTCAACATAGGGGCCAGAGTAGAGGACATTATGAGGTTGGCAGATTGTTCCAATGAATCGACTTTTCATACTTTCTATTTTAAACCAACGGAAAGTGTGGCATTGTTAGTGGTGAGTAAGCTTTGAACAAGCATAATCCGAGCCTCCGGCCTTGACGTAGAATTCAGATTTTAAACACATTTGTTCCAGAAAGTCATAATTCTATTAAAGACATGGAGGAGAAGGATTATCCCACCCTATCAATCGTAATAAATGTAATGGAATGTAAAAGTACTGGAATGTTTTACATGTTTTACTGCATTCAAGTGTTACAGTTTTGTTAAATGCACAAAAGGATAATATATAGAAATTGTGGTTGATTTTAGGATTTTCCCACCCTCTTTCAATTCATAGTCACCTGTTACTCTATGTATCTATAGGTACGGTGGCGGTCAACAAACAATCCGGATATTGAATTCATAGCAGAATGGAACGGACAGGATTGCAAAGTTCACTGAACGCATCCTCGACTGGGCAAAGAAAGGGGAAGTAAAGTAGAAGGACATGGTGATTTATGGACAAGGACTATTATGATTGGTTGAAGTTATCACATGGTCAGTTTGAGGAACAATAAGAACAGAACTACAAAGACTCTGAAACAATGGTTATTGTAGTTTATTGAGTTTTGTTTTTCATGTTTTATTGGTTTGTACTTTGCTGATGAACAGTAAAATGGAAAGAGAAGCAAAATCCTTCGCCTCTGTGTCTTTAATAGAATTAAGACTTTCAAGAAGGAATGTTTTGCAAATCTGAATTCAATGATATGTTGATCAAGGGATTGGTTTTAGTGTTTTGCTGTTTTGTCTTGCAGTGCCTGGTTTTGTAGGGAGTTTGTGTTACTGCTCCTTATATGACACCAGAATTTAAAAATGCGCTTTTGGATGTTGAGCATAAAGGGAATCTCCCTAGTTCTGCTCTGCACCCATGGTTTGGGCAATTTCTTTGCACACAGGACATGTTTGCAGAATTTCTGTTTTGATACATTTATTGAACTAACCAAAAATTCTGTGCAGAGATAGATTACAGCATTAGCTTTCGAAGTGCCACATACATCTTCCTCAGATGGTGCAGTGTGAAATTATATTATTTCACACTGCACCATCTGAGGAAGAAGTCTGTGGGACTTCGAAAGCTAATGCTGTGTGAAAGATGTGTCCAATTCATCATTTCATCATGCTCTTTTTAATATTGTACATAGACTCACTCCTGTAAAGAAGGATCGGATTAATGGTGCTGTCAAAAAGCTTTAGCATTCATTTTACAGGTGAATTGAAGTATGATAGTTGCTTCTTGATGGCGTAGATGCACAAGCGGCTTTCTCTCAGCGTGTTTTTTATTGTCAGTTTATAACTCCCAGTTGCACCTTTTCTGAGTCCTTGGTAAGTGTAGTCTAAAATGTGCTGAACTTCTATGCCATTAAGGAATCGTTTGAATGTGTTACTGTTCTTTGCTTCTGTGATGAATCAACTTCCGGGGCACTAGTGGTCCAGTGACGAATATCGGTTTCTAAACCATCAATCAGCCCCACACCTCTAGTAAACCAGAAGGGATCAGAACAGATTGGAAACACAAGCAAATTATAAACCTCCTTCTCCAATTTTGGTAACGTGGATGGAGCGGCAGGCTTTTCTCCGCAAGGTCGTTGATCGTTGGTTAGTTGCAAAACAGCGAAATACAATTATTACCCAATGATAAAATGGACCGTCTAGTCAAGGTTGTATAAAAATATCTACTTTATTATGATCACAACAGACAGTTCTAGCACACTACAAAAAACAACCCACCCTGTAAAAGAATGCAGAGAACAGACCGTTTCAAGACAAAAAGGGGATGCTGACAGGAGGGTAGTCAGCAAAGTAATTAACCGCAATAGTTCAAAGATACTTGGTTTCAGCACAAAGAGAGCAATGGGTTGTAGAATGTCTCTACGGGCCTTCGGAAAGAGGACCAGGGAGACACAACCACAATGTACCTTCTTCTTGTAGAGGTTCTTGGTGCTTGACAGGGTCGAGTCAGTTTCAGGGCACTTTCCAACGTCTGCAACAGAGTTCAAGACAGGAGACAGCTGCATGTATCAGGCAGCAGGCAGTTCGGTGAGCGAGGCTGGACGACGGCTGCAGGCTGGCCTACATGGTGGCTTGAGGTCTGGAATCATTGTCTCAGTGCTGGATGGCAGGTCTGAAGCACTGGTTGAGGCGTCTCGGGTGGCGTGAGTGACTGCGGCGCAACAACAGTCAGTGGTGTAGTCTTTTGCAGCTCAAGGGACTCAATTTGCTTGAATATTTCCTTTAAGGTGGAAGCTGGTTGATGCTTGTCGATGCACCCCTCCTAGCTTCTTCAGTGGGCATTTGTCGTCCTTTAAGTCGGACATGCCAAAGCTGAGAAGAACAGTGGAGGCAACAGACTTGTCCTTGGTTTGGCTCAGAGACCCAACTAGGAAGCTTTCTGCAGAGCTAGCAGGGCACGCTGTGTGCTGGCTGGGTACGAGTTCTGCAGCTGCTCGAGGGTCTTCTGGATTCAGTATCTCCCTCCATTCCCAGGGAGATGTTTAGGGGAGGGATCTTGCTTCCCTCTTGGAAATACTAGCCTTCCTTCACAGGCGGAAGTTGTTAGGCAGACTGTACGTTCAGCCAGGTTCCAATGCTGAGTTCTTCTTGTTACTCCTTGTAAAGTCTTCAGATGATCTGCCAAAAGAGGGTCTTGACCCTCTTTTAAAGCTAAGTGGGCCCAGTGATTGGTGTGGGCTAAGCCTGCCTTAATGAACCAACAATCTTCTGTATGTGTGAGGTCATAACCAGAGTGCTTTACAACAGAAAAGGTAAAGGGGTGAAAACATGTGCTACCAAGTCCCACCCATCTTCCTGTCTGTTGTGGATCAAAGGGTCTCTTTGGGTAATTGAGCTCTCTGTGGTTCCTGGTTAAAGCGGCAGGTCTCCCTTGAAGCTGCAGTGAGAACAGACTTTCTTTTTCCATTAATCCACATGCTTGTACCTTCTGATTCTGAAACGGGTCCCAGACATTACAGGTCACTGCACTTGATACTGAGAGGCAGGAGCTGGCTTCAGATTGATACAGTGCATATCAAAGGTTGCTGGGTTTTCCTCTTTTGTTTTAGCATCTGCAGCCAGGCCCTGTGTGGGCCTGTTTGAAGTATACTCTGATTAGTATGCAAAGCTGCCACCAGCAGCAGAGCTAACAAAACGATAGGGAGGATCCATAGAGCCTTTATTAGTTAATTAGGCTGGCCATGGCAGGAGGAAGGTTTTGCCTCCCCATCTGAATTGCCTTGATGTACACTTGGCTGTCATTTCCCAACTAAATATGACAGAGGGGACGGCGCATGTAGGCTGTGTCCACCCAGAGTACACGGGTCTGTGTGTATGTCATGCGGTGAGCATATGAAAATGTTTGTGGATCAGCCCCACACATTTTCCGGGAGGTTGATCTACCGTCATTCAATTTCATTTAAAATTTCAAAACAGCCCAAGTTAGCGCACACCCACCGTGCAGATGGTTGAATTCCTCACACCTTCAATCTAGAATGCCACAATTTTGCCCTTTTGTGGTTTACCTCTAGGTCCCAGGTCTTTCAGTTGGTTCAGATTGTATTGGAGTCCTTTCTTAGTGGGTGCCAGTATGAACATGTCAATTGCATGTAGCAAGCATTTTATTTCTGAGCCTTTCAGTCTCAGACCTGTGGCCTGGGATTCCTCACTATTACGTGGTGCCCATCAGAGGTGCACTGACAGGAGCTGAATATCTTTAGGACACCACCAGATTTCCTGTCAAATTCTGCAATGTGCCGTTCCTTTTTGACATTACACCTACAGGCCCTTCACTGGCCCCCATGCATTGTACCCCTCTCATTTCACCCTCACTCTCCACCACTCTATCCCTCCACATTCCCATAGTCTCCATCCCTCTCCCACTGGCTCATTCCACCCCTCTCTAGCTCATCAACCCTCAGATCCCCTCGATTTGGTTCCATGTGATAATATCCCCTCAAAAATGTCGCCATACAAGAATGTCGCTGTTTTTTTGCACCGATATTAGCACATGAAACCTGCAGGGGACATCCTGCAACCCCCACATTTTTTTTAATGGAGCAATGGATACCCACTCCCATTTACCCCATATATTATCCCCCTAAATAATGTTGCCTATGCCGTTTCCCAGCGACTATATCTATGGCGACATTATTTATGGGGATAATATTACCTGATACCCTAGATTTCTATCACTTCTTCAAACACTGTTCATCACTCTCTCGGGCCCCCATGAGCCTTCTACCCCCCATAGACCCTTACTCTCTCCGTCATTCCTCTCTTCACCCTTTCCAAGTTTGTCTCACCCCTCTCCACCCTGCCCACTGCCATTTGTCGCTCACTCCTTCCCCCTCTCTGGGACCCCTCCATTTCTCTGTCTACCCGCTCTTGCACTCCATCCATCATTCACCCCTCCTTATCCTTCTCTTCCAGTGCCATCCCTCTTCCAGCTGCTCTCTCATCTTCTACCGTTCCTCTTTAACTCAGTTCTCCCTCGTTTCTTCCTTCCTCTCCCACAAACATCTTTGACCCCTTCTATTTGCTATTATCCCTTGTTGCCCTCCTTTCAACCATCTCTCAATAATGCCCCATCCCCCTTTCACCTCATTGTTTGCCTTCTTCATCCCTCTTTCAACGCATCTCCTTCCTTCTTCATCCATCTCTTGCCTGCATCCCTTTTCACCACATCGATTGCCTTCTCTTTCCCTCTTTCACCTCATCTCGTCCCTTCTCCATCCCTCTCTCGCCTTCATCCCTTGTCCACCTAACCTCATGTCTTTTTCTTCCTCCTTTCACCTCATCTGTTGCCTTCTCCATCTCCCTTTCAAGTCATTTTGTTCCTTCTTCATCCCTCTTTCAACACATATTCTGCCTTCTACATCCTTCTTTCACCAGATCTCTTGCCTTCTCATCCCTCGTTCACCACATCTGTTTTCTCCATCCTTCTTTAATCTTATCTCCTGCCTTCTTCGTCCCTCTTTCACCTCATTTCTTGTTCTCCCCATCCCTCTTTCATCTCACCTCTTCCCTTATCCATCCCTTTTTCATCACATCTCTTTCCTTCTTCTTCCCTCTCGTGCCCTTTCCATCCCTTTTTCGCCCCATCTATTGCCTTCTCCTTCGATCATTCACCTCATTTCATCCCTTCTTCACCCCTCTTCCACCTCATAGCTTTCCTTCTCCGTTTATCTTGCAGCTCATCTCTTGGCTTTTTCATGCTTCTTCCATCACTGTTCTCCCTCTTCCCTTCTTTCAGCCCTTTGTCTCTCTCTCTCCCCTCACCGCTCTTTCTTCGCTCCTTCCCTCTTCCATTTCCCCTTTGCCTCTAGTCCTTGTTTACCGCTCTTCATCCTCCTCTGCATGCCGGCTGTCTCTTTTCCTTTTACCCCTCCGCTCACCTCTGTCGTCCCTCGTTCACACCCTAGTTCCCAAAATTCTTTCTTCTCCTGTTTTCTGCCATGTTTCCGACTTTCACCCCTTCTCTTCTTCGTCATCCCACACTGAACTCCCTCCATCCTTCCCTCACTGCTCACCCCCGCATCTCTTCCCCACCCCCTCCCTTGCCTTCTGCCTCCCCTCTCCTCCTTGGCCCTCATTTCCCACTACAGCATTCGTTCACCCTCTCCCTGCATCTTTTTGTATTGCAGTACCTCCTCTCTTCCCTCCAAACCCTCCCTCGTCCCCTTCCATGCCTCGCCTCCTCCGCAGCTCGCTTGCATCTGCACCATTCCCCTCTCGCCCCACCCCCTCGTCAGACCCCCTCCTTCAAGTTTTCCAGCTCGCACTTTTCCTTCAGAGTTTCAAGTTCGAGCGCCCTGTCCTCCGCCCCCACCTCTCTTTGGCCGTCTTGCTTTGTGCGCCCACGTTCATTTTTCTCAATTATAATCCCCTTTTCGTTGAATAATTTAAGCCAACTGTGTGCCTCAGACTGGGGGAGCTATTAAGAAAGTATTATTTCCAGATGTTTGTTTTTCTATAATGCCCAGAGGCTCCATGAGGTAGCTAAGAACATGTTAACCCCTCCAGAGCCACAACCAGTGGAGTTCTGAATGTGGAGGCTGTGGCTCCAGTTTGGCATGTGCGTCCTCTGTGCCAGGCAGCGGTGGAGGCGCTGCCCTGGGGGAGGTAGGGTGAACATGAATCTCAATCTCATCGATGAACAAGCTGGTGACCAGGAAGCAATCCATGCCAACCTCGCCTTACAGCAGGGCAATCACCTGGCCATGGTCTCAATAGGCATGCATTCAAGTCAACGCAGCCTTACATTGGGAGGATAGCTCAGGGTCAACGCCGTGCTCCCCTTGGAAGCAAGACGACACGGGGCAACACAGGTTCGATCCCCGGGTCCGCACTAAGAAACCTCTGGGTATTAAGCACGTTATAAATAACCTATCATGCATTGCATGTAGCCACGACTGGGGCTCCAGACCTCGAGCAAGCAGTCATACATGCATGCATGCCTGACCTTAGAATCGAAAACTGCGACAGCCTCCACAGAGGATACAGAGCCAGTAGACACACACAAAGGCAACCTCAAAAGAAGATCCAGACATAGGACCACCAGAGACACAGGCACCACTTACCTAAGAATCTAGAACTAGAGTCTACTCAGAGCCTAGAACCGCAGGCAACCTCAACTGAGGAACAAGAACTAGAGCCAGTAGAGACACGTGCATATCTGACCTTAGACGTGAATATCTTACCTTAGAATATAAACTAGAGTCTACACCAAGCCTAGAACCACAGGCAACCTCAACTGAGGATCAGGAACTATAGCCAGCAGAGACACATGCATATCTTACCTCTAGAAATACAGTTTATGCAGAATGTATAACTGGAGGCAGCCTCAGATGAGTAATCAGAAGTAGAACCAGTCAAAAACATAGATTTTATCTTATAATCTAGAACTAGATCTCGCACCCGATATAGACATTTTGCCAGCCTCGATGGAGGATCCAGAAGTAGGACCAGCAGGGGCACGGGCATGAGGTAGTTTAGAATCTAGAAGCAGGCTCTAGAAAGGGCTTCAAGTTGTGCAGGCCCCCTCACATGAGGATACAGAGCTAGAGCTAGCAGAGACACATGTAGGCCCTGCCTCAGAATGTAGAACTAGATCCTGCACAAAGGGTAGTACTGCATGCAGCATCAACGAGGGAGCCAGAAGCAGCACCACCAGAGAAACAGGCTTCCCCCAGCAAAGAACCTAAAACGAGAGTCTACACACAGCCTAAAACAGCATGCAGCCTCATGGGAGGAACAGGCATTTAAGGCAGCGGAAACAAAGGCTTGCATTACCTTAGAATCTAGAACTAGGGATGGCACACAGTGTAGATGTTCAGGCAACCTCAATATAGGATCCAAAACCAGAGCCATCAGAAACATAGGAGTACCTTGGGTTAGGTTACAGAACTAGAGCCTAGACAGAGCTTAGAACTGCAGGAAGCTTCACCTAAGGCTGCAGCTCCAGAGTCAACAGCGGCACATGCATGCCTCACCTTGCAATATATAGAGCGAGAGTATACACAGCCTACAATTGGAGATAGGCTTGGTCTAATCACATGTACTAACGTCAGTAGCAACTTTGAAATCAGAAGCATCCATGTACAATAAACAGAGCCTAGAACAAATATATTTACCCGAGAAGTCATCAGAATATACCCGTTTATTCATGAGTTCCCATCGTACCTAATTGGGTATCCAGATGACTCTTCCCCACTGTACACTAATGGGTAAAGCGATGGCGGGTGGGATGCACTATAAGATGGGGCGTGTTGCAGGAGCAGGAAGTGTCAGGATCCATATCTGGGCAGGTGTGGTGCAGGTGGGAGGGTCCCATAGGAAGTAGTTTAATGCCTCGCTTTGAGAATATTCTTCTGATGCCATAGGGTTGCTTCTGATCTGGGGATGATCAGTCAGCTGGTCCACAGTCTGTGTGCCATGGCCTCTAGGATGTCTCACAGCTTGTGGGGGTAAGGGGGGGTGGGGGATTGGCACAATGGCCACCTGCTTCCATCGTCATTTGACTGCTAATGGCCGCACTCCTGTGCATGACACAAGGGACATGGGTTGGGGGGGCAGTGGAGTTTGCCTGCCACTGTGCTTCTTTCAGCGAACACTGATACAAATCCCAATTCATTGGGTGGATGTCATGGTTCTTCACTTTATTTTTAATCATTTTTGGAAAGATGCAATAACTTAGTTGTGTGCCCATGGGGTTCACTGACTGCATACCTTAGGGAGCAAGGTGAATGATCAAGTACATGCATAAGAGCTGGTAAACATGACTTGCCATACTAATGCTGTAAGCACACAACCCTGGGCACAAGCATGGATGGTGTCAGTAGCCCCCGTCGTGTCACATAGGAACTATAATGTGATGTGGGGGAGCAGTATGGTTTAAGATCAGGGTGCTCCATTTCACTTAGGAGATTGTTAAGGGTTAAGGTATAGCCGTCACACACACCAAGAGCTGCCTGGATGCTCCCAAAGAGTAGGGGAGTCAAAAGTGATTATCATGCAAAGTTTGAGGACTTCGCCACTATGCAACGTTTGCCAGGTTTTTTCCACCGATGCTGGTAGCAGAGGTTTTTATGCCCGCACCATTTATTTAGCTTCTGAAATTACTCAATGAGTCTGTTTGCAGCTAAATATCATTGCATTCATGGGCGCATGTTAAGTAGTTCACAACAATACAGTTGTGCTGAAAAATTGAGAAGCATAACCCCATTTGCAAAGTGTATTACTTGCTACATTCACTGGGACATAAAGACACAGAGCCACATTTGCAAAACATTATTAGTCGCTAAAGTTTCATTTAATGGAAAACACAAGACGCATAGTACATTTGTGCTTGTTCATGCATGAAATAGGCCGAAGGAGAAGTCCATTTACACACACAAAACATGGGATCTTGGGTTAGCCTAGCAAATGCTTTCTCTTAGGCTCTGTCAGTGGGCATGTGTGGCTTGTGAAATGGCCCTAGCAGCACAAACCTCAGTGAGGTGGAGGTGGTCTGCCAGCCACAGTAGATGGCATGTTAAATGCCACTTATACTGGAGTGTGGTGGGAGGGCGCAGCTCCTCCCAGAAAGGAAGGCATTATAGGCGAGAGTGATCACCAAAATGGAAATGAGAAATGGTATTAAATGCACCCCCCAAACAGGCACATCATCGGGGAGGGGGGTGGGGCAATGTCTTACATGGAGAGCCGGGCCGGATTACGAGCCTGGACGTGTAAGTATAGGAGGCTGCGGGACCCAGGCCTGGAACCGGAGCAGAAGGCGCGGTGAGAGCAAGTTTAGTGTGAGATCTTTGTCTCATTTCAATTTTAACTTACTTTTAAAAACCAAACCCAAACTCTGAACTCTGTCTAAACTCTAAACAGTTTTAACTCTGAACACTCTAAATACATTGAACTCTACACTAACTGTAAAGGTCACTAGCTGTAAACTCTGAACTCTACCAGGCAATTCCTAAATATACCTGTTTTCTTTTGTTAGATTGAAATCAGGACATACAGTCACATCCTTCAGTGGTGCAGGTAAGTCACTGCACCAAAAGATGTTTGCATGGGCACAGGAACTATACCTTAGTAAGGCACAGCCACCGGTAGTGACCCACCCACAAACAGCGCCATCACCCACCTGCCACCCAGAACTGTGGAGGAGAATAAATGGCAAGTTCCAGGAAGTCTAGAACCAGCTGGACCATGAAGAATCCATGATCGGATGTTCTGGAGAAAGACACTGCAAGGCCTTCTGAAGGAGTGTCCTTTTATCATTTCCATTGACCTTGTTCACTTTTTTCCCTAAATAGAACTATTTTTGTGACACTAATATTCATTTGACAGTGGGACACTATTTTGCATGTATTGAATTGGCAATCACTTGTGTTTTAGCATGGGAAGAAAGTGAGGCTCATGCTGCAGAAGCAGTCACGAGGGGTAGTCAGTTTCACTACCAGACCAGCCAGGAGAGAAAAACAGGAAGTGGAAGAGTCTAGCCTGATTTCTAGATCATCCTTTTGAGCCAAAAGTAATTGGTTTGCAATAAATCAGTTCAGCAAAAGTGTTTTATGGGAATATTTCTCTGCACCACTTCCTTCGACCTGTGGGTAATGTTAGTGGAATTTGTTCTTTGGTTACAGCTATTTGCAGAACATCCCTTATCGCGCTATTAATCGTATATGTTTATGTCAGCGACACCCAGTTTGGGGGCCGGTGAAAAACGTATCATCCTCATAAAAGTTACAACGTTTTGTGGTAAACTTCACAAATTGTGCAAAGGAGAAGTCCTGTACCTTTGTAGAGCGCTGCTAAAGAGACCAGCTGCCTGCAATATGCGCTGTAGCCTATCGAAAGCTGGGGTTAGATCACTCAAGCTAGCTGCCGAGGTGACAAAACACGCAGTCCCTTGCTCAGAAGGTTCATTCAGACTTGCACTGTCCATGGCTCAGAAGGCCCGTCCCCCGCTCCCAGTCCCCCACTCACAATCGCCCTACCACAAGCACATTTTCTCATAGGAACAACATTGGCTCCCAATCCACAATTCACAGACACCAATTGCCTGATTCATGGAATTATTTGCGTAAAAAACGCAGATTTGCGCTTCTTTCTGCCCGAAAATCCCTGTTTGAAGTAGGGGTATTTTCGGGCAGAAAGGCGCGCAAATCTGCGTTTTTCACGCAAATAATTCCATGAATCAGGCAGCAAGTCTCTCACCCATCCACAGGACCAGGTCAGAGCCCCTTGCCCTGCCCCATACTCACTGTCCCCCACTCACAGTGCCTCACTCACAGTTCCCCCACTTGGAGTCCCCCACTCAAAGTCCATTGCTCGCAGTCCCCCGCCCACTGTCCCCTGCTCAGAGTCCCTCGCCCAGTCCCTCGCTAAGAGTACGCTGCTCAGAGGTCGTTGCCCAATCCCCCACTCGGTCCTATGTCATTTCATTACGGGATTTTTTTTCGTGGGGTTTTTACTGCAGATTTTTCAACGAAAAAACTCATCAAATTTTTTATTTTTAATTTTGGGGGTATTCACCCCCAAAACCCCATTCTCTTTTGTTTTTTTCTATGATCCCGAACACCCACACCCCAAATGTATATTATTCCAACCCCCGTTAAAAATTCGATGAGTTTTTTTTCATTATAAAAATTTGCGATAAAAAACCCTGAGAAAATACATCCCACAATGAAACCCCCCCACTCACAATCGTATGCTGAAAGACCCCACCCACAGGCCCTGCCTTGCAGTCCCCCCATCACTCAAATGCCACTGTTCCAAGCTGCCAATGAGTGGATTTCCTGAGATGACTTTGGGGGAAGTGATCTTGCTCTTGTTTATTAAAGCAACAAACATGTGCTTCCTTTGATGAAGTGCAAGATGGGGGAAAAGGAACACACGTCCAGCCCATGCTGGATTCATCTGCTGTGGATGGGAGGTGACTGAAGCCATGATGCGAGGCCTGTGAGACATACGGTATAAGTGGCGACAGATGCAAACACTGAACAATGCCAAATGTGTTCAATGCGCATGTACTGTCTACTGTCGAGGGGCGTGGCAAGAGTTGTGTACATAAGTCCACGCAGTTGAATAGAAGAGGGGACTGCAGTTTAGCATTGAGGTGTGATGGCAGGGCCACATATGAACCTATATACTGCAATAACAGGAGGTGCTTCATATCAGGGTTTATGTCTCTGTGCTCTGGCATTGGTCTCAGAGAGCAGCACTGATGTGCATTGAGAAATCTATGTCTAGGTCACATCACTGGAACAGCAGAGGGTTCTGCTGGCCGGGTTTGAGGTGCATTGGCATCATGGGCGTCGTCAGGGCCTTTCCACTTTTTCAAATGAAAGGGGGCTCGGGCCTCAGGGGGAGCCCCAGCACTGCCCCCATATTGCCAGTGAGCAGTCTAATTATACAGCAATATATTCCTTTATACATTATTTACGTTCTGGGGCTTACAGTGTGCGCTTTGCAGCACTCGCCTCACAAGATGCGTTTGCTTGAGTCCGACCGACCATCACTTCTATTGGGGAAACAGAAATGTTATCACCTCGTTGCCTTTCAAAACTGGTTTCTGCATGTCAGCCACTTGCTTACAAAAAAGAAATCATAGCTATACAGTGGACATTCAGTGTTTCAGCTCCCTGCTGGCTAGCTGTATTGTGATATTTGGTGGCTATTAACCTTATCTTTATCTCCATTATTATGTATGCCTGTGAGGAATTCGACCATCCGCACAGGGAGTGAGCGCTCGCCTGGGCTTTTTTGAAGTTTTGTAATTAAAATGAATGATGGGAGATGAACCTCAG
The DNA here is from genome assembly GCF_040938575.1 of Ambystoma mexicanum. Taxonomy (NCBI): domain Eukaryota; kingdom Metazoa; phylum Chordata; class Amphibia; order Caudata; family Ambystomatidae; genus Ambystoma; species Ambystoma mexicanum. The sequence goes on along the minus strand of NC_090931.1, from coordinate 909,232,386 downwards.
AAAATGTGGGGTGCTAATCCTATGCTCGCCGCACAACAAACACATAGCCAAGTGTACTCTTGGGGGGGGGGAACACAGCCTACAGGCGCAGTCCTCCCTGTCACCTTTAGCTGGAATGTGACAGCCACAGGTACATCAACGCATCTCTGAAGGGGGAAGGCAACGCCTTCTTCCAGCCATGGCCAGCCTATTTAAAATATCAAAGGCTCCATGGATCTGCCTTGCCTATTGTTAAGTTCTGTGTGGTGGCAGTGCATACTGATGAGAGTTAATTGAAGCAGGCCTGCGAAGAGGTCAGTTCACAGAACTAACAAAGGGCAGGAAGCCCTTTTGATATGCAATGTGTCAGCTTGAAGCTAGCTCCCTCCCGTCTGCATGAAGGCCAGAGAATGTCATGTCTGGGACAAATGTTTACAGTGGACAACCCCTGCAGGGCGAACCTCTTACAGATGGATGAAGTATGTGATTTGAGAGGGACAGAAAGTCTGTTCTTGCCCCAAACTTCAAAGGAGACCTGCGCTTGGATCAGGAGTCCCAGAGAGCTCAATGAACCAGAGAGACACTTTGATCCACAACAGACAGGAAGATGGGTGGGACTTACTAGTACATGTTGTCACCCCTTAACTTTTCTGTTGCAAAGAACCTGGTTATGATCTCAGGCATAACAGAAGATTGTTGGTGGGGAAACAAGAATGTTCATTAAGGTAGGCTTAGCCTGCACTAATCACTGGGCCCATTTGGCTTTAAAAGAGGGCTGAGTCCCTCTTTTGGCAGATCATTGTACGACTTTGAAAGGAGTAAGAAGAAAGACTCATTTGGACCCTGGCTAAAGGTAGTCTGCCTTACAGATTCCACTAGTGAAGGAAGGCTAAGATTTCCAAGAGGTAAGCAAGATCCCCTCACTAAACATCTACCAGGGAACAGAGGGAGATACCGGACTCAAAGGACCCATCCAGCAGCTCGAGAACTGGTATCTAGCCAGCACACAGCGTGCCCTGCTAGGTTCTGCCAGCAAGCTTCCTAGGTGGGAAGCGCCAGAGAGTTTCTGAACAAAGGGCAAGGCCGTTGCCTGCAAACACTCTTCTCAGCTTTGGGCCATGCACCTAAAAGGGCGATACAAGCCCTGCTAAGAAGCTAGGAGGAGTGCCACAGCAAGCATCAACCAGCGTCCATCTTTTAAGGACATCTTTGATACAGTCGAGCCCTCGAAGCACAACCGGCTGCACCACTTACTGTTGTCACGCTGCTTTCACTAAAGCTGACCGAGACGCCTCGACCAACGTTCCAGATCAGCAACCAGCATAGAGAAAACAATTCTTGACCTTGAGCCTCTGTGTAGGGCAGCCTTCAGCCATCTGTCCAGCCTCTCTTGCCCAACTGCTTGCTGCCTGAAACCCACAGCTGTCTCCCGTCTTGAACTCTGTCGCAGAAGCTGCAAAGCATCCTAGAACCAACTCGACGCTGTCGAGCATCAAGATCATCTCAAGCACCAGGTACATTGTGGTTCTGTGCCCGTGGTCCTTCTCCGAAGGCCCCTAGTGACATTTACGACCCCTTCCTCCCTTGGTGATGAAACCAAATAACCTTGAACAGTTAAGAGTGATTGCTTTACCGACTACCCTACTGTCAGTATCCAGCATGCATCCCTTTCCTTCGTGACAAACTATATGTTCTCTGTGTTCTTTTATAGGGTGGGATGTATTTTGTAGTGTGCTCAAACTGTCTGTTGTAATAATAATAACATAGCTATTGTTATAAATCCTTGACTTGACAGTCCCTTTTATCATTGGGTAATAATTGTATTTTTGCTGTGTTGCAACTAACCAACGATCCACGACCTTGCGGAGATAAGCCTGCCATTCCGTCCACGTTACCAAAATTGTACAAGGAGGTTTATAATTTACTTGTGTTTCCAATCTGTTCGGATCCCTTCTGTTGTATTAGAAGTGTGGGGCTGATTGATGGTTTAGAAACCAATATTCATCCTGTGCCTCTGGTGCCCTGGAATTTGATTCATCACAATTCCCCCCTCTGCCCTGCCCCCCTCTCTGCCTCAATCCGCTTTCCGCTGTAAGCAAGGGAGGGGCAACCATCGTGTTGAAATGGGACCCTGCACATCTTGAGCCGGGCCAGATTGGCATTGGCGTGTGTGGATGGGAGTCAGTACTAAAATCGGATGGAGAGCCTCAAGTCAAGGCTTAGTTGGAACTGGAAGTGAGTGGGATTTCATTACTGCAAGACCTCATCTTGCTACAGGGCCACTTTAATGTCATTGGGGAAACATCTGTCAGTCAGTGAGGGAGACGTAAACGTACTGGAGTCATGGAGTTCTGCATGTCAAAAGGAGGTGCATTGAAAGAGCTCCATGTAGTATCTATGTGCTGCACTATGGGGAAATGGGGTGTTGCAGGATTGGGGTACTTTCCAAGAGCTGCGCCTGGGTTGAGGCACAGACAGGAATGGGTGCGCCAGGAAAGGTTGCAGGTACATTGATAGAGCTTGAATACTGGCATGATGTGTGGCAGGTGAGGATAGAGGTACATTTTCACAGCTGTTGGGGGAAGGGCCGTGATATATTGGGTGGAGTCCTGCAGGGCAGTCTAGGGGTACCTTCTCAGAGCTGTACGGGTAGTGGGGGAGGGGTAGATGAGGTGCTGTCCAGTACATCAGATTGGAGGTGCTTTGGCGGAGCTATGCTCAGGAATGAAGAGGCTGCAAGTCAGGAAGGGGTGCCTAGATCGTCAGCACAGCTATGTGTGGAGCATGGCACTGGAAGGGGCCCATGGTGTGAGTGCAGCTGCACGTGACAGGAGCCTGGAGAGTAGACAGTGGCTCCTGCCTCCCGCCGTCTTGCTGTGACTTTAAGCAGGGCCCCTCTTCACTGCATCACTCCCGGTTTCCTGTGGAATGAGGCTCTGCTTTGGCAGCCACGAGGCTCCAGATGTTTGGCTTAAAACAGCAGCCCTCCTTTGACAGGAGAAGATAAGAATTCTGGTAAGAGTCCTTACATGGAAATAGCAATAAAACAGGGGCTGGGGAGGATTAGCCGCCGAATCAACTGTATACGTTGAACTTTCTGTGCTTCGGGGATCTCCCAGCCTCTCTCCGCCCCCTGCATGCAGCCTGTGCCAGCGCCAGGCTGCTGCTCTCATTCCCCCAGAGCAGACAGGGCAACTGCTCCGATCGGGCAGGATGGGCACCTCTCATCGGTCATCTCTCCTTTCTACGCCCATCTGGGAGTGAAAGGGCACCTTGCTTTTGGAGCATCCGGTAAAGAGCGAAAGACATGATGGAACAGGCCAGGGTTTCTAGAAGCAACAAGTGGCAGGTTTTATGCGGGACACGGGTTCTAGTCTAGTCTCAGGTATAGCGGAGAATCTGGGCTTTTACGCTCTTCTCTGGGTCAGAGCATGGAGTCTTTGGGATTTCCGGTTCTAATAACTCTGCCCTAGCCTTGATGTGATTGGCTACAAACAGACAGATAGTAGCCAATCACATCAAGGTATGGGCAGATGAGCGTAAATCTCGCTCAGATTGGCGTCATTTGACGTTGGTTTTAGATGATGTCATCCACCGGGTTTTTCTTTAGCAAATATATGTTATGTTATGTTACTTTGCATTTATATAGCGCCTTATGTACCATTGCTATGGTCTCAAGGCGCTGGTAGGTTGAACACCCTCGGGAACCGAAGTTCAAGTCAGTAGAGAGAATAGAGAGAGTCAAAAGGTGCGTGTGAGCACCATATATGTGTGCATCTGGTGTGGCATTCAAGTGATAGCTGCTTCATAGCGGTAAGTGTGGTGGTTGAGAGATCAAGCATGTGTATGTGTTCGTTCTGGCCGGTTGTTATCCAGACCGATTCTGGCTGCGTTAGGCCTGAGGAGAACGCCTAGGCTGGAGGGTGTGTAGCCAGCAGTGTTTAGTTAGGGTGATGGGAGGTATGGGGCAAGTGATGGTATGAGAACAGTTATACCGAATGGTGTCATGGTATCGCTGTGTTCTATTTGAGTGGTGGTGTAAAGAAGAGAGTAAGCGTGGGGTGTGATATGGTGGTTTACCTTAAGTGGTTGAGATCGCGCTCATTCCAATAGTTCCATGTACTCCATCCGTTCCATGTGCTCAGACTGTTCCATGCATTACGACCGTTTCAAGCATTCAAAAACCATTCCTTTTAATGATCTTTCAAACGTTCCATGCACTCCGAACCATTCCATGTAAAGTCACGCCATTCTATGCACTCCGAACCATTACATGTATAGCCACGTCATTCTATGCACTCCGAACCTTTCCATGCACTCAGTCCGTTCCATGCACTCCAATCCGTTCCATGGACTCTAATCCGTTCCATGCACTCCAATCCATTCCATGCACTCCTATCCGTTCCATGCACTCCAATCCGTTCCATGCACTCCAATCCGTTCTATGCATTCCTATCAGTTCCATGCACTCCAATCAGTTCCATGCACTCCAATCCATTCGATGCACTCCAATCCGTTCCATGCACTCCAATCCGTTCCATGTACTCCAATCAGTTCCATGCACTCCAGTCCATTCCGTGCACTCCCAGTCATTTTATGCACTGCAACCATTTTATGCACTCCAACCATTTTATGTACTGCTCTTTTCATTCGTTCTACCCACGTTATCCTTTCTCCATGCATCATCCATCCATATACGTCATCTCCACACGTTCCATCCACTTCACTGGTTGCACCCATTTCACACGTTCCATCCACTTCACCCGTTCCACCAACTTCACCGGTTCCACCCACTTCACCGGTTACAAACACATGACCCATTCATCCACCTACTTCATCCGTTCTACCATTTCATCCGTTCTATCCACTTCACCCATTCTACACCCGTTCATCTGTTCCATCCACATACTTCAGCCATTCCATCCACATACTTCAGCCATTCCATCTACATACTTCAGCCATTCTATCCACATACTTCACCTGTTCCTTCCCATACTTCACCCGTTCCATCCACATGCTTCACCCATTCTATCCACATATTTCACCCATTCCATCCACATACTTCACCCGTTCCATCCACATACTTCACCCGTTCCATCCATATACATCACTCGTTCCATCCACATACTTTACCCGTTCCGTCTACAATACTTCACCCGTTCCATCCACAAGCTTCACCCGTTCCATCCACATACTTCACCCGTTCCATCCACATACTTCTTCCATTCCATCCACATATTTCACCCGTTACATCCACATACTTCACCCGTTCCATTCACATACATCACCCGTTCTATCCACATACATCACTCATTCCATCCACATACTTTACCCGTTCTGTCTACAATACTTCACCTGTTCCATCCACAAGCTTCACCCGTTCCATCTACATACTACACTCTTTCCTTCCACATATTTCCATATTTCACCTGTTCCACCCTGTTCACCCATTCCACCCAGGTCATCCGTTCCACCTAGTTCATCTGTTCCACCCAGTTCATCTGTTCCACCAAGTTCATCCGATCCACCAAGTTCATCCGTTCCACCCAGTTCATCCGTTCCACCCAGTTCATCCGTTCCACCCTGTTCACCCATTCCACCCAGGTCATCCGTTCCACCTAGTTCATCTGTTCCACCCAGTTCATCTGTTCCACCAAGTTCATCCGATCCACCAAGTTCATCCGTTCCACCCAGTTCATCCATTCCACCCAATTCATCCGTTCCACCCTGTTTATCCATTCCACCCAGTTCATCCATTCCACCCAGTTTGTTTATTCCACCCAGTTCGTCTGTTCCACCCAGTTCATCTGTTCCACTTACATACTTCAACCGCTCCAACCTCATACTTCCTCCGTCCAAACCACATTTTCATTTGATCCATCGACTCCACCTGTTCCACCCACATACTTCAATCATCCTATTCAATAAATTTGATCCATTTTGTCCACATACTTCACCCGTTCCTTCCTCATGCTTTATCCGTCACGTCCATATACATCACCCGTTCCTACCTTTACTAGAGCCATTTCTTCCAACCACTTTACACGTTTCTTCCAACCACTTCACCTGTTCCATCCACACACATCACCCGTTTGCTCCGCACCCGACACCCGCTCTGCACTCGTCACCCGCTCCACACTCGACACCCGCTCTGCACTCGACACCCGCTCCTCATTCTGCATTCTACACCCGCTCCACACTCTATACCCATTCCGCACTCTCTACCCGCTCTGCACTCTACACCTGCTTCGCACCATACCCTACATCAGCTCAACATCCTACATCGGCTAAACACCCCCGCACCGTACATCTGCTCAACACCCTAAATCTGCTCAACACCCTACATCTGCTCAATACCATCATACGCTATACATCCGCTCAACATCCTAAATCTGCTCAACACCCTACATCCACTCTACTCTATTATTCACTCACAACCTACATCAGCACCACAACCTACATTCGCACAAACGCTCTTATCTACTCTGTGCTCTCATCCACTCTATGCCCTCATACGCTCCATGCCCTCATACGCTCCATGCCCTCATTCATTCTGCGCACTCATTCGCTCTACGCATATGGCAGGTATGGTGCAGAGGTGAAACGGCTGGCAGATCAGCAAGCAAGCACTGGATCAGAACAAGTGTGTATGGGAGGGAAACATGTGTGCCAAGTGACACAGCTTGTGAAAACATTGGAAGGGATATCGGGGAAGTGGACTGGGTGGGCATGTCGGTAGGGCATCATCAACGTCAAGATACCCCCACACACACGCCCCGCTCCCACATATAGTGCTCACCATACCAGTCTGATCAATCGATCCATGGGCCACATGAGTCAGAACAGTAGCAGTTGGCCAGCCAGAATCCGTGCGAAGGGTCATCTGGTGGAAGGAGGCTATGGACAGCTTGTGGATTAAAACCACGTTTTAGCTTTTTAATTCACACCAATTTCAATGCCCAGGAAAAAAGTAGTTTTCTTTGGTGAACGTCCCAAGTCTCTAGGTCAAAGCATTCGAGGGTGTGAACCGCTAAAGTTAGGGTGAACCACAGAGTCACTGTGAATCTAATAACGCTCCAGGACTTGAAAATGTCCATAGACGATTCGAGCATCAGTCTGAAGGACCATAGAAATTATTGTGAACATACATTGGGCTAGCCAACCGTGTGCACCTTGGGTGCTGGGCTGCTGGTCCTGGCACCAAATTAAAATGTGAGTCAGTGACAGGGACGTGGGCGCGGTCAACTGATGCATGGTTCTGGGAGGGAGTGCCCTTCACAGGTCCATTCTTCATGCACCCCATGAAGAACTGCGGTGAATGTACAAGACTGGTGAAAGAAGCCAAGCTTGAGGCAAAAGCAACAAAAGGCATGATGGTACCCTGTAGCTGAGTTGCTGTAATCTCTTTGAAGATGAGATGGATTTTGCAACAGTCTGCAACCTGCGACTCTACGGAGGTTCTGCACTATAGCTTCCATGATCCTTCACAACTGACTATGCAGGGAAAGGTGGATGGAAATTGTGGTCCAAAACATCCGAAGAGCCAAAGGCTGCAGACCTCTGCTTTAGGGACAGGGGCAATCACAGTCCTGTTTCTCTGGTTTGGTGTCTAGTCCGTGTCAGGTTGCTTCATGGCCACTGTGGTGTCAGCTGAGACGATCAGGTACAGAGGCACTCCAGAGTTGTGTAAGCTTCCAGTAGATGACACCGGCCACACCAGGTGATCTTGCATTGCATTGAGAAGTGAAGGAGCCAGACTCTAGCAGGCTCACTGGATCGACCCTGTCCTTGAGTTACTGATTATTGAGAGCTGTCGGCTGTCTCAGTTTTCTGCTACACCTCCATACCAGCAGAAGGGTCATGGCCTAATCCGGTTCTGGCGAGTGAGAGAAGTTACAGGGGTGGAATCAGAGAGAGAAGTAAGCACCAGCCCTTGGTCTCACTCTGCGGGGTATTATTATTATTATTATTATTATTATTGTTAATAATATTAATAATAATAATAATAATAATAATAATAATAATAATAAATAATAAATAATAATAATAATATGGTATTTATTGAGTGCGGACCTAGCTTCGAGAAGCAACGGAGTGCTTAACAGAGGTATACAACAATACAGATACACAACGGAGCGCTTTACAGAGGTGTGCAACATGGTGGGCAGTCATAATTTCGAAAAAAAATGTCGACAGATAAAAATGTCGACAAAAAAATGTCGAAAAAAAAATGTCGACTTTCGTTTTTTTTAATTATATATTTATTTTAGGGGTTCGGGAGTTAAAAAAAAGGGAACAATTAAAAAAAAATTAAAAAAGGGGGGTTGGGGGGGACCCCCCCATTTAAAAAAAAAATGCATTGAAAAAAAAAGTCGACATTTTTTTTTTCAACATTTTTTTTTCGAAATTTTGACTGTCGACATTTTTGTTGTCGACATTATGACTATAAACCGTGCAACATTACAGATGCATAACAGAGCACTTTACAGAGGTGTGCAACAATACAGATACACAACGGAGCACTTTACAGAGGTAAAAACAGAACAGATATACAGCGCGGGGTGTAAAAACAGAACAGATATACAGCGCGGGGTGGGATACAGAGGGGCACAGAGGAGGGGTGCAGATAGACCATGTGGTGGGGAGGAGAGGGGCGGACGGCGTCTAGCGAGTCAGGTGGCATGAGGGGCGATGTGATCGCCTAGGTGTCGAGACGGAGCGATTCCTTGAAGAGGTGGGTCTTGAGTTCGTATCTGAATTTGCAGGAGCGTGGGGGCGATATTCAGGGTAAGAAGGCCAGTGGAGTGCATCACCATCAGAGGATCATGGGGAGGCTTCAGGAGGACTCTGCCTCTCACCCTCAAGTCAGCATCTTCTTTCCCCTGACAAGTAACTGAAATGCACCCTTCAGATGTATGCATCACTGGGAGTGTAGGGTAGACTTCCCAAGCTGTATCATGTCTACTGAACATTTGCCAGTCAGCTAATCAGTGGTGGTTGCCACACTCGAACTGCATGGCCTACTGCAGAGTGGAAAGGCTAGGCCTGTGGGTTCGCTCTGGCTTCCAGACAGCAGACATGCTGGCCTGTGAAGCATGAGCACCATATACATATGCAAGAAGCATGCATACATATGTCTGCTAGTATTACCTCACTACTAGATTCTTGAAATGAGGGTTGGTAGGTATGTACCTAGGGTGATGCTTTCCCCTAAAAATGTGAAATGTACCACAAACTATGGGGTTTCCTTACATCCAGTCAGCAGAAGTTACTTTAATAAGGTATCCTATGGGTGCATGGTATCCCCTAGTGGCCCCAGGGGTGCACATTAGGAGTTTTAAGCTCCAGGAATGCGATCTCACTTGTGAAAAGTAAAACATATCATCGATTAACCTGAGAGGAATACAAATAAACATTTGTGGCAATTGCTGGAACAGCGCTGCTGCTTAGGACTTCGGTCTAACCAAGAAACCTTTGGGGGATTTGGGCAAGTAGACCGATTATGGTCAGGGGTGGACTGGGAATCAAGAGTGGCCCCGTAATTCGTTTTTTTTTTAAAGTGACCCCATACTGCCCCATGTGAACAAATGTAGTGAGTGAGCCCAAACCCACTAATGGGGCATGGGGTAGATTACCCACCGAAAGAAAATTTAGAAAAATGTATCCAAATGTGAATTGCAAAGATCCTGTGTACAGTTATTAAAAAGTGACGTAACATAAAAAACGCCACCATTTATTTTATCATGCTTAAGCCCGGACTTCTCCAGCTTCTAAGTGACGGCTATTCTATTCTATAGAATGTGTATTAAGCGTAAACACGCCCGCAGGCTTCAGAGCGCTGACAGACGATACAGACATAAAACATAACGAGGAAAGTGGAATCGTGGGAGGATATCCGTCAGTAACTAGAGGGACGAAAGAAAGAGTAAGGCTTAGATTCCTCCGCCATCAAACAGATGAGTTGTTAGTGGGTTTTTTGAACTGAGCGAGCAAGAGAAGCTGCCTGGTGGATAGGGCTAGGTCATTGCAGACCACTGGCCCCCAAGCATTGAGACTCAGGTCTCCAAACCGCTTAAGTTTAAAACGTGATTGCAGGAGTAAATTCTTGTTCTTAGACCGCAGGGTCATATCCGTGATTTAATGGAGCTTGGCGCACTACCTTCAAGGCATTTATACACCAAGCAGGATGCTTACAGTGAATCCTTTCCTGAACCGGCAAGCAGTGCACTGCACTGCCCTGCTCCCTACCTAGTTATTAATATTTAGGGAAAAGATATGGACACTTGGGGATGTGAAGGATAAACAGAGAGAGCAGTAATGGGGAGGGGGGCTGGGAGACAGGGTGAGAGCAGCATCAATCTTATTTTGCTGATGTACCACTTAAGACTGTGCAGAGGCTACAGAGCAGAAGGCAGTTGGAATGGATACCTAAGGGCATTTATAATTACTAGGTTACAGAGCAAAAAGTGATCAAAGGTGCTGCTTGTTAATGGGAGTGGGAGTCAGAACCTAAGTGTCTGCTTTTCTTGGTCCAAACCTTCAAAGTGACATGAAAGGGATGCTACCGGTGGTCCACTCATCACAAGTGTGCAATGGCTGACAAAAGGGAGTCACGACAAGGGGTCTGAATAAGCAACACATCCTTGTGATACATTCAGACCCCTGGGAGAAGGTGATCAGTAACGGACAGTTAAGCAGTGTGTGTTTCAAGACAGTAACAGAGACTGCGCAAGTGCTACACTGCACTCTACTGCACCGCCCCCATAAGAAGGAACCAGTGGTCTCTCTTGGCCAACGAAACAACACTGTCTGCATGTTACGTGGGCCATGCTCTTGCTCTCTGACATTCCTGAAGTGGAATGGGTGGTTGTCATATGTTAAAATATGTTTGACTTGATACATGAAACTGAAACATGTTAGTTTCATGTATCCTTCCTTTGGATTGTTTTAGTCATCAAATTCCGACTAGGAAAATTGCCTGTTGCTGTGATTCTGAAAGCCTGGAATTTGGAGACCGCTGGCGTGTGGATATTGGCATAGTTGATCTAATGCCAATTTGACCAACTCCCATTTGACTACATCTTTTTGAGCTAATTCAGAAGGTCAAATGGTACACTTTAATAAAAAAATATTTGTGGGGTGGAGTAAGGGAATAGGTTGAGGTGGAAGAAAGTCGGTGAGGGGCACAGGGTTCTCCCACCGCATTAGTGGGGGCTGCAGGGCGTTTCCCTCTGCAGTAGGTAAAAAAAAGGGTAAAAAAAATTACGTCAAATGGCCAGTAGGTCAGGTTTTTTAGGTCAAACAACCCATATCCGGCATATGCCCAGCATGTAAGAAGGGCAAACAACAGGTACTGCATTTTATGTTCCTTTGCCCACGATATCATGGTATCCGGAGAAAGAATTTAAAAACCTGTACCTGTCATAACACCTATTGTGTGAGAACACTGTCAATGGAGTTATGTGAAGGGACCATGAACCCTGATGTAGTCTTCGCAGTCCCCAGTTATTGGAAATTTGCCTGGCATATTCAAAGTACTCTGATTAAGCGCAAAGTGTAATAAATAGTTGAATACTGGGAGGGGTTAAAAACATCTAGCAGGACGTATTTTTAAAAAAATCTCTAATGTTATGTGATTTTATATAATTATTATTTAAATTTATTTTGTAAATATTTCAGTATGAATGAGTAGATTCTGTTTTTATATGTATATGTTTGGTGTTATGACTTTTATCAAAATAATCGTGATGATAATGATGATTGCTTTTATTTTGTTTAAAAGCTGCCTTATCCTCGTGCCAAATAGAATTAATTAGCAAGGATGAGCTAACCAAGAAATGTATTCATGGATTTCTCATGGGGTGGGTTCTTGTCTGTGTAAAATACACAAAATGAACTAACGTTTTTCAAATAAATGACATTGTCTAATAATAATAACTACATTTGGCTATAAAATTTGGTACCATGCTAGCCTTGCAATTCCCATTTCCTCTGAAATATCTAGATATCATGAAACCCTGTTTTGCTACCCCAGAGAAACCTTCATCAGGGCACGCCACTTGCTAACCTCTTTAGTATCCTTCTCTCAAAGGTTAGCTGAAATTGACATTGCCTAGTTTATTAAGCCAGGACTAGTCACAGGATCAATCCCTTCCTGGAAGGTCTACCCATATATGAATTTCCTTATAGTGCCCGGCTGCCGACTACCCGTCTCCTCCTTCACAAGGTGCACATCATGCCCACACATTCACATTGGGAGGGTTTAGCGCTGCCCATCTCCCAATTCCAATCAACAAGCAAATATCTGCGTGTCCCAGCTGTTCTAGCGTATGCAGACATTTATTTCACATCATTGTACATGGACCGTGCAGCAATGCAAAAAATGCTGAGTACCCAAAGAAAAGAGGCCAATGACACATTGGCCCCCTGGGAAATGTCCAGACGTTCCTGTGGCCATTCCACCGCAGATTATACAAAGTAACAGTAGGAGTAGGCATGCAGTGGACACGCGGATGCATGACAAAAGGGAATTGGACAGGAGGAATTAGGGGACAAGATGGGGGTTCATAGGAGGAACAGTCGAGAAAAAGACATCATGGACAGATTGAGATGCCCAGGGGGGGAACAGTTGGGATCATAAGATGTAAGCCTTTCTGCGAGTTTACATTAGAGGGATTTTAAGACCTTGAATCCCAAAACATGGCTCATGTCGTGCCACCTGCCAGAGAACCACCACGTCACTGGTAAAATGAGAACTCAATCTTGCCTTTCTTGTGTTTCATTTTCCAGATTCTTGCTATGCTGTACTGCTGCTGCTCACCCTCAAAATGAAAATTGGACAAAACCCAGCACTGTACCCCCACAGGAGTGAAAACCAGGACGGCTCCAATATTACAGGTGGTCTGAGGTGGCCTTGGTCATTTTGGTTAGAGACAAAGCCAGGAAACAAAGGAACCAGACTAAAATACTTGTCAATTTGTTAATGTGTCCTTTCCAAATGAATAAGTTGATTGCTGCCTACTCCAGGCACACTTTGTGCTATTTGTACAGTTCAAATAGGTGTCCAGGTGATGTCAGAGAAAGTATTGGAGTGTGTTTATCACTTAGACAACTAATTGGTGTTTATACACTATTTTGTGACCCTAGTGATCGAATGTGCCTTATCGTGCCGCATTAGTCCGATCTACTTTAGTACACTATGTAAACTAGTGGGCCGAGTCACCGTAGCCTTAACTCACTTACCATCATGATGGTCCTTATCATTAGGCACATTTAACACAAATCCCCTCTTTTTTGTTTCCAAATAATACTAATAATAGTTATAGCACTATGTTAGAAACTCTCGAAACTGCTTCTTTGCTTCGAGTTTCCTCATTCCAATTGTAACGCTACCTTTCCAATATGGAGCTACGTATCTTCAGTACCGTCCATTAGTCCTTTTTCTATGATGACATACCTACCGACACAGCACGTACGTGTAATTGGGGTAGACGTACATTTTGCTCCGTGAAATGACGGACATGACGCCGTTTTGGTTGCTCTGGCGTGTCATTCAGTATACACCCTAGCTCTGCTCCCCGCGAGACCTCAACCTTCCGGTGAGTGTGCCCGCATTGATCTAGTTCCGATACGAACCTCTATTTATTCATTTATTATGTTCTCGTTTCTCTCGGCACCGAGTAGGGATACACAATAGCGTATTCCTTGTCCACGTCTTTGCATTTGTGTCGACCATTTTCCTAATGTATGCGCTTGCCTCCCGCACGTTCCCCATTTACACTGCACGGTCTATCTTCTTGAATTTTGTATAGCCCGGCACTGTTTGGCTCCATCAAGTGTGCAGGATGTGACATATGTTTTCTCTCACTCCTGATGCTTGCTTCCCTCGCTCCGTAGCTCCTGATATGTTACATGTTGAGGCACGTTCTTAAATTTGTGGTTAGTCCACTGTTTGATTTTATGAGACATGAACTAGCTTCACCATATTGGGTTTAGTTCCCCTTTTTGGTTGTGACCTTCACTTAGTTTCCATTCATTCATGCCAAGAAATGCCATGTCTGTTGTATACTATCTGATATAGACATTTATGTCTAAACACATGTATACTCCAATTTAACAGCTAATTGAAGCGTGCTTTGCCCTACAGGTAAAATCACGCACGACTACAATGTTTTTTGGTTCAACTCAATAATAGTACTTTGGAGAGAATGACAGTAAGTGCTGCAATTCTTTCTCCAATATTAACTTGTGTTAAAATGTAATGAGATTACTCTTTGTCTGCCACCGCTTCTCGTTTTTGATGACAGGACCTTTTGTGTCCTCATTGTATAAGCATAGGGATAAAGGTGACTGGATTACAGACCCTGTTACCAGCCACACAGGATGCGATACCGACATTAATAGACGGTAAGCACCACTATTATTCCGCTTACACTTGATATAGTGGATAATTAGATTGGTGACCATTACTAATTAGGTCCCTCTCTTTTGCTTTTGTACCCAGGTTTGGTCTAGACGCTTGAACACTACTATAAAGAGAAGAGCCGATGGAACAAGTTACTCTGCATTTCTTCCTTGGGGATGCATTTGAGCAATGTCACCTTTAATTTAAACACCAGTTGTTTGTTGCCAAAACCTAGTTTTGAACTGTGCTTGTAAACCACTGAAAGCTGTGACCCTTTGGGTCTACGTATGAGAAATATTATGCCCCTGAAGAAGTTCCTGGATTAATATTACTAATTGTAGGAACGAAACATGTAGGGTTCATTTTAACACTTAAACCAAGTGTTATGAGGTGGATTAATTACCACACGTGATGACAACAAAGCATTAGACAGCGTACACATCAACCTCAGAGTAATACTTCATTGGAGCACTCTGTGTGTGGTTTGTTTTCTTTTGCTGTCTTTGTGACTGTGGTTTATCATTTACCAACCAAGATTTTGAGTCTACTGAAATGAATATTACACCGAATGGTGTCCAACATTGTGTTCTGCCTGCTATTTGTGTGTTGTAAATAGGAGTTTAAATTATTGTAACAAGATTGCATATTTTGCACATTTTGACACCTTTGGGTGCCAACTACACCTTCTAGGTATCTGCACTTAGCACTTTGGGATATTTTATATTGTTTTTTTGTGATGTTTTACTGAATTGTGTTTTATAATTATGTATTAAACATATTTGTGATAATGTCAAGTTAGAGTGCGAGTGGTATAATTTTCCCTGCACTTGTTTGTAATTGTTCTGTGATGCCAAATTTTGAAAGGTGACAATCACCCCCTGAGTCTAGCGATTTTTCTTACCTTACCTGACGAGACAGGGAGTTTGTTTTATATTGTGATGTCAGAGATCAACCTTCACTGAAACCAGAGCAAATATCTTACTATTGAGGAATCCCTGAAAACAAGAACATGAAGTCTCTGTGAGGGGTCAGTAATGTGAGGCCGACAACTGCTTGTGGGTTTAGCAAAATATGCCATTTTATTAAAGAAAGAATATATGAAAACAAAGCCTTGCTTGCCCTACTCTACTGAGGAATTCCCTGCCTAGTCTATAAGCTAAGGGAACATTCTTCAGCATGGGATAACTGTCTCTCACACAAAACAACACACACACAAAGAAAATGTATGGAAACAGCATAGTAAACAATATTAACACAATGTCTGAATGATTTTCTCCTGTCCTGGGTAAGGTCCCTTCTCAAATTGTCCAGCAAAAGAAAAGTAGGTTTTGAACCAGTTCTTAATATTTCGAACTCAAAGAAAAAATTCATCAAACAAAAATCCACTGGTAACAAATCTTTGTTGCTGGATGAAAGACCCACTTCCAACTTCTAGAAAAGAAATAGCACCAATGGTAATCCTGGTTATGATTAATTGTCTCTCCTTCCAGATAGTTCGCCACAGTTTAAAATAAGGTGTAATATTCCACAATGTCAATAAAAAACGATTCTTTAGGACTTCTTTAGTTACAACGTTACATTGGTATATTTGTCAGGATATTTTCTTTGGCTGCTTCTTCCACCTCAACAACTTCTACTGTTGATACTATGAGAACGGTCACCATTGTCCCTCAGTACATTACTGATTCAGATCACTTCAAGGTTACATCTGCTGACAACTTAGTACACCAACATGGTGTAAGTACTACTACCACAGCTCAGTATTTTTAATTAGATACACTTCAACCTCTTCAGTTAGGCAAGGCACCCTTACTTTAAATTAGTTTCTCAAAAGGGGCAGTCTCTTGCCTCTCCTGTCCATCTACCACCAAAACAACCCGGGTCTGCCCATAACAGTCACTTCTCTCTGGTTTTTGCAGTATTTGGTACCAAAGGTTGTGTGTACTTCAGAATATGTTTCCCAAGAAATGAGTTCCCCTTCCCCAGCTTTACTCACACCTTTCTACCAGTTATCACCCCCAGTAATTACCCAGAAGACTTGGTGCCACTCTCTCAGCTTCAGGTAATGCTGGCACACTTGTATCTTAGGCTACTTGAGTTTTAACAATTTCACCATGTATCTGGATGACTCTTTAATTATTGGAAAGGTTGGTTTCACTATAATAAAAGGGGGTGCCTCTTGGCTTGGGTAATGCATGTTCTTCTCTTCAATAGTTTAAAATGTTCACTTTGTCGAAATGAAAAGAATGTCACTTCTAGATACAGAATAGGATTCAGTCTTTCAGTTGAAAACACAATTAGGCACACGTGATCCTCCTTTAAAGTATATTTCAAGGTTTAAAGATGAATAGAGAATTGTATTCCTGTGTAAAGGCAAAGGCTATAGTTCTGACTTCCTTTGGGAATCACAATTAGGTAACCGCCACCTCTTTTTGATGCTGTTTTCGCACCTTATAACTTGTAACTCAGATATTGTCAAGATTAGATAATCGGTAATGGTTTAGAGAGCGTTCACTCTTCTTAATTAGGGATACGCGACCACTCTTTAAATCATTCAACAATGAATTTCAGCAATTTTATCTTCTCGTGCGAGTGTTAGGTCTTTCGTGATAGATGTGAGTGCTACATATCCATTGTTAATAATATTGTGAATGCAACAACTTCTACTTGCATAAAGTCATATGCGAGTGAACAAGTACTGTTCCTGGCAAGCCTTGTGCAAAGTGTTAGAACCCTGTGCTTCATTCACCAGCTTCTAAGACACTTGCTTTGTGGGTTGCACTTCTACTTCTACTGCCTCTGGCTCGATGGGGACCCACACCCTTCTCTTGAACAGGTGTCTCCGGTCCGGCCACTCATATTGAGAGTTCCTTCTACTCCCGAGACCCTCAGCTTGCCTCTTGCTTCTTGCCTTAGTTTCCTGCACGTCCACAGCTCGGCGACCACTGCAATAGACTCACATGTGTGAGAAAACACTTGTGCACACGCGTGTTATGAATGACATATATCATATCATATCACATGGGGAAATCGTTTCTCCTGCACGTCTTCTGCTGTGCTTTAGACTTTGGGAGAACAGCACTCTCTCAGAACTTGCAGGTGAAATCTGCTGTTTTCCATGTTCCGGCATCCTTCTTGTTCTCCCACTTCTTTGTGGTTTGCCAGCCTCATGATTTATGCCTGCTTCTACTGCTACAGCCTGCACTCCATCTCACGTTCCAGCTCGTTCTATTCCTTCCTTCCTGAGGTGCCTTTTCTGCCTCCAGGTTCAGTAATAGGCTTCAGGTGTGGGCTATTAGCCTTAATTGCCTTGTGAAAACAAAATCAAAATATCAAGGCTGAGTACCCCAAAAGGAAATACACCAGACACGGGTTACAAGGAACATACAAAGTACTTTAATTTATACTGAATTCAGTTACAAAGAACAGAACAAAATCAGATAGCTATCGGCCCTCAGTGCAACACAGCGAACTCCAGCGTGGTTCGGTGTATTCAGTGAGAGACGCTGTACATTAAAATTAATTGTTCTTTTATACTATTTGCGAACACGATGTCCAACCCTACTTCGGGTTAATATTCCCCTAATACATTACTGATCTAGGGTCCATGCCGAGTTTGCATATCCACATGTAACTGGTTTGCTTTTAATACATATATCAACAAGCCTACACGGCAACTGTGTGTTCTGGGATTCTTCATACAAATCTTCTCAAACATTAATACAATGTAGTGAAACAAGTGTTCTTAGTTCAGTATTTGAATACATTGTTCTTAACATATGCTCGTGGATTACCCAAGTAATCCTTTAAACACAGGTCAACGAAGGACAAGGTCTCAGTTCACGACCTCAACAAGTGGCCTGCAGGCAAGTTACATATTAGCTACATACAGAGGTCAAGACGGCCATGTTGTATTTCAGAATGACATCGTCCACCATTTTAACTCACAGGGTGACTTTACAAAGTGAACCTAAAATGGCGGATTGACCTAAAATGGCGGCTTACATTGATTTTAAGGTCAGGACCTTGCAACACGGACTTTTCGCAAGTGACTTATAAGCAGCTTGGCGTAGGCCAATATACATATATTCATTGTAATAGGAGGCACAATATACTTTCTCATTTGACAAACCCTCCTTTTGGCCTATGCCAAGTGCTAAACTACTTCGGATCTCCTTGCAAATAACTCCATGCATCATCGTCCATGCACCCTGAATCACTGTCGGGAATATCTATTGCCATTAGGTCATTCGTTAGAATTTCTTTCAACACATATTCTTTGGAAGTTTTATCTTGGGCATACACTTTATGTCCTATCGTACCTATCACTTGTGCACAACATCCCCCTAGCATCGAACATATACTAGGTAGACACTGAATACAGCAACAAAGAAACAACAGAATTCCCAAAATAATCAGCAAGACCGAAAGTACCTTCCAACCCCAAGATCGCAAGAAGTCCCAGAACCAAGCACTAAGATCCCAGTTTCCCTCGGGAACATGCACTTCTGAACTAAGGACGTGCTGTTTCTGTATTGCCTTGAAGATAGTTGGGGAGGAATCTGGAACGAAAACACAGCAAGCGGACCCCACTAATTTACACACTCCACCACATTCAGCCAGAATGACATCTAATGCTATCCGGTTCTGAAGCGCTACTAATCTTATCGTTTTCTGTTCTAATGTCATATTACAGAGCATGTCCGTGGTCTGGTTGATGGTTCTCTCCAGTACTCTAGCTAGTCTTCTGATATCTTCAGAATTCGCTATCTGCCCCCAAAATGGCACATCTGATTTTGCTATATCTCCCAAGATTTGTGCTGGAGTGTCACCATTCTTGTCCCACCGTGGACGAGCCTTTGAAACTTCTATTGTAGTAGCTATAAACACCCCAGGTAACAGGATCCCTAAATAACAGGTTCCCTGCCAATCCCTGGGCAACCATGGGAATGCTACATTACCGCAGACAAAGTAGACAGGTGTGCCTACATAAAAAGGTCTGTTTTCCCCAGTCAAATTTGCCAAGTTGGCACAACCTAGAAAATCTCCCATTTACTGAGTGCCATTCCCCTGTATGCAAAAAGAAACTGAATCGGGGCTATGGTTAACAGTGTAAGAAGGAGGCATGGCATCCTTATTGCCTATCGGAGCCATCTTAAAGGAAATCAAAGATTGGAAAGGACAAGACAGTCTATCAGAAGGCCTAATAGAAGCAATGTTGGGTTTACTCCCATTTGCAAAAAGCGAGCATCCCAGGGGAGTCAGACCACGTTTCTCAAAGCTATTCAAATTAGTGCCATCAAAGTTCCCCGAGATGCTATCGTTCCAACGGCCAAAAAACAGTGCTCTAAGAGAAGCATAACAAGCAGTTGTCAAAGGTAAAGGACGAATATACCAACCTAGCCTCTTATCCCCGTGTTGCGGTAAATGTGAGCAGACCCAACAGTTGCTGAGAGTCCCTAGGGGACAGAGTATGCATATGTACAAAGGGAGTAGGAACAGTAGGTACATTTTCAGTAGGTAACAAGGACTCTAAAGGATGAGCTTCCTCAAGGTACCACAAACCTAAGACAGTGACTATTATAAACCCAAATATTATTAAAAAAACACAGCAATACGTTTTCGGGGCCCAGGTGCATTGTCCATTGTCCCGGTTGGTCACCCCATCATTTACAAGTCCCATACGAGTGGCAGCGGTGGCAGGCATTGTAGTCTTCAAACGGAAACCCCAATGTTCGTTGCTGGCGACCGTGTTGTAAATCTATCAGATACACAGCAAAACCGTGCCGTAAGTCTATTTTCTTGGACGCAGATTGTAGCTTGCTTTTCCCGGTACTGATTGATCTGGAAACAATGTGTCGTCACTACCTGTTGGAAGCAACGTATCAGAAACAAGTGACGATGCCGAATTTGAAACAACAGTTTCCGGATGCAAAACTTTTGGAGAGTGTGGAGACAAAATGGCTGCTTCCCCAAGCCTCACAGGCTCAGAAAGATTCTCCGACACACTCTTGGCGCTATCTACTGCTTTGGGATTGTTGGTTGCAGCGTTAGCTAGGGGTTCTGTTTCTTGTGTATCGTGTGGCACAGTGTGAGGAAGTTTCTTGACGTGGGACACATGGATCCAATTCTTTCTTCCAGAAACCCGCACTGCTGTTTGGGTGACCAACAGGACTTGGAACGGGCCCCACCAGCGAGGTGCAAGGCAAGAAGAGCACTCAAACGCCTTGATGAGCACCCAGCTTCCAGGCCCTATGCTGCGGCCCGGGCCCTCGTATCGCACAGGTAAAACCTCTCGCACCTGGTGATAAATCAAATACAGGTTTTTAGTCAACTGGCTGCAATAATCTGAAAATAATACATTTTCAACATTTCTTAAAGAGCTACATTTAGGAAGGTTCCAGATATTGGCAGGTCTCCCCATTACCACCTCAAATGGAGAGAGCCCAGTCCTAGTTTGAGGGGTTGTACGCATGAATAATAACACAATCGCTAAGGTGTCCGGCCATTTCAATTTAGTGCTAGCACACGTCTTAGCGAGCTTGTTCTTGATGATACCATTGTGTCTTTCCACTAGTCTGGCGCTCAGAGCGTGTCTGGCCGAATGGAACCGTTTGTCGATCTGCAATGCCGCACATATCTGCAGAATTACAGCAGCGACAAAATGTGGACCATTGTCCGACCAGATAACTCTTGGTAGCTCAAACCGTGGGAAGTACTCCTTTAAAATGGTTTTCGCAGTAGTCATGGCTGTAGCATCTTTAACGGGGAAAGCCTCAACCCATTTACTAAAAGCACAGATGACCACCAGCATGTGCTTCATATTATTGCACTGTTTCATTTCAATAAAATCAAAGTGGATAACTTCAAAGGGGACAGAGGGTGGCCCAAAACTTCCCCTTGGAGTTGCTGTCCCCTTTCCCACAATGTGTTGTAGGCAAATCATGCAATCCTGGACATAGCGCTGTGCAATTTTTGAAATTTTATCATTTGCCCAAACATTCTCTAACATTTTTGTCACTTTCTGTGCACATACATGCGTAGGACCATGGGCCATGATGACCATCATCATTACATACGCGTCAGGGAGTAGCCATTTCCCTTCAACTATGTCCACCCAACACCCGTCATCATCAAGTTTCCCCAAGCCTTCAGCCCACCTCTTGGATTCTTCTAACGTGGCATCAGCTTGGATATCCCGTACAGACCCAACACCCTCATCCATTGCATAAACATTTACAGTCTCCCTTGAAACATACATCTCCGTAAGGGGATTGGTAGCAGTTTGTCTAGCTATCTGATCAGCGAAAGTATTCCCTTTTTCTATGTCATCTGTAATCTTTCGATGTGCTGCACATTTCATGATGGCTAACTGAGTAGGGAGCACAAGCGCTGAGAGCAGTTGTACTATTAGGGAGCCATGTTATATCTTGGTGCCATGTGAAGTTAAGAACCCTCTCTCTGACCAAAGTCTCCCAAAGTTGTGATCCACCCCAAAGGCATACTGACTATCAATATATATGTTTACTGCAAGCCCTTCGGAAAGTTCACAAGCTCGGGTCAATGCTATTATCTCATCGGCCTGCACAGAGTTATGCGTGATTCTCTTGGTCTCCACAACAGTGCTTAATGTGGTGATTGCATAAGCAGCTGTGGATATACCATCCGAAAGTTTGAAACAGGGGCCATCACAAAACAGCTCTCCTTGCGGATTATCCAAAGGAGTGTCTTTCAAATGTTCGGTAGTGTACAAACAGTCATGTGACTCTTCATCGCCGCAAGTAGTATCTTGCGGGAAAGGTAGGAGTTCAGCCGGATTAAGAACACAACACCTCCTAATTTGAATGTGAGGAGCAAACAAGATCAATTCATATCTTGTCAACCGTGCGGAAGTGAGGTGTTGCGTTTGGGTTCGGTTCAGTAGAACATCTACAGAGTGAGGCAGCATCAGGGTTAGATCATGGCCTAGGACCATTCCCTCACTCTGTTTTACAGACGCAGCAGCAGCAGTGACAGCTCGCAAACATCTTGGCAAAGCGCATGCTACAGGATCAAGGGCGGAAGAAAAGTAACCGCACAGCCTATTCTTCCCTCGATGTTCCTGCGTTAATACAGCCAAAGCACATCCATCACATTCATACACAAACAACACAAAGGCCTTTTCATAGTTTGGTGTGCCCAAAACTGGTGCAGAGCATAATGCAGTCTTGGGCAAGTCAAACGATTGCTGGTGTTCCGCGTTCCACGGCAATGGCGAAGAAATGCCCTTCTTTGTTAAAGCCAACATCGGTTTGATCACTAGTGAAAAATTTGGGATCCACAACCTACAGTAAGAAGCCATACCTATCAAGGCTCTAACTTCCTTCTGTGTATTTGGGACAGACATGCCAGAAATGTGTTTTATTCTTTCAGGTGTCAATCTTCTTCCCTCCTTTGACAGGAGATAGCCTAAATAGGCGACCTCCTGGCAACAATATTGAAACTTTTTAAGCAAAGCTTTGTGACCATGCTTAGCTAGATAGATAAGCAATAACACAGTGCCCTCCTTACAGGCGCTCTCAGAGTCAGCAGCTTAAAGCAAGTCATCAACATACTGAAGCAATGTACAAGTAGAGGGCAATTCAAGGGTATCAAGCTGTTCTTTCAAAGCCCTACTATAGATGCTAGGACTCTCTGTGTACCCTTGAGGTGCACGAGTAAATGTAAACGAGCGTCCCCCTAAGGTGAACGCAAACAAATATCGACTATCCTTGTGTATAGGAATACTAAAGAAAGCATTCTTTAGATCCACAACACTAAAGTAAGTAGCCGTAGCTGGAATCATGGTTAATATTGTCGTCACATCAAGCACAATTGGAAGTTGTGGAGCAACGACTTTATTAATAGCACGTAGATCAATTATGAAAAGAAATGGAATTGCATTATCGCCTTTCTTGTACACGGGTAAAATCGGACTATTACACAAACTTCCTGAAATTTCTTCAATCACCCCGCGATACACAAAGTCGGAAACAATGCATTTCAAAGCTTGCTCGCCCTCAACTGAAATCTTATACTGGGGAATGCGTGGCAGCTCAATTCCATGTTTCAAAACTATCTTAACAGGCTCAATCTGTAAAACACCGACAACATTGTCGTCAACAGCCCATAAGCACTCTGGTACATTAATGAATTTTGGTGGCAAAGGTCTAGTCAAGAATTGCGAGACAGAGTATTTATTGCTGTGGTGAAATCGTCAAGCGCACTCCATCAGAAGAACAATAGATCACTGCATTTAATTCTTTTAACAGATTCAACCCCAGCAAGTTCTCTCCACAATTCGAAGTCAACAGAAATGGACAGTGGTCCGTAAAGGGATCCAAAGAAATGGGTACCGGTGAAGAAACTGGACAAACAACTGGTGTGCCAGAAAACCCTACAGAAACATTGGTTTGCCCTGACAGTGGAATGTTTGGAACCCTTGAATGATCAATGGAACACTTCTGTGCTCCAGTGTCTATCAAAAACGGATGTTTCCTATTACCCACCACCATTTCAACGTAGAGACCTTTCTGATTGACGGGAATAGGTGTAGGTTCCAAACCCTGCTTCGGGCAATCCTAACGAAACAGAATGTCATCAAAAGGAAGCTCTTCAGATGAATATGCAGCAGAAGGATGATCAAATTTGTTCCTAGTATCCACACTCGGAGTCTGATTATCCTGTGAAAAAGGTTGCTGAGGATCCTGTGTAAACTGACTTCTACCAGGGCCCTCTACACCCAGGCGACCTCTGGATCATCTACCCATATTCCCAAATGTGTTATTCGACCTTTGTTGAAGGACAGGGCATTGTGCACGCCAATGACACTCTTGACGACAATAGGCACACTGGTTAATGTTCACAGGACCCAAGGGCACATTCCCTTGCGGGACATGCTGACCTCTAATCTGCGAACTACCCCCTCTGGGGCCTCTAACAATTTGCTGTTATAGCACTTTAGTCTTTAAATCACGTTTTCGTTTCTCGACTCTATCTTTTTCATTATTGACACAATTCTCGTAGTACTGAGCCATATGCAGTACTTCTGATTTGGACTTCGCCTGCCAAGCGCTCTCAGAAGACATAATTTGTTACTGGATGTCAGGCAGCAATCCACGCACAAATGTGTCCACAAATAACCTTTTCCCAGACTCTGTGCCTAGGTCTTGTCCGCTGAAATCCTAGAATACCGGTTCGAACCGATTAAAGAACTTGGTAGCACCCTCAGACTTCCCTTGGACACAGGCCGTAAGTTTGTCCCAAATAATTATTTTCTCTGGAATTATAGTTTTCAATTTTGCAATGATTCTATCAGGAAAAGTTAGTATCAACTGAGGCGGTCTTTCACCAGCTGGTTTTTCTCCATCAAGTCTAATTATATTCGCCCATGTATCTCCCAACCCTGGCACGTCGTCTATAGTTCTAACTTGTTTCCACAAATCTACAGGCAGGAGTACAGGAAATAATAAATCAATATCGCCGATGGTGAATACTAAGGACTGCAAGACAGACTCTATTTCTTTATACAATCCTGCCGGATTTTTCCTAATATCGGGAATAGATTGTCCCATAGTATTCACTTCCTGTCTCGAGAACGGGACATGAACAAACTGCGATACATAATGTGCAGGAATGTTCACAGCAACTATACCCTGTGCAACATCGGCCGCAACCTCAACCTTCGGGACAAATGTCGGAGGAACCTCTCTCATAGGCAACTGAGAAGTAGGTGACTCCGAACGCTTACTAAGCAACAGAGCTAAGTCGAGCGCTAAAGCAGTCGAAGAAGTGTCAAGTGAAAAAGCTCTCTTATAAATGCTCAATAACTCTGTGGGACAACCAATCTTTCTTTTTACACAATCATCCTGTAGGTATTCTATCATTACCTGTATCACTTTCCTCTGCATTTCTGGCGTACACTGACTATATGTGTCATTTACTTCAACTGGAGTTATCGACATATCTGAAATCCATCTAAGCGCGTCCTTCATATAAATTCGTGTTTCCTCAGATATCGATTCTCGACAAGGAAGGAACCGTTTCTGTACATACATACTTTCCCCCTCGTCCTCCTCATTCTGTAACCTTTCCAACTCCTTTCTGTACCCAAATAACCTCTCGACATGCTCATTTACTTTCTCCACAGTGTCTCTAGAAAACGCTAAAGTATTTAGATCCCTTAACCCTTGCGGGAGATCTGTATTATTTAATTTTCCCCACATTACACATAAATGAATCCCTAAACCTTCGATAAAAACATTTTTCTCAGGAAAATTATCCATATTATAAAGTGTGTCAAAAACATTAGCTTGATCATCCCTCTCCATACAATGCTTAGCCCATGCAATCAAATCACGTTTTTTCTCTGGTGGTACAGCATTGCGAATGACAACCTTCGACCCTGCACCTCGACTGACTACAAGCGGCTCAGGACCACTTCGAAGAGAGGGAGCAGGCAAATTCAATGGGGGTACTGTTACTGGTGCGATAAGAAGAGGTGGAGGAGCTGGAGGAAGAGGAACATTAGGAGGAGCAGGAACAACGGCAACAACAGCAGGTAGAGCAGGAATAGCAGGAAGAAGAGGCAAAGCAGCAGGGGAACATACGGAGGTGGCCCAGAGGCACCAGGCCTTCGTTCATTTAACAATTTGTCTATGAATTTGTTGGAAGCATGGAGGTCTTTAGAAGGGTAGATTTTCTGAATTGCAAGTGAGAAAGCCCTATCCACATTCCTAATTGATTCAGAATGTTTATCTTGGTCATACAATAATGCTTTTTCGGCGTTCGTCTTATGACGGCGCACATGTTTTTTTCTACTTTTAAGTTGCGCTTCTTTTTTCCAATTCTGCAAAACATTGAATGCTGCAGGTCTAGCCTTTTTCTTTAATAAAATTGAATCTAAATACTCAATACGAGGGATTTCAAAACTACCATTGATTGGCCACTGAAGTTTGGAGGCATGTCTGGTTTGTCTGTGCCAAATATCATTAAATACTATACTTCCAATGCCATGCTTACAGTGCATAGTACACGCCGGCGACCCCTCCTGTGGTGCGGGACGGCTAAATTCCAAAGATTGTCTATCGCTGCGGAACAACGACCTGAAGCAGGTAGACAATTTCCCAGGCATATCAAATTATTGGTGTTACCTGGTCAATAATTGTGTCTGCAGATACAATACGCCAAAATCAAATTATCAGGATTATATTAAGAGTCGGGTCACGACTCACCTGATCAAGCCTAAGGAGGTCCGATCGCATTTCAAAGAATCTTACCTAACTAATCTTACCTCATGTATGGTGATTTTGGCAACTCTGCCCGCCTCGATAAGTGGACCCTCGTCAAGATGCTGTTCTCGGACCACAAGCTAATCGTCCAGGGATCGGGTCGTGCAGCACTGCTGAGGTGTCGCGTTTCATTCAGTGGGGCCCCCTTTTTGTCACACCGTCTGATCCCGGTCCGATAGCGAGGGTCAACCTTCGATAATCCGGCATCAATCTTGAGGGTCCCTATTCGGGCACCAACTGTGAAAACAAAATCAAAATATCGAGGCTGAGTACCCCAAAAGGAAATACACCGGACACGGGTTACAAAGGAACATACAAAGTACTTTAATTTACACTGAATTCAGTTACAAAGAACAGAACAAAATCAGATAGCTATCGGCCCTCAGTAAAACACAGCGAACTCCAGCGTGGTTCGGTGTATTCAGTGAGAGACGCTGTACATTAAAATTCATTGCTCTTTTATACTATTTGCGAACACGATGTCCAACCCTACTTCGGGTTAATGTTCCCCTAATACATTACTGATCTAGGGTTCATGGCGAGTTTGCATATCCACATGTAACTGGTTTGCTTTTAATACATATATCAACAAGCCTACACGGAAACTGTGTGTTCTGGGATTCTTCATACAAATCTTCTCAAACATTAATACAATGTAGTTAAACAAGTGTTCTTAGTTCAGTATTTGAATACATTGTTCTTAACATATGCTCGTGGATTAGTTTCATTGCACAAGTAATCCTTTACACACAGGTCAACGAAGGACAAGGTCTCAGTTCACGACCTCAACAAGTGGCCTGCAGGCAAGTTACATATTAGCTACATGCAGAGGTCAAGACGGCCGTGTTGTATTTCGGAATGACATCGTCCACCATTTTAACTCATAGGGTGAGTTTACAAAGCAAACCTAAAATGGCGTATTGACCTAAAATGGCGGCTTACATTGATTTTAAGGTCAGGACCTTGCAACACAGACTTTTCGCAAGTGACTTATAAGCAGCTTGGCGTAGGCCAATATACATATATTCATTGTAATAGGAGGCACGATATAATTTCTCATTTGACAGCCTGACTACTACAGTGGACACTAGGTGTAATTGCCTGACTGCTACATCTGCCTGCCTCTTCTGCCCTCTTCCTCATCTCAGTACTTCTAGGATTCGGGGACACATAGTTTCTATCAATAAAGTTTGTTTTTTCCACTTCTGCATTACTTGTGAGGCTTTTAATAGAGGGGCTATGGGAATGAGCTATTACAGAGGGAGATGATTTAGTGAAGACATTTGCATACTCCTTTACATTGTACCCTTGGGATTGAGGAAGGTGTTTAGTTTGGGATATTGAAAAGGATCTTTCTTTCGGTATAATTTTCTCTGGTTTTATAACCTTAGGGTTCACAACCCTAAATCTTACATAAGGTTTAGAGACATTAAAATGACAATACACCATTACCTCTTTAGGTACATTGGGAAGAATCTTCCTGTCAGAGGAAAAATGCTCTGTCTCCTCCCACAGAATCTCTTCACACACCCTGGGCCCTTTCTCCTCCCATGCGATCCTCCCGCAGTACACCACCCCCATGGTTGGGATCAGGACGCATCTGCCCTCCAATAGCCACCTCGGAATAGACTTTAGGCAGGGTTTGAGTGAGGGATCCCTAGGATTCTTCACATCTCCTTATCGGGGGTCGCACAATGTGGACCTGACCAACATTTCCCGTCACATTCATGATGCAGCTAATCCATCGGTAAAGCGGCCCACAAAGGACTCAACAGTACAGGAGGCACATTCTACACTTTTTCCTTCCACCACAGATCTTTCTTTATGTGCGGCTTCACCCTTCCGCTCTCACATTGAGGACCCTGTATATAGGGATGAAGCTGAAGAGTTCAGAGGAGGCCAACCTAGCCACCAGCCTTTGAAAACCATATTACTCTAACCAACCATGAACACTGAACTGCCCAATTGTAGTCAGACAGTCACATTGTACACAACAATTCTACCCAACCGATTATTAACATGATTTCAATTAGCTGCAAAATATGACTGAATTGGTCACAAATAATTGCTTAGTTGGTGCTAAAACACTCATCTGTGCCCCCCAAAATGTTACATATTTGTCCAAAATCAGCCGAAATTTTGGCTTAAAAAATGAAATACTATAGTATTTGGTCCACCATGTTAGAAATAAGTCTACGCAAGGCTATTTGCCTGAGCTGCATTTTGCATGATTCCGGTCCACAAACTCTTTCCTTCTGGGCCAGAAAAGTCTCCAGAAAGAACACAAGAGAATAAAAGGAAGGCTTCAGTTGCATCTTGGACTCCCTTGGTGCTGATATGTGAGAGGGACAACACAAGCTAAACAAGAGTGGCTTAGGGTTAGTTGGGGTGGTTTGCGCAGGAGTCCTTTAGTAGTCTCACTGTGCCTGCTGCCCCGTACAGTGCCCAGAAATAGCCGAGCAGACCTTTCAAGAGATCTTAGCGGCAGCAGGGAGACTGTTTTTCCATGCCCGTCTTAGCCAGCCGATAAATGGTGGAACTGGGTAATATTTCGATTCCCCCTCTTGGAACATACCCTGCTCACTATGTCTACATTTGACAAGCCGGTGTCCAGATACTGGTACCAGGAGAGAGCACAGCAGGTCCCTCTGGGCCAATGGCTGGGCATTATGTCTTCAGGGGATAGTTAGGGTTCTGCAGCTTTTGAGGTTCACCTGTGGGAACTGGGGCTGTGCAATCAAGGCCCAAGTTGTGTGGGATGGGTGTGTGGGTTGGCACCAAATGCAGTATAGGGTCTAGACAGTCAAATGTATTTAACTACACAATACAAATCATATCCACAAAAAGAAAGTAACAATAAAGTGAGAAGCCTTTAATCCTAGTCATTGAGGAATTCTGACCAGCAGTGTCTCTGAAAAAAACAAAGTGGGGTTGCAGCTGCCATGGGGCAGCATATGGTCAGTGTTAGCTAATGTGCTGATGCTGTCCTTTACTGTATCTGAGGACTGCATCCTTTACGCTGGGTCTTTCCTTATGCCCTCCTGCTCACTTCAGGCACGATGCTCATGGTGGGGGTGATGTGTATACTGTAGATCAAGGGTCTGAAACCTTTGGCTCTCCACGTGGTTTGGACTACATCGCCCATCAGCTCTAGCCAGAATAGTCAATGGTGAGGGATCATGGGGTTTGCATTCCAAAACATCTGGAGAGCCACAGGTTGCAGACCCCTGCTGTGGAGCCAGTTTTGGGTCTCCTGGAAATTATGCACAAAGCTTTCCACCTGTCTTCCGTCCACAGACGATCGTGTCCTGGTAGTTGCGGTTGGGGTTTTTCAGTATCCCTTGACATTTCCTTTAGGGGGAAGCCTTGTGATTGTGGTTTCCAGTGTCCCTCGGCAGTGATGGCGGTGATGGGTATCACATGTGACAGGAACCAGGATAGGTACTCCATGCAGTGCCGGGTGGCTGCTCAAATTTTAAGTGGCTCTAAGTACTGTGGATGTTTCAGGTCCTGGTGATGCAGCGACAGAGACTGGACAGACTCTGCGAAGATGTGCAGGTGTCAAGGGTCCTGACGAAGATGGGGTATGCAACACTGGGGAGCAACGAAACATCACGTCTCTATGATGGGTTATTTATAATGCACTTATTACCCGGGGATCGAACCTGTGTTGCTCTGTGTGGTCTTGCTTCCAAGATGAGCACGTTGCAGCTGAGCTATCCTCCCGAGACTCTTTGATGAAAGATAAGCACAGCAAAGGTGAAGGACACTGGGTCCTTCTCAGAGCTCACCTGCCATTGAGCTGAGAACTCAGTGCTGCTTGGGCACCAGACAGCATTGATAATGTCTGAGGTGATGCCCTGTAAAAGCTTCCAACTTGTGCTCTGGAACCTGTTTCTGGGTGCAGCCAATGGTGCTCATGACGGTCAGTATCACAACCACATGGTGCCCAGGTGTTGTGTGCAGTGGGTAGTAACCCCAAAGGCACATTGTGGTTTGCGATGGTCACTCCTGATCTCTCAGTATCAGCCCCCAATGTGAATCTGCTAGCTTCTTCCATTAAGGTTCTGGCTCCACTGAGCTGGTTGGCAAATGATGCAGGCTTGCTTTGACATGGCATCACTCTCAGCAGCAGGTCTTCCTTTCAGTGGGCAATCTCTCACTTGATTGGCATGAAAGTAGAACCATGATTCAGCGGTCAAGCACTCTGGTTCCAGGTTGTGCCCACTGGGACAAAAGCAGGCACTTTGAATATCCCCAGTAGGAAAGGTTGGTGTTCCAAGGTCCATGTAGATCTCCAGCCGCCCGGCCATACTCCAAAGAGAAGCACCTGCCTCCATTCATGAAGGCCACACGAGCCAGTCAGGTGAGAGTGCGTACCTCGGGAAGATGGAGTTTTTTGAGTAATTCCAACTGAACATCAACTCTGTCTGATTGCTGGGGATCAGAGGTTGAGTCTAGGAGGAAATTAGAGGGATACCACAAACTGTTTGCCACTTACGACTTTCAGTCTCACCAAATGCCTGAAGTTTGTCTTCACTTTCCAGTCTTTTGTCACATGCATCTCCACTGTATCTATTTCACTCTGACTTACTTCCGGGGTCGCGCTGCACTGGTGCTACAGAGGATGGGGAGAGTAAACAGTGTGTTGAGAGCATGTTATGCAAAATATATCTGGGTAACAAACATGTGCTTCGGTGCTGGGCGCCTCAGTGTTCCTCTCTTTTACCGGTCCCAACTGCAATGGAGTCCAAGGTTTCTGAGACATTGGGAGAAGATCCCTTTGCAGCAAGAACAGGTGTTCTGAGATGAAGAAGGTAGTGCAGCAATACCGCCCTCCTACTCCAAGCCCTGATCAGGCCAGTGTGGAGTGTGGTGTGCCTAGAGTGTCTATACAAATGATGCCTGGGGCACCCACCATTAGGTTTGCCAGATGACTCCATGTAGTGTGGGACACCCTACTCCCTGCCTGGGCTTTGCCTTTACCTTAGTTTTCCATCAGTCCATTGTATTCAGTTGAAATGACCCAACACTACAACTCCCAGCAGGCAACTGATAGAAAGATGAAAGCCCAGCACTGGGACATTTAGTCCCACCTGATATGAAGTCTTCTGGCAATTCTACCCATCGTATCACCATTCTGCATTTCATTGATACTTTAATCCATGTTGGCCTTTGCTTGGGTGGAGCATCAAGATGGATTGGCAGATGTTTGTAAGCTTATGTAATCGCCCAGAGTGATAACCATGAGGGAATGGAATGCTACCCAAAGTAAATGCCAGTGGATAAGAAGTGTTGGTTCTAGAACTTCCAGACATCACTTTTAGCAGGACAAGACTTTCCATTCTGCAGTTTGGGCACTGGAGACAACAGGGGCCAGATTACAGAAACGTTGCACCAGTGCAAGTGCAAAGTTTGCCCCAGTGCTAATACGGAATGGCGGTGTGCAGTCATAAAATCGAATAAATAATGTTGAATTACAAAAAATTCGAAACAATAATGTCGAAAAAAAAAGTCGAATGTTTTATTTTTTTATTTATATATTTTTTTGGGGTTCCGCATGTAAAAAAAAAAAGGGGTGAACCCCCCCATTTCGAATAAAAAACGTAATAAAAAAGAAATTAGATTTTTTGACTTTTGACATTACTGTATTCGATTTTATGACTATAAACCCGGAATGGTATTAGCGCTAGGACAAACATTGCCCTGATGCAAAAATGCATCAAAAAATGTATCTTTTTAGCACTAGGGCAATTTTAGCCCTTGTGCTTTTAATATGCCAAACTGCACTTGTCAAGGTGGAAATTTTTTTTTTATTTTGCCCTCGTGCCAATACTGTGCAAACTGTGTACTTGCACTGGTGCAAAGTTTCTGTACTCTGGCCGCTGTGTGGCCAGGGGATAAAGACCAAGGGCCAGATTCCAGAAACTTTGCACCAGTGGAAGTGCAACTTTGCACGGTATTACCACTAAATCCTCTTCTGGGAGGACCAGTCTCTTCTCATCAGCAGCAGTTGGCTGGCATCTGAGATTCCTCTGTCATGTCACTTCATAGTGTTGGAGAGACAGCCAAGCTTCTCTGCCCAGGGGATGCTTTTGCTCAGTTCCTGGCAGCAACGGGCACGATGTTCACATTCCTGATCGTGGCTTTCTTTTTGCCGACGTCCTTCCCCAGCAGAGACACATAGCCACGCTCCCCGGGGGCTGGGAGGATAGTTTAGGGCGACGCGTTTGTATTGGAAGCAAGGCAAATGAACACGAGTTTGAATTGCGGTCCCGAGCTTGATTTTAAACGCGTTGTAAAAAGATTAATACATGAATTCCTGTCCCACGGGATGTATATGTTTATATAACAAAGGGAGACAAATACACTTTTTTTTAACCTGCAGCAGGATATCTATTGCCGTGTCTCGGGCAGTGAGAGACATTTTATTCCAGCGATATTATCAGATAGAACGCGACAGCCATACAAGCTTCGTCTGTCTGAAGGACAGCCGCTTTATTGTTCGCACCGGCGTGTTTCTAGCAGCGAGGGACGGTCAAGCTTCCTTTGCCTGATCACTTTCAGCGCAGCGCATTCCTCTTGCTTCACCGCCAGGTGGCGCCGTGCCTCCTCTGGACCACCCTCTGGCGGTACAATGACGGCGAAGGAGCCACTGTGGCTCCAGCTGCAGCTGACAATTTCCAGATGTGGAAATACTCCCATATATGGAGAAAGGCAGCGCGCAAACCCGTGCTCTGCGACTGGCCTTTGACAGGGTTCCAGCTTGCGCCTTTCAAAGGCTTCAACTGCAGTCTCACAGCAGATCCTGTTTCCACTTAAGACCCCAAAAACAATAAAAGCAAACATATTTTTAAGGGCAGCAGCGTTCCCCATGCGGGAATAATTGTTCCTGTAAGTACAGTATGGGAGGCAGATGAGAGACAGCCCAGGAAGGGAGAGACAATGGCGAGGGGCGGGGGAAGGGGTGAAGAAAAGGATGAAGAGATCAAAAGCGGGACGGGGCGGTGAGAGAAGGGTGATCAAGGGCAGACGTAGAGGGGGAAGGGAAGGACAGAAAGGAACAGAAGGGAGGGGCGGAGTAGAGGATGATGCCAGGGAGGGAGAAAAGGAGAAGGGGGAGTGTGTGACAGAAGCGAGGACACAGAAAGAGAGAGAGACACATGATATAGAGAAGAGGTGAATCGGGGCGGAGCAGATGGGGCGAGGTCAAGCAACATGGGCAGAGATGGAGAATGGGCGAGAGAGGGAGAGGCAGATAGAGGAAGAGCGAGGGAGAGAACCATTGACAAAGGAGGCCATGAGCGAGAGAGGAGAGGAGGGGATGAAGGCCAGACACAGGCAGGGAGAGAGAGGGAACCAGAGAGAGAGACAGGAAGACAGAACGAGTGAAGTGGGGCGGCGAGGTCACGAGACTTGGAGAATGCGGGAGAAGGGAGATGAGGCGTCCAAGACGAGAGAAGGTGTTGGAATGAGAGGCTCTGGGAAGTCAAGGGAAAGGCGTAGAGGGGGAGAGCTACAGCGACTGTCATTCTGGCCCCCTCTCCAATCCGTTACAAAGGGACTTTTTAGTGGTTTATACGTTTGGTCCACTTTATTAAATCTATTATAAAGTTTCTAATAAAGCTGTTGAGCCATGTAAGAATTCTGAGTTTTGCAAAGGATGGGTCTATGGATATAAATGCAGGTGGGGGTCGGAGCTCTCATAATGGAGTTTCCGATATAAATGTGTGTTCGGTGAGAGAGCAAAAACACTGCGCAGTTCAGCCAAACCTTGGACATGCTAGTAGAGTTTAGTCCAATCCTGAAATATTTCTGAACAGTCTCACTAAATAAGAGGGCAAAAGGTAAAACCCTTATCAAGCTTTTTCCAAGACTTTCAATGGTCGGATCTGGGTTCACAGTTCAACTCGTGACCCAAGCATCTGATTGGCTGAATCTGTCTGAACATCTTTTGGACGATCTACTGTATCCGTGGTGAGATCAGCCAATCTCACTGTGAAGTATGTGCCACTCCCTGACAGCAGACCTGGAAAAATGGTGTTTAATGCGGAAACACACCTTCTTTGGCTTCCTGGTTCCCATAAGCAAGTGGGAGAGACTGAATTAATAAGGACACATTGGAATATTTCATGTACCCTAAATGGATCCCCAGAGTACCCCCATCTCCTTAAAGGGGAAGTTCACAAAAAAATTGTATTGTCTCAAAAGATGGGCCATAATCAATATATATATATATATATATATATATATATATATATATATATATATATATATACATATATATATATTTTTTTTTTTAAAGAAACTTCCTATGGAAAATTTTGAGCAAATGAGGCTCAAAGTCAAAAATGTCGAGCCCTAGGAGGCATCCATTTTGTGAAATGAATGAGCCTCCTGTACTTGTGCTAACTTCTGCCCTCTCGTGCAATAATGAAGCAAATGCCCCCAACTGGGAGCTTTAGCTTATCACAACGGAGCCCATAGACTGCAGTCAGGATCCGTCCTGCTGTATGCTGCTGTGCTGGTAAGATCTTATTTGTTATGCTTTCCCGGGCTCCCCTGAAAACGTAAAGCGAAAGTCCAGGTAATTACAAATACAACCGGGTTGCATTTATGATTGCTGTGGTTTTCTTTTTAAGTCTCGCAAACTCCCCTGAGCCTGTAGGGGGCATTTGCTTGATATTGCCGCCAGTGCACAGCTTAACATGGCCAGAGGAGGCTGCTTCATATCACAAAATGGATGCCCCTATGTCAAAAGTTTGAGCCTCATTTGCTCAAAATTTCACATAGGAACTTTCTTTAAAAATATTTTTTATAGATATTTTTGATTATGGCCCATCTTTTGAGACAATCACATTTTTTAGTGAACTTCCCCTTTAAGCATGAAACAAAGAACCATTAGATTTATTTATTTATTTATTCACATTTGTTAAGCTCACAGCAGCCCGTGGGCATTGTGGTGAAGGTTACAGAAGAAGTTCATATCTTAGTTACAGTAGTCACGTGAACACATACAGTATAGGTGGCATTGTGGCGCTTGTACAATAGGTGCAGAGGGCATGGCTGTGAGCAAGTACATACGGCGAGCTAACAGCTAATTGAAGAGTGTCGTTTTTAGATTTTTGCAGAAGGCATGGAGAGAGGTTTCAGCTCTGAGGGCTGTGGGAAGCGTGTTCCAGAGTTTAGGTGCCAGTTAGGGGAATCCTATTCCTCCTGCTTTGGCCCTTGAAATTCATGGCACAGTGAGTTGGTTGGTGTACTCTAGTCTGGTGGGTCTGGTGGATTGTGTTCTGACTAGGGTGTCTGATAAGTAAGGGGGTGTGGTAAGGTTGATGCATTTTTGTGCGGTGGAGAGAATCTTGAAAGTGATTTGGTCTTTAACTGGAAGCCAGTGAGCATTTCTTCTTGCTTGAGAAATGTGAACTCTTTTAGGAATACTGAGAGCTGCTCTGAGGGAGTTGTTTTGTGTGGTTTGGAGTCTGGCTAGGTTCTTTTTTGATATACCAGCTAGGAGTGAGTTGCAATAATCCAGCTTGGCTCCTATGGTGGCTCTCGCAATGGAGAGGCAGTTATCTTTTGTTAGAAACGGTTTTATGGCATTGATCAGTTTGGTGTTCAAGGCGGATGCCGATACAATGGCGCTAACTTGTTTATCCATAGATAGAGTAGCATCAATGTGGACTCCGAGCGTTTTAACTGAGGATAGGACTGGGATGACACAGTTGTCCATGCAGAAGTTTTGATAAGTCGGACCCAATTTGGCTAGTGTGGATTTTTGACCGAGGATGAGGATTTCAGTTTTATCCACGTTGAGGCATAGGCCATTGGTGGCCGTCCAGGCTTGGATTGTGGAGTAAATTTGTTGAAGGGTAGAAGCGTCTTGGAGATAGCTCCCGGTGAGGGGAAGGAGCACCTGGGTATCATCAGCATAGTTTGTGTATGTGATCCCAAGTGCATCCAGTTTATCAAAGAGTGGCTTTCTGAATAGATTGTAAAGCGTTGGGGCAGTGCACGATCCCTGGGGAACACCACAGTGTATGATAGTGGGTTCAGCGTTTGCTATATTGGAGAACACTTTCATGGCTCTGCCTTCTAGGAAGGAAGTGATCCACGTTGCTGCGTGATTGGAGAAGTGAGCTGCCTGCGTGAGGTGGTTGGTGAGGGTGTTATGGTCGACGAGATCAAACGCTGCTGAGAGGCCTAGGAGCAGGAGTAAGGCAGGTTTACCCGTGTCATGGATGGAGGTGATTTGGTTTTTCAGATCTAGTAAGGCGGTTTCCGTTCCATGTCCTTTGCGGAACCCTGATTGTCTCTTTCCAAGGATTGAGTAGGTTTCGAGGTACAGTTGGATTTCCCTGTGGGCAGCCTTATCTAATATTTTAAGAAGAAATGGGACGGTTGTAATTGGTCTGTAGTTATTAGGTTGAGAAGGGTCTAATGTAGGTTTTTTTAGGAGTGGACGTACCCAGGCCTCTTTGAGGCAGTTGGGGACTATACCTGTTTTGAACGAGGCGTTTATGAAGGTGGTAATTATAGGAGCGATTTGCCTAGCGCATTCTTTGATGATTTTAGGGGGGCATACATCGCCCTTGCATAGCGATGGTTTGAGATGTTTTAGGATGTCTAAGACATCTATCTCAGATATTTCAGTGAAGGAGAATTTAGGAGGGTTATTACCTGTGCGCTTAAGGTGTGTTTGCTTCTGGAACTTCTGTTTAGGTAATGCTTTGTAATGGTCAGAGATTTTGTTCTGGAGGAGGTCTATTTTTTTTATCATGGCGGCTTGTATGCTGGCGCACCAGGCTTCATCTTTAATGATTTCGTTAGTGCAGGAGGGAGGTACTGTTAGTTCTTTAAAGATGGTAAAGAGTTCTTTAGATTGTGAATTGGCCGAGGAGATTCTATTGTTGTAGGATTCTGATTTGGCTTTGAATATGGAGTCTTTGTATTTTTTTGCGATGGTTCGGAAGTTATCTTTAGTGGTGTCACAGGGGTTAGCCTGCCAGGTTTTTAGCGCCTGACGTTTGGAGTTGCGCAGATTTAGGAGCTCTTCTGTGAACCATGAGTTGGAGTGGAATGATTTATTTTCTTTTTTGTTTTCTAACGGGGCGACTGTGTTGATGGCGCTGGTTAATGTGTCTCTGAATAGTTCCGCTAGTATGACGGGGTCAGGTGAGAATGGTGGTGCTAGGCATGGGAGATTGAGATAGGCACTGATGTTCTCTGCAGTGAGTTTCTTTGCGCTTCTGGCTGCTATAGCCGGTGCTGGAGTGGTGGGCTTGGCGCATGGAGTTATGGGGATGGGGAATTGTAGGCAGTTGTGGTCTGTCCATGGGAGGGCAGTATTGGAAACCATGTTTGTGTCGCAGTTGTGGTCTATAATACAATCTAAGATGCGACCTTTTGTGTGCGTGTGAGATGTGACTTTCTGAGAGAAGCCAAGGTCACTAAGGTCTTTTGTGAAGGATGTGGCGGTTTTGTCGTTGGCGTCGTTGAAGCCTAGATTGATGTCACCTAGGATTAGCGTCTTGGTAGATTTTCTGAACTGGTAGATGAATAGAACTGTTCATCCCACATTTAATTAAGGTTAGCCGGGTGGCAACATTTGTTGTAAATTCCCAGTGTGATACTGGACCATCATTTTGGCCCCTCTTGATCCGCCCGAACGTTACGGAAATATTGTTTGGGTATAT
The DNA here is from genome assembly GCF_040938575.1 of Ambystoma mexicanum. NCBI lineage: Eukaryota > Metazoa > Chordata > Amphibia > Caudata > Ambystomatidae > Ambystoma > Ambystoma mexicanum. Next base: position 909,193,999 of record NC_090931.1, on the reverse strand, counting down.
AATAATGTTTGTGCAGCAAAAGGATGTGGGCCGTGTTGGTACCTCTGCATCTTGTATTTTCCCACTACTTTATCCCAACTCCCCACTCTTTTTCAGGTACTCTAGAGTGCCTGGGACCTTATAAATGGCAGCAGAGCTTGATATAAATCTTAGTGACACAACATACCACATATGACATGTACACCAGCCCTCTAAATATCTTTAGAAAGGTTATTCAGATAAATCAGATGGTGTCCAAGTGTTCAATAACCCAACAATGTGATGGGTGGTAAGTTCCAAATGAATCTTAATCAATGGTATTGCTCTGGGCAGCCTTTCATGCCATTGCTTTTTTTAGCTCTTCTGTGCCCTTCCAGAACAGGACAAACCAAATACAAATCAGTCTTGACACTGCCACCTATCAGAGCATTCAAACCAAGCTGCCAGCCACTTTTCGTGTTCACAGAAACACATGAAACCCTAGCCAAGATTCAGCCTTGCTAGGCCTCCTCAGTGAGGTCAAGTGTTCATGACCACCATGGTATGACTCAAAACATACACCTACAGCCTAGCACAAAACTGGGCCACTGGAGCAACTAGACAAGCAATCTCACTTCAGGCTGAATCATTGTCAACCATTAACTCTGCTAAACAAGTGGTCCTCACACAAAACTTAAGCCCTCAAAATGAGAGCTTACACCCTTCTGTGGATTTATAAGAACAAACAATCCAGACAGGACTTTACTTTGATCTTCGTTACTTTAATCTTCACACTGAATCTGTTGGTTGTCTCCATGACCATCAGTCATTCAGAGCAGTTAGAAGCACAGAAACCACTCTCCTGAACATCCATTTAGGCCTGCTCTCTAACCTCGAATCTAATCTCCCCTCTGTACTCATCTTCCTCAATCCCAGATCTGCCTTTGACACGGTTAACCATGCCATCCTGCTCAATTGTTTCTTTGATAACCTGGGTATCACCGATCAGCCCCTAGCCAGGCTGACCTCTTTCCTCTCTGATCGACCATCCCAGGTCCAATTTGGGTCCTTCATTTCACTATCTCACTCTCTACCTGTGGTGTTCCCCAGGGGTCTAACCTCTCTCCCTGGCAGTTCAACCAACACCTGGCATCTCTTGCCTACCGCATTGCAGCTCTCTGCTCCAACGTTCAGTGCTATGTGGATGACACTCAGCTTGTTTTCAGACTCCCCTCTATCACTTCTTCTCCTTCTATCATCTCTGACTGCCTTTCTGCTATCCAGGAGTGGTGTGCCTCCAACAACCTCTGCATTAATGCCAGAAAGATGGAGATTCTCCTCATTGGCATACCTGCACCCTCCTTCCCTGTCACTCTCTGGTAGGACTCCCTTAGCCTTCTTCCTGCTCTAACCTGTGAGGCTAAGAACCCCAGGATCATCTTTGACTCCACACTCCCCTTTTCTCTTCACATCTCTGATGTCTCTAAGAAGTCAAACTACCAACTGCACCTCCTCAGAGGTATTCTTCCTTTCCTCTCCTTCCCCCAGAAGCTGACTGTCTCAAGAGCTCTGGTTCTGTCTAGGCTGGACTACTGCAACAGACTCTTTCTAAATCTGTCTGCTTCTACACTCTGCCCTCTGCAACTCATCCAGAATAGGACTGCAAGAATTGTCTTTGGCCTCAAGCCCAGGGATCGTATCTCTCCACCACTGAAATCTCTGCATTGGCTCCCAGTCACTGTGAAGAGTAAGGTCAAGACCCTCTGCATTGTCCACAAGGCTTTCTGTGGCCTGGTCCTCAATCTCCAACTCTCTCTTTGTAAATACCTTGCTACTCAAGCCCTTCACTCCTCCATCTCCAACTCCATCAGGGCCACTCGCTTCTCCAAGCAACTAGTTGCTGGTAGATCTCTTTCTTCGTCTGGGGTCTCCCTCTGGAACAGCCTCCCTGCCTCTCTAAAACTTGAGGGGAACCATCTCCGGTTCCGGAAGCACCTCAAGACTTTCCTCTTTGCTTCTGCCTTCTCTCTTACTCCCCCCTGCTGATTTCATGTCTGATACTTCACTGGTCACCTGGCTACCCTCTGATTTCAGGCCCAGGTCCCTTCCCGCACAGTTGTACACCCGCACTGCCTCCCAGCAACACTTGCACTTGGATCGGTATCTGTAACGCTACAGTCCCCTTACCTGCACCTTTTGGACACCTGCTGTCTGCACTTACCTTTGCACTTGCCACCTGCTGGCCACACTAATCACATGTACAGCACTGCCCCCTCCCCTTCCCCTGGCACTTTTTCCCTCCCCTGTCCCCTGCACTTACGTGATCTCCAGTGCTTTAAGTGGGGTAAGAAATTGAGGGGGGGCCCTCGTTTGGGGGCGTGACATCCGCTGTGGGCGTGGCCTAAAAGTGCACAAATCATAGTAGGGTGCGCAATATATAGATGTAGTAGAGCATTTATATATTTGTATGCGTACTAGTATGGTTTGTGTATTTTTCAAGCCTTCTTTTATAAACATAGCAATGTTACATATTTCTAAGGTGGCTTGAAAGTGTACAAACCATAGTAAGTTACGCACACTTGTGTGCTTACCTTACTATGGTTTGTGTACTTTTCAAGCCACCTTTTATAAACATAGACATTTGTAACATATTTCTATGTTCATAAAAGATGGCTTGAAACGTACAAGCCATCTTTTATAAAGCGTTGAGGACGGACAAAACCCAAGGTGGTTTTGTCCGTCGACAAAGCTTTATAAAAGATGCCTTGAACTGTGTACGTTTCAAGCCGTCTGTTATAAACGTAGAAATATTTCTACGTTTATAAAAGATGGCTTGAAACGTACGCATTTCAAGGCATCTTTTATAAAGATTTGCCAAAGGAGACAGGCACCTCGGGCTCAGTGATCGCTGCTCTGAGCAGAGATCAGAGATCAGAGCCCAAGGCGTCTTTCACCCTCTGGGAACCCGCGGGCTCCGTGATATAATCTACATATTAGATCATGGAGCCTGCAGGTTCACAGAGGGTCAGTGACCTGGCGAGGGAAAACAAAGGAACTGTAACTTCCCTGATGACCCCTCAGATGGGGGGTCATCAGGGAAGTTACAGTGACTGACAGAAGTGCCTGCCAGCCTCAGCGAAGCTGTAGCTGGCTGGCACTTCTGTCCACTTGCCGAACGTTACACTGGCGGGCGCATCTCCCGTCGCGGCTGCGGCCGTGGCGGGATAATGCGTCCTTCCATGGCATGGTGGGACCTGGGGGCCCCGGCAGGGCCCCGGCTCAGCCCCACTTTTTGGAGACTGGCGGGGCCCGGCCCCGGCAGGCCCCGGCCCACTTAAAGCACTGGTGATCTCAATGTCACGTGGCCTAGTAAGATTGCTGCCTCTGTCCACCCTCTGTTCCCCCTCCCTGCCTCGTTGAGCCTTGAAACACTTGTGTACAGGCGCGTTGTAAATGCCATATCCTATCATATCAACCCTTACAAAACAAACTACATGTTAATTCCGAATATATATATATTGGATCTCTATTACAGGTACTACCTCCCACATGAGAATCTATCTACAAACGTCTAACAGGAAGTACACCAATTACACAAAGTGGCATCCTGGAAGTCTGCACCGAAGAGAACCCGGTAGAATCCAAATGCTAGTAAAGACATTGCAGGCAGGAAGCATTGAGTGGGTGAATAAGTGCAAGTGAACAGTCCTGCACCTTTGCCAAAGCCAGGGGTGCTTCCTTCCCCTGCATACCTCCCAGGGGTATGCTCTCCCCTTACATTCTAGAGTGCCACCATCCACCCATATCATCTTCCATCCCTAACATTCCAGGTCGAATGTAGTGTGAGCAGCCGGGCAGGTGGGCCACTAACTATCCTCATCCCTCTATTTTTTGAATTATCCTATCCTCTTAAAAAACATTAGGTGGCTTGGTAGCTTCCTTGTATATTTCAGCCTCCTCCTACTACCCTCAATCCATCCCTCGCTGGTGACTTCTACACTAAGCTAACTTCCCATGGAGGTTGCTCCGCACTATTGCTATTCTCAGCACCCTGTTCTTCACTTTCCATATCCCATATCAAGAATTTCTTTCCAACCTTCTTGGTCATGCCTTTCACATTTTTCTACTTGACGACTCTATTGAGGTTCCATACTGACTCATGTTCTAATCCACACCGTTGTGGTATACTCTGGCTACTCTCATTGGTTCAGAGAACTTTAACCTCCCCGTTACTACTTTAGAAACTTACTTCCATTGATTCATGTTGGGTCACAAGCCTAAACCAAGATAGGAGTGTACTCACATTAGGGGTGGTCCTCGTGTTCCACGCAAAGCCACTTGCACCACCATTTTGTTAGAAAGAGCCAGTTCAATAGTGTCTGCCACAAACCTGTTTAAACTTTCTATCACTCCATTGTTCTCAGGATGGCATACAGTGGTGCATTTCCACTTGACACTCTTTCTGAAATGTACTTCTTTGCCGTGTCACACTAGAACTGTAGCCCATTGTTACTGTCAATTTCCTCTGGGTTTACCTCTCTCCTCAGGATTTCTACAAGGAATTCTACCACCGCTTTGAATGTTACTGTTATATGTATCTGGCTAGGTGAGGGTGGTTGCAGTAGGTGGTGGTGGAATGTATATTGTGAAGTGTTGGGGGAAAATGTTGTGATGCTTAGTGTTCTAGCATTCGATAGATGGCTGAGGAAAGAGACTGAGCTGATCGTGCTGGGGGCTGTAATTACCTTTCCTTATGACAATAAATAGTGTCATATAAAGTCCTGCTGTGTCCTGCTGACTTCATTTCAGTTACATTCTTCATTAATTTGAACTCTGAACACATGGTGAAGTGATCAATCATTACTAGTGCAAATCGTGTTCTCTGTCCCATACACAATGTATTCGCCAGCAGGTGAATGCACAGGAGTTTCCATACACACTTGGGGATATCCAGGGTTTTCAGGTATTTCCTTACCTGTGTCAGAGGCTTATCAGCAATTATCCATGGCCTGGATTCCCTCACCAGGCATTCCACTCTGCCATCTACCCCAGCAATCAATTCCATTTAGTGGATGATTCTTATCAGAAAGCTGGGCAATCTTGTTCCTCAATTCGTCTGGTGGGATCAATGTGTGGCCTTTGGCCAACAACCCTTCCTCAACAGCTAACTCCTCTTTGTCCTCCAACACAGCCCTTAGTTTCTCTTTGATGTCCTGCTTCCCGGGCCAGTCTAGCCTTACCCACACTTTGACCTAAACTAGACCGCCTCCTTCACATGCTTGCTCCATTTTCTCTTTCCCAGTGGGATCCTCAACAAGAAGTCCACCACACTGTTTTGCCACCTGTGGACATACTTCACCAAGTAGTAATATTCTTGCAATCTAGCACTTAGTCTCTATCCTGGGAGTCACATTGACCATCCCTCTTACAATGCACACCTCTGCTGAGGGTTTGTGATTGGTTCGTATGTTGATCTTGTTATCTCAAATGTAGTTCCTGTAACGCTTAGCACCACACACACAGGTTAACAACTCATTCCGATTATGGAGTAGCGCACCTCAGTCTCTATCAACGCTCTGGATATGAAACACACAATACTCTCTAATTCACTTTTTACTTGATAAAGGCAGATTCTCATCCCTTATTACTATTATCAACTTTAATTAACACTGGCGTATTGATGTTGTACCTTCTGTCATATTATTATTATTATTATTGTATTTATTGAGCGTGGACCCAGCTTCCAGAAGCAACAAAGCGCTTTACAGAGATATACAACAGCACAGATGCATAACAGAGCACTTTTCAGAGGTAATAACAGAACAGATTATACAGCGGGAAGTAAAACATTTCACCACTAAACAAAACAATCCAATCTCTGGGAAGGTTGATAAGCCTCTTTAATGGCAGTCAGCAAAGCAGCACGCAGATATCCACACAACAGGACGATGCAAAACACCCCAATCCCTTCCCAACACATATCCCATTTCAGTGCAAGCAGCCGGACTGCTGGGATGCTACAGACCCAAATGTGAATGTTTCAATCACCTAATAGAGGATTTAAACCCTGTTTACACTACTAACCACACACATCCGGTTGCCCGTTGGTTCAGACTGTACTCTTCTATTCAGCGCCACATGCATCTGCCATTAGGAAAGTGAGGCTTTAGAGCACAGTGACTCATCTAGAACTGTTGACATACTCAGGCCAGCACTAAGAGCCTCATTACAGTTTTGCCGGTGCGCTGAAAGCACCAGTAAAACTGATGGTAATTTCGACACATTTACTGCAACGGCCAAACACAAATTTGCCAGTGGGGGCACTGATTTACCTCCAGCCAAGATCTGGAGGTAAATATTGCCCCCACTGGCAAAACAATGCCAGAATTACTGGCAACCCCCTCCATGGAGTCCCATATGGATGTACCTGCCGTTCTGCCTCTTGGAATATGCCGGTAATCCCAGCATTCCAAGTGGTAGAAAGTGCATTACCATTTCGCTGGCATCCCACCAGATTTACCGGCGGGATATCACCAAAACTATAATGAGGCCCTAAATATGTCTGAGATGTTCAACCCTTTCACTTAAAAAAATAAACCCTCATGGCTATGCAAGCTAATATTGAAGGTAATCCTAGGAAATCATTTGACTAGGATTGACAGCTGTTCACAGATGGAGGATTTGTTTTTACCACACTGTAGGCAGTCTGCACACTGTCTGGTTTTTTTGTGTACTTGGTTTGGGACCCACTAACCTAGGCATCATTGCAAGCCAGCTAAAAGCTCTGAGGCACCATAAGTTCAGACCTGGATTTTCCATTCACTGTTCTGGTATACAAGCCCAATACCTCATGGGCTATACACTCACCCAGTGTTTGTATAGAGCCAGGGTGGTGTGGATGCTTATTCGTAAACTTAGCTAGAGACTATTCTGAGAAGTATCCGTGCTATCTTCTTTGGGGCCAGAAATCCTCAAGCGCTATTGCTTGAGCAGAAGACAAACATGAGACTTTGAGAGGCTCTGCAGTTGAACATAATTTTGTCATTATAGTAGGATTGGTCAAAGATATTCCATTTCATTTGGATTAGGCATACCTCTTGAAGAGCCAATATGGGGGCATACATGCCGTTTGCTGGTAGTTGCACAGGCAACCACATAGTCCTTATCTTCGCAGTGTGTTTTAATACCACCCCCTTCTGCCATTCATGCTCTGGAAGACTTCAAAGAGAATAGAGCACATTTGATTAGTTGTTCAAGAGGGGGAACTATGTTGATGAAAATGGCTTGAACATTGACATCCCTAAAACTGAAATCCTCAAGCTGGAAAACTCAAAGGGGAGGAAAAAGAAATCGCCATGCTGGATGTTTGCTGGTAACCGTATACGACCCGTCGCCTCAATAAAATATCTAGGGGTAATGATTAGGGCGAGTAGGTGCGAGAAGCCATGGATGGATTGTCTAAACATGAAAGTGAAGCAATTGACAGCACAAGGTATGGTGATTGGGAGGAAGTATGGAAAGTACTTGCTCCTCCCAATCATCAACTTCTACAATCAGAAGTTCATACCACCACTGACCTATGCCTCTGAGGCTTGTCTAGGATTGCCGTGGTAAGCTTGGGAGCGACTAGAGAGTCCCTTTTGGAAGAGGATTTTAAGACTCCAAAACACAACCCCAATGGCAATTATTAGACATGAACCTCCCATCACCATGTGTGAGAGTTGTCTGGAAATCTCTGATGATCTGACCTTTGGCAAATTGAACACCTCCGAGTGCCCAGCGCAATTCAAAATCATAATGATGAAAGAAGAGGGCATGTTCGATTAGCCATTGAACCTATGGAGAGAAAAACAAAAAGTGTGGGAATAATGTCCAATCTTGGTCTGTCAGTTGGCACCCTATGTAGAAACCCAATACTCGTAAAGAGGGCCTTATGGGCTGCTGACTGGAATGAAACTGAAGTTAAAAGATGTAACTCCAAGATTCACACATCTCTGGTCTACCCAACAAAACACCTGGATATTTGAAAAAATTCCCGAATGCCAAATACAGGCACCTGTTTCTCAGATTTGGTTTGAACACACTTCACACCAAAGCAACATTGCATAGATGTGGTGGCCTAGCAGAAGATAACCGATGCTGACTTTGCAAAAACCAAGCAGAAACATCAAAACCATCTGATTCTCTTCTGCCCGGAACTGGGAACACAGAGAACACTTTTACTGTACAAACGTATGACGAGTAGTTTTGGACCGACGCAGACACCGGGTGGGAGGCGCTTTATGGGGGGACCAATGTGGGCCTTATGCAGAACTTGGCAAAGTTCCTGGAGCTGATCTTTATGAAGACATTTAAAGAAACAGGAAGATATAAAGTGGTGAGTGTTAGGACAAATGGGACACTGCGCTCTCCTAAACCTAATTATCTTGTACCTTATATAAAGACATTTCAAAAGACACTACCCACTACAGCTGCAATAGTCTGGAGGCTGGAACACTCAGTCCACCCTGTGTATGAGTCACTAAGCAAAAGAAAGCCCAGACACTTATGCGCTGTGGATTATTTGCATACATTATTTGGTAATGTGTTCATAACATACACAACCTGTCCAACAATCTTGTAGTGACACTAATTAAGACATTCATTAGTCCAATAAATACGAGCAAAAACCTTTCATGGCAAAATAATAGACACCCCCACAACTGGGAGGGAACCCTTAAGAATCAGAAAAAAACAAGCATTCAGACTGAGTGAATTCCTCTAGGTAAAGCAGGAACCACAGACTACATTCTTCTGAGTAAAGCAAAGATTGGGTTTGCTTTAGGAATGCAATCTGTGGGTCTTGATTTACCTAGAGGAATTCACTCAGTCCCAATGCTTGTTTGTTTCTGATTCATAAGGGTTTCCTCCCAGTTGTGGCTGTGTCTTTTATGTGGCCATGAATGGTTTTTGCAGATGTTTATTGATATGATATGGCATTTATAAGGCGCCTATACACAGTGTTTCAAGGCGCGACATTGGACTAGTGAGCGTCTTTATTAATGCCACTGCAAGATTGTTGTACAGGTTGTGTATGTTATGAACACATTGCCAAACAATTTATAAAAATAACCCACAGCGCATAAATGTCTGGGCTTTCTCTTGCTTAGTGATTTAAAGAAACAGTTCTGCAATAAGAACAATCTCACTTGTAGGATCTGCGGTCTCTTCCATGACTATTCATTTGAGTGTTCTTCCCTTCATTGTAGTGCTGACGGATTGTGTGTTTTTGTTAAGTGTTCTCTTTTAATGGAGTGTAATGGAATAGCAAACGTTTGAAATAAACGAAATGCTAAATAAAAAAAATAAAGAGGGAAAATACCAGGTGACTTTCTATTGTCTTGGTGCATGCAATTCAGAAGCCGCTCAGAACTGTGCGTATGCCAATTTCTGGAGGTTTTGTGTCAAGGGCACAGAGGCATTTGTGTCCAAAGGGGGGACTCCTGTTACCAGGGTGCTAGGATGTATTGGTTGGGACTGTGATTATGTCTGATGCCTGTTGGGAGGGCAGTGTGCGTGCCTCGGTTGTATCGTATGGTGTTTCAGGGTTGCAGTCTGGAAGGTTACTGCCAGAGAAGTCAGTGGTGAACATACCTCAGGTGTGGCTGTGGTGCTGTCACCCTTGGGTAGCATATGAGTGGCAGTGCCTTTCTGAGAATGGAAATGTGAGGAGACACCCCGCAGCACCCCATGAGGGCCCACTTCCTTGGCAGTTTACAGAGTGCAGCGACTGGTCCTGAATAAAGGTGGAGAGACACAGAAAGAGGAAAGACATGGGACGATGAAAAAGTTTGTGCAATGGGTAAGCAGCGGGTTCAGATGATTCTCAGGAGGAGCTCTGGAGCAGGGATGCCCATTGGCAGGTCACCAGGGGCTGCGTCCCCATGAATCCCTTGGACAGAGTCAACATCACCAATGGAAAGGCCACAGTGTGATAAGCATGAGTGCATTACACACATGCCAGTGGGGCCTCCTGAGGCCAGCAGGGCATGAAATGCATTGGGACATGCAGGGGTAGTTTCAATGTGTTGAAACTGTGGTTGGCCCTGCAGTGGTATTGAGAGGCGTTGCCTGGAATGTAACAGTGAGGATTCTATGTGGCAAGGCAGTTGCAGGCATTATCTGTTTCATTGAGCGCAGGTGGTAGAAGCAGTTCTGAACTATAGTGTTCATTTGTAGAAGCAGAGTAAGTCCACTGGTCCTCAAAATCCCTAAATCCATCTCGGTGTTTTCTGACTCTCATCTTGAAAATGTTGTATGTGTGTCTGGGAAGTTATTGCAAGTGAGGCTGTACCTTCTGATGAATCCCATTGGTTAGACATTGCTGTATGACTTTGATAGGAAGAGAAATAGTCAGGCCATTGCTGTCCTTTCTGCAAGGATAGACCTCATGCATTGCAGCACAGTGTTGCCCAATCCTGCTTCTTGCAGTCTCTTTACTCGGGATGCGTGACTTATTGTGTCGACTGCTGCTGAGATGTCTAGGAGCTTGAGGAGTGAGGTGATGGCGGCATCTGTGTTGATCTTTAGGTAGTCCCAACATGAATAAGAGTGATATTCTGTTCCCCACATGGGTCTGACTCCTATCTGGGCGTGCTCCAGGATGTTGGTAGCCTCTATGGCTTGCAGCTTCCAGCAGTACTTCTGAGCAGTGGTTTAAGGAAAGCCATTTTGAAGTACTGGCATTTCCTCGTTTGGGATGTCTTTGCTAATGTATGGACAGATGAAGTCTCAGGTCAAACAACACAGGCCTACTGCAATCAGCGAAGGCAAAGTTGTCACTAGTGGAAAAGGGATGTTTTCCTTTCTCGACTCCACGCCTTTGGAATACCCTGCCACCTGACTTGAGCCTGTGCCCCTGTCTCGCTAGTTTCAGGCAGAATCTGAAAATGTTTCTTTTTGATCAAATTCCCTACGTTTCCACCTTCTCTCCGGTTTCCCTGATTTGTTTTCTGTTTTCTGGTGTTATGTCTGTCTCAGCGCTTGTATGCCTCAGGGCTCTCGTCCAGCGCTTTACACATAAATTAAATAAATAAATAAATCAGGGGAGTGTGGGGTGGCTGGAGAGCCTGCTGTGCTGCTTCCCTTCACCTCTTCGGAGAGTTCCGCAAGGGAAGGCTGCATGGGGACATTCTGAAGGAGCGTGTCTTTCCTTTTCAGTTCTGCTGCGCCTATGGTTTGCTGGATGTTCCTGGCCTTGTTTTGGAAGTTGTTGGTGAGGATTTTGCGTTGTCTCCGGGAGGGCGTTGGCGTTTTCTTACAGGAGGGAGGATTCTACATCTTGGTCTTGATTTTGAACATCTCTGTGGCTGTGTTGCCATTCTCAGGTGTTGCCTTATAGGGAAGTGTATGTGTCTTTATGGCTACTCCTTTGTAGTGTTGGATCTGCTGGTATGCTGCTTTGTCTTGCCGGTTGTAATGTTTTCTCCATTTTCTGATTCGTTTTCTTTAGGGTTTGTCATTGAACCAACTTGCTACTTGTTTTTTTCTCTGATGGGCTGAATTGTTTCATAGGTGTTATGATAATCTGGGCTTCCGTAACCCAGTTATAGAGTGTCTCTGATGGTTTCCCAGGAGGCATGCAATGTGGTGCTACCATGCCCGGCGTCCACATTTTGTTTATTAAGTTATTCCATTTCTAGAATTTGTCTTACTGTAGGCACTGGCCTCACAGGGAAGTTAAAAGGGTCCACCGTTGGCCCTCCCCAACTATCCCTGGGGCATCAGTTCCACTCTGTGGGGGCTGGGTGTCTTCACCTCCCCACCCCCAAACAAATGCAAGGGAAGAAGGCATATCCAACAACAACCACCGAGCCATGACTGCCATGCCAGGGCTGCACTTCAAGCGGCCCGGCTGAAAATAGCTTTTGTTCACAATTCTTTCTTTACTCTCTGCAAGCGGATCATCAGGAGTGGGGTGGAGGCCATTTAGACCTCAAAGTAAAATCCCAACTGGTGCTAGCACAGTCTTTCCTAAAGTGTTCTCTGCAGGACGCTCTGTTTTTTTTTTACTTTAAAAGGCGCCGGCAGCGCTGTTCATCTTGCTAACCGGGCCACCGCCTTTAAAAATTGATTCAGTTACAAAGTAAAAGTATTCTTCTGAACTGAAAGACACAAGCTGAGTTCTGTAACTTCTGTTTTTTTCTTTTTTTGTCCTAATCCAGCTTGTATTCACGTCATGCATACAAACAAGGTGAATGTTTCAAATAATGATTAAGATCAGGTGGTGTTATCACGCATACAGAGCTCAGAAGAGAGATCTCGAATCGCAATAAGTCAAGTGTATTATGCTTACTAAGGTATGGATTTTAGGCTCCCATCAAACGGCATTCTGATAGTTTTGGTTCCTTATTTATATGATAATAGAAGGACCGAAACAAAAGCCAGTATTTACAGAAGGTCGAAAACATTTTTTTTTATTTTTATTGATGTTGTTACAGGAATTGTTTATTTAGTTGCTTAATTGTTTTTTGTCTTAGTTGCGTATTTATAACAGTGCAGACCCGGGGATCAAACCTGTATTGTTTCATGTCATCTTGCTTCCAAGGAGAGCACGGTGCCGCCGAGCTATCCTCCCAGGACAATGACCAGGAGAATATGACAACTCTCCTTTGGCGCATGATCGATGAAAAGAAGTGAAAATGCGCGGAACTTTCAGTTGGCTAGTTCTTAGCTTCCCTTCATTCTGACCAATGGGATATTTGGGGTTCATGTGTTAGTTCCGCCGCAAAAATATCGCGATGCAAAAATATCATCATTTATTGCTGCCAAATTCCCACATGGACCCTGCGGGGGACACCCCTGCATCCCCCGCATAATTTTTTAATGTGCAGGGGACACCCCGGCAACCCCCGCTCCCACATAATACCCCCAACAAAAATATCGTCTATGGCGAACCAAACGGCCATATCTACGGCGATATTTTTGTTGGGGATATCATGTAGTGATATCATACTTGGGACTGACATGATGGAGAACCACGCAGCATTTCTATGTCAACGCTGAAAAGGGACACATAGGAAAACAAGGCACACGCTATCCCTGCCCCCGCTCTAACGTAGCCCCACCCTTAATTTCATGGGGCAGATCACCATTTACTCCGATGCCACTTCTGTTGCAGTCAGTGGTTGCACCTTAGTATGGAACATGTAAAAGTTGGCACCCAGGGAAAGAGTGCCAGACTAGCCTGCAGCAAGTTGGTGCACAGCTACAGATGCAATGTGAGAATGTGTAAACCGGTTGCTACACATTGGAAAACTGCAACCAGAAAACTGTGCTCCCAGCTAGGCTTCCCCACAAGACCAAGCTATGTGACCTTGGGCACATCGCTGCGCCTAAATACACCTTATTATCATTAGCTGGTAAAACGGAGGACCTAGAATTGATTCTGTTAAGTGTCTTCTAAACTAAACAACTCACTCATTGATGGTGTAATATACTTCACTGGTTACAACGTACGCTGTAATAATATGGTGATTAATGTAGTACACACCCGCGGATGAATTGCCCCACAGTTTTCTCATTGTTCACTTGTGGCCAGCAAAGTGAAATACTTATGTAGTGCAACATTTGGTAGTTAAGGGTGCTTATTATCTATTTTGCAGGTTTGCATACTTAAGTGGAAAATCAAGGTTGGTACATGAAATGCAATTGTATAGCGAAAAGCAGACTAAAAACATGTAATGCAGTGTCATGAAACTGGGTGATGCAAAGTGCGACCTTTGCCATTTGGCGAGCTCTCGATGCTACTAGAGTGTGTGATGCAAGGCTTAGAATGAATCATCCTCACTATCATTCCCCTGGGCGGTCTCACATGAAAACGTTTTCTGAGCCTTCTGGGCCACTATACGATGGGATCAGCCCTATGCAACTCAGTCAGGGTCCTGTCCCCAAAAGGAGCAGTGCAGTCTTGAGTACTCGGCTGGAGCCCTTCTGCACAGGAATGCAAGCAACCCCAGGCACATATGGTGTGGGCCCAGAGGTTGGGCTTGACTGCTCACTTCAGTGGCAAGACCAAGACGGATTTGCACACAATGGTATTGATAAGGGTTACAGCAATGGCAGTGGATAAAACAAACACTACAAAAGCATCCATCACTTTTGGGGTTTTAGTTTGTCCCCATGAAGTGAGTCACTTGTTTTCTACACATTGGGAATCCAGCTGCATCTCACTGGTTAGGTCCAACAATGTCAAGATATGTCTGGGACTGTGTATTTTCCCGTAGAAAGTGGATATGGCTCAGTAGTTCTGTCTGCGCGTCTCCCCTGTAGTGCTGTATACATGACTATTAGAGTCCATTGCAATGGTAGCAAGACGCAATGTGTGTGCAAAAAATAGCCCAAGCCCTTCTGTAATGGCACAGGTGGGCTAAAGTAATGATGCTGGGCTAGGTTGCCTAGAGCAATGCCAGTGGTCCTGAATAACTTTACACATTTCATCCCTCACTTTATAGTGGTGGTGGAAAAGGTGTATGCCACTGCTTACTTCCAGGATTGGGCAGCACATCCATGTGCCACCGCTTCATGTGATGCCACTCCCCATGATTGCACTTCCCATGGCACCAGTTGGGTCAAAGTTTACACCATACGGTTACCCACTCAGCCTGGCTTTCACCCTTAGATCATTTGAACAGAGTGACACTTGAGGGGCTTCACTCTTGTTTTTCTTGGCCATTTCTGGCTAAGTGTAACAGAAGTTTATGTAAAGGATGCAGATTTTTTGAAAGGTCCTCACTTGGTCAGAGGGGTCTTGACCAAGCAGGACTCTTACTAGGGAGCACCTCCACAAAATGAGTGCTGAACGAAAAAAGGGGTAAACTGATGAATGTTCCTGAGTTCAAATCATCAAGAGGGTTTATGAGATAGCTACTGTGCACATTCACAATGAAACCAGGTAATGGGAGACTTACTACACACATAAGAATGGCTGCAGAGGCCCAGGGCAGTGATTAATAACACCAGGGATGCTGGACAGAATTTAGTTTTAGTGAAAAGGAATTGGAAGAATACCTTGCAAGGTAAATGCAAATCTTATACAGCATTACAGAATAACATGCAAGGTAAATAGTATACAGTAAGGAAGAATAATAGCTGCTTCATGACATGTGCAAGATTATATGAAAGCTGTATTTACACAGTTCAATTGGGGACATTGTAAATCAGGTTGAATATTGCACAGATGGAATAATACAGACGGTTCAGAATACACGGGATATTCTGTATACAGAGGCAACTGAAACTATTCAAATGAAATACTGTACACTTTACCTTCAACAGGGACACTGAATCACCTTTCATAGCGACCGCCGCACACACTGGTTACGACACCCAGCATAGTAATTAGAGCAGTGCACTGTATTTTTTTTAAAAGAATTGCCATTATGAGTCACAGTTACATATACAATGGTTTATTTATGACACACAAGGAAAACACAGCTCACATATACATTTACCAAAGAGAAGCTATGTTGGGGATCTGATGAACTCCAGACACATTTTTCAAAATGAACAGGGTGAGAACCCACCCCTGATAACTCCTTGGCTCTCATTACGACCCTGGCGGAAAGCAACTGACCTGACCGCCATAGCGTAAATAGCGTTTCCGCCATGGCACGACAGAGTAAAGTGCGGCTAATTCTGACCCATCGGGCACGAGCACTACGCCTTGGCGGAAGTGCAAAGTCCGCGATGGCGGAAATGTCCCCAAAACGCCCCTCACCGCCGTCGTACGGCGACCTAGGTGCAATTCCGCCACCGGACATAGCGGTCACCGTTAAGAGCGGCAATCGGAAAATACGGTGACCGTAAATATACGGAAACGGAAGCAAAAACATGGTCCCGGAACGGGAAACAGCACGCCGTACACCTATAAAATCAGAACATTCACACAACCATTAAAAACACTACCCTGAGAGACATCCCAACTCGTCATCCACCCTAGTGAAACCAAAACAATGGGAAAAGTAGCGAAAAAAGCGTGCGACCGCAAGCGGCAGGTCCACTTCTCACGTGAGGAACTCACGGTGCTCACAGAGACCCTCCAGGAGAATGCTGCCGTCGTCTTCTCGACGCAAATGACCAGGACGGCACTTGCGAACAAGAAGGCCATATGGGCCCTGGTGGCACAGCGGGTAAGTGCGGTGGGGACCGCACCCCGCAACCCACAGCAATGCAGAAAGCGATGGGACGACTTGCGGATACGCGTACGGAGCATACTATCCGCCAACCGTAACATTGCCACAGCTACCGGGGGAGGATCGGAATCACCCATCAAGCTGACCCCCTGGGAAGAAATCTGTGCCTCCACCATTGGAATGGAGACCATAGAGGGAGTCGGAGGGATGGAGAAAGGAGTGCAGACATCCGAAGAATCAGGTAGGTGGCCCAAATAAAACTATGCTAAAACCACAATGTTCAATCATGTGAAGTACCATGTGTCCACATAGTGCAACAGAAACACATGTCCAGGAGAACGTCCACTCACATTGGCCTGATAGCGGACATTAAAAGTCAAATTAAATAAATAAATAATTAAAATTCCTAAAAACACCCTCTACACGTGCAGCAGGCACCCCCTAACTGCAGGCTGCAATACAACTGCACCCTCAATCCACACGAAAATGAAACCACCTCCAAGGCCCTGACCCAAATCACCCTCAGGTACCACCCCAATGCATGTGATACATTGCCATTCCAATTTCCACAGACCCATTAATAACGCTCGCCCTCCTTTACTCCACCACAGGGTCCGATTCAAACGACGAGCTCCAGGACACCCCTACCAGCACACCTGCAAAGAGGGCCAAGACCAACGGCCAAAGACCCTCCACCTCAGCTGCACGCATCAAGACACGGCAGCAGCACAAATCAAGTGGCAGCACACAGGAGGGGACTTCAACAGGCACCCCAGCAGCCAGCATGGCCACAACACCACCACCACCACCACAGGCCCCCCCAATGGATGCCACAGAAGGCACTGCTTCTGGTGGCAGCAGCACCATAGGTGACACTGCATTAATGGCAGCATGCTCCGACACAGAAAACGGTGATGTCGATGTACGATCCATCCATGACCTGTCTCAATCCCCCTGTTTGTTTCATCCCGTACAACATGAGGATACCACGCAGGGGCACTCACAAGACGACGACTGGCCATCCCCCACAAGCCCTGTGTCAAGGCAACATGAGGTGATCAGCCCCTCTGTGACACCACCGCAAATGGCCATGGCCCAGCAGAGGCAACAGTCCCTCGACCAGGTGATCGTGCAACAGCAGCAACTGGCCACGCTCCTCAAGGACCATGCTGATGAATGTGGGGGTACCAAGGCAGCCATAGAAACAAGTACAGAGACACTAAGGGCAGAAATGGAGAGAAGCACCGAGAGCCTGAGAGAACAAATGGAGAGAAGCACCGAGAGCCTGAGAGAACAAATGGAGAGAAGCACCGAGAGCCTGAGAGTACAAATGGAGAGAAGCACCGAGAGCCTGAGGGGGGAACTGCATGCGACGTCCAAAGACGTATGTGCTGAACTTGCCGCTGTGCGCCGTGTGCTCACTGAGCTCTCACAAACCCTTAGGGACATGCATGGACGTGAGCAGGCAGAGACATCATCCGTTGCAAGTTCCGTCCAGGGCAGCCCCCAACGTAGATCTGGGAGGAACCTGCGCTCCACAGGCAGGGGTGCCCCTGATACCCGGAGAGGGGGCTTGCAATAGCGTCTGCCCACTGACAATGAGCATCCTTGGACACTGGTGTTCGGGGGGGAGGTAGGAGGGTGGAGGGGGTGTGTTGGGCTTACTTGGGTGGCGGGTCGATGGGGTGTGTAACACAATTTCACATTTGCTATAAACATTTCACAATCATCCAATGAGATGTGTGGACATTGATCTTTGTGTACGAGGCCATCATAGGCGTACAGTTCATATTGTGCATGTTCCAGACACACACAGTGCCACAACTCCCGTGTCCATGTATCAACCACCAGGCGTGAGTGCTAGAAGCATGAATCTATGATAATCTGACGAATTTCACGGCCCTCCTGTGCCTCGCGGACTCCTTGAGGTTCTGCCACATCCCCACCCACATCATGACCATATTCTGGTGCTTGCAGTTCTGCGTCAGGGGGCATGGGCACATTTCTACGAATGCACATGTTGTGTAGCATGACACATGCCATGACCATCTTAGCAACCTTCTCATGGCGGTACAGGAGTGCCCCGCCAGACCTGCTGAGGCAGCGGAAACGACCCTTCAGTAGGCCGAATGCCTGTTCTATGACTACACGGGCACGTGAGTGGGCATGGTTGTAGTCCTCCTCATACTGGTCCTGTGGGTTCCGGAGTGGTGTAAGGAGCCATCTCTTCAGTGGATACCCGGCATCACCTGTATGTGGACAATAAAGGATGTTTGAGGAATGACATAGCTACGTAAGCACCCCCCCCCTTCCTGGCAGGTCATTGCCGCATCACATACCCCACATTATCATGCATGAAATGAGACTCACCGAGTAGCCAGGATCTGTTCCCTGCATGTCGCTCCATGTAGCGTGGTATTGTAGAGTTCCGTAAGACCATGGAATCATGGGTTGATCCAGGAAATCGGGCACAACAATGTGTAATGATCCTGTTTGAGTCACACACCATTTGTACATTAAGAGAATGATATTGTTTTCGGTTGCGGTACTGGGCCTCCATGGCATGTGGGACAACCAATTCCACATGGGTGCAGTCGATGGCACCAATGCTACCCGGTATGCCGGCAAGTGCATGGAATCCCACTTTTGTGTTCGTAATTTCCTGCTCCGAGCGTGGTAGAGAGATGTAGTCGTCTGCGTGCTTCAGGAGGGCATCGAGCACTTGCAATAGTGTCCGTGACAACAGTGACTGTGAAATGCCATGCAACTGTCCGACTGTGTGCTGGTAGGTGCCTGTGGCCAGGAAGTGGAGTACAGACACCACCTTCAGTAGGGGTGGGATGGCGGTTGGGCTATCTATCATGCTGACAAGGTCAGCGTGTGTCATGTCCACAATGGCGGTTATGGTGTCCCGGTCCAAACGGTAGAGGGTGTGGATCTGCTCATCAGTGAGGTTGAACGGATGTGCTCGGAGGCGTGGGATTGCGGGCTGCCTGCGTGGTGGTAGTGGCTGTGCTGGTGGGCCTTGCTGGCCCTGCCTTGCCCTCCTCCTCCTCCTGCGTCTCCTCTGTGCGGCCGGTTGTTGTAGTAGTTGGTGTTCGTCTTCTTCTTGTAGTTGGAGTACTTGCAGTGCTATCAGGTCCCCCAGGGCCAACATCGCAAGTCCTGCCGGTAGCATTTTGGAGTGGGTGTGGTTGTGGGAGGGGGTTGGGTGTGCAATGTATGTGTTTCCAAGCTGTATAGCCTCCACCTGTGGTGATTCATTCCACCTGTGCAAGCTGCAATCCCCTTTGGGCGAGCACGTCCCGCACACAACGCTGCAAATCGACGCATGGCATCTTGCTATTACAATCATGTATTTCATCCCGATGGCAGTGAGATCTTGCTTCATATGTTAAATCTGCTATGCTCCCATTGTTTCACATACTATCTTTGCAGTCGGGAACATACTTGTGAAGGGTCCGTGGAATGTAGTACTCGATTAACGGTGGACCCTCATGCAGCGCTGTACCGCGGTTCACCGACGGGCGGGGCGTCCCATTTGTGAGTGTAGCCAGTTGCCATTTTCACACACTGCCGCACTAAATGGATGGATTTGTTATTTCAAGCGGTCACAGATGCCTTTTCGACGTGATGTTGCAAATGAGGAATTCGAAGGACAGCGCTTTCGGTTTCCAGCTAGCGGCGAGGAGACGCCCACAGGTCTGACTGCAGATAGAAAGTTCTATTGTTTAATGTCCTTGGGACAGGGGCCATGCCGAGAATGCAATGATTGATATGAATAGTATGGGATGCGCAATAGCGTAGTGGAGGATAAGGCAGGACGTTCCCAAATACATGTTACTTCACAACACTAGAATTCCGGCCTGGAGC